>NW_027536464.1:7144969-7316865 GCF_008692635.1 Crocuta crocuta
TGTTTTGTTTATACTTTCTATCTGTACTGGGGTCATTTGGGGTAGGTTATATTTTCTGTAAAGTTATTTTTTCCACCACATATTTTTACATTTATTTTCATAGAGTAACACACAATCTCTCATGATTTTATCTTCCTTGTATCCCTTCTTTCTTTCTCTCATCTCTGGTTTTATAATTTTGTTCTCCTGTCATTTATTTTGTGTTTTATTCTTTTTAGATTCTTTTCTGTCAGTCTGTTTTGTTTGCATTTTTGTCACGCATTCCATTCATTTATATTTACTTGAGGATATTTATTCCTTTTAATGTTATAAATCACTATTTTACATTTGAACAACAGCCATCCTCCATTTCAATTCATCTCTGAATATTTTGGGGACATGTGTGCTTTTAAGCTCCAGAAAGATTTTTCTTGTGTGTGCTACGTTCCTCTCTTCTACTATGCTATTACTATTTTTTTGTTGTTCAAATTGTATCTTTCAGCAGCTCTTTTATATTTAGCCTATAAATTTATATTCTATTACTGCTTCACACATTATTTCAAACTAAGCTTAGAACAATACCCAGATATTAGCAGAAAGTTCCATATCCAGGAGGGTTCAATAGAGTTTTACACTAAGGATATGACAAGACTGGAATTAAGGCGTCATCAGTCAGGCTGGGGCCTTATCTGGAGGTTCTAGGAAAGAATCTACTTCTGGGTTCATTCAAACAGGCAGAATCCAGTTCCTTGAAGTTGTAGGACTGAGATCCCTGTTTCTCTGCTGACTGTTGGCCCCTGGGGGCAAGGGAGGCCCACACAGATTTTTAAGGCCACCCATGCTCTTTCTCATGTATCCCCCACCCACCTTCAAATGAACAATGACATACTGAATCCTCCCTCATGCTTTGGGTCTCTCTGATTTCCTCTTCTGCATTAAGGGCTCACGTGATTGAATTAGGATCGCTCGTAAATCTCCCTATCTTCAAGTCAACTGTGCCATATAACGTAATCGTGGGAGAAATCGCTCATCATGTTCACAGGCTCCAATGATTAGAGCAGGACATATTTGGGGGACAGGACATTTTGGAAATTTTACTCACCACCATTCATGCTCCAGTCGCCAATGGTTCACATGGCTCCCAAAAGCAAAATGCATTCACACCTTCTCAAAATTGCCCAGGGTCGCATCCTGTTGTAGTATCAATTCAAAGTTCACAATCTTATCAGCTTAAAAGTCCAAAATCTCAAGAGCTCAATCATCTAAATCAGTACAGGTGAAGCTCCTGACTGCCATTTCTATCTGTTCATCTATGGAAATAAAGAAATGAACGATCTGCTCCTAACAGACAACGGTGGGCAGGCATAGGATAACAGTTATGGATATTCAGATGCCAAAAAAAAAAAAAAAAAAAAAAAAAAAAAAAAAAAAAAAAGAAGTAAATGAAAATGAAAAGCAGTCACTGCAACAAGCAGTTTGGAAACCTAGCTGGTCAAATTTCTTTAGGTATCAACATTCCTGTGGCTCTCAGCTCTGACCACGTGCTCTGGGCTTCACTGTCTGTGCCCATGGTTCTGCCCTCCCTGTCTTGCTTTTGTTTTTGGGAAAATGGTAGCAATGGCATTTCAGCGAAGAAGTTTTATATGCCTACCTTCTATCCGAGGGACTCTTGGGTCTGAGAGCCTTTGCACTCTCTCAAAGCCTTGCAGCCAATCTGGCAGTGTTTCTGCTGACATAAAATTCTCAAGAACCTTGTGGGCATGGACTTCATGGATGTTCACTTCATTAGATAAAAAACTTCGTCCACAGATCATCTGCGGATAACCTCTTCGCTATGTTTAGCTTCTGCTGAGATGGCTGAAAGGCAATGCCTTCCGCTTCCTAGGGCCCTCTGGTTTGATTGAGAAGATCTGTGACCCTTAATCTCCTGCTACTGAGTACTCTGACCTTTTGATCTTTCAGAGTTTCAGTAAAAAGTTTCCTCAGAATGCTCTACAGCCACATCCTTGGCTTTTCTTCATGCCATGCATTCAAAAACAATCTCTTAATTTTAGCACTATCTACCATCTGGAAAAATTGAGAATTTCCTGAATCATCAAGTCCTGGTTCCTAAAGTCACAAACTATTACATGTCGGAGAAAATTCACAACATTCATAGAAATTTAAAGTTGATGTGGCCTTGGAGAAAAACTAGTGATTCTCAACTGAAAGCCACTTTGTGCCCCCTAAATATATTTCTGCCTAAATACATCTCTGGTTCTCATAATGTGGGGTAAGGAGGAGTGGGTGCTACTGACTTCTAGAAGGTAGAGGCCAGGAATGCTAGCAAACATCCTACAAAGCACAAGAAAGCCTCTGTCTCCGATAAAGAATTATCTGGCCCTAAATGTCAATGTCGCTGAAGGTGAGAAACACCATTGTAAATAAACCCTTTTATTTTATTTCTAAAATTAAAAAAAAATTAATCTCTTTATTTTAAAGATGAAAGTACCTAGACTTGGGGAGATAAATAATCAACCTAGGTCACCAAGCTGTGTCATCCTGGAGTCTGAATTAGGACCCCCAACTCATCTTCTTTCTGTTACACTGTGCTTCTCAGTGATTCTGGACTTGTAGGTCTCTAAATTACCATTCGGCGCATAGGTGAGCCACTCATTTTAAGCACACATTTAAAATGTTTTTCATGGGGCACCTAAGGGGCTCAGTCGGATATGTGTCCAACTCTTGATTTTGGCTCAGGTCATGATCTCATGGTTTGTGAGTTCAAACTCCACATCGGGCTCTGTGCTGACAGCTCAGAGCCTGGAGCCTCCTTTGGATTCTGTGTTTCCCTCTCTCTCCATTCCTCTCCCGCTCAAGCTCTGTCTCTATCTGTGTCTCAAAAATAAATAAATGTTTTAAAAAATTTTTAAATAAAAAAATAAAATGTTTTTCACAAGTAGGAAATTAACTAAAAGTAAAATATTTAAACATGAAGAATATGGCGATAATCATTTCTCAGCAGTGAATAAAGCAAGACTCCTGCAATTCTTCTTCCAGTTTGTGTGCATTCAATCTAATGACAGAGACCTTGAGCCCTTGTGCTGCTTTCACATTCTCAGTCAGCTTCTTTCCCTACACTTTACTTTTACCAAACCAGACAATCCACATTCACAGTCATGGGCTGTTTACGATGTCAAACAGTTACATATATTCAGATCAAACATAACTCCAGAAACTATAGAGAGGTTTTTGGTTTTGTTTTGTTTTGACCACAGTCAACTCTTCACCAAAGTATATTCTTAAAAGCTGGAAGTCAGATATTTCAAGTTGGGAAATAATGACAAATGAATTTTGAATCTTCTTTTTGTTGCATTGTCTATCACTTATTGCTGTATACGTGGAAAGTGTGTGTGTGTGTGTGTGTGTGTGTGTGTGTGTGTGTGTGTGTGTTTCCAATGTACCCAGTTGTTTCTCACTGAGTGTTTTGGCATTGAATTAAAAAAAAAGTATTAGAAGAGAGACAAACTGTTAGCGATTACACCCTTTCCAACACAACTTTGTTTTTTTGAGGACCTGGGAGTGGATTAAATGAGAGAGACTACGTAAAGCAAAGAGCACAGAAAAAGTTCTCAGTTAATATTTGCTCTGTTTCCTTGAATATCTTTTCCTCCTTGGCAAGAGGTGATTCTCACAACCTGCATGTCAGTGACCTTGGCAACTCTAAAGCAAAATATCTATACCCTGCCGTTGATATTATATGACACCCCCCAGCTTATCCTACTTCCTCTCCAAGCATAATATTTGTTGTCAAATTTTATAAGCTTGTCAACCATATTGTGACTGGCATAGGGTTTGTTTTGCTTTTTTTTCCCTACAAAGAGGGAAATCCTGAATGGCCTTTTCTTGGCCTTCAGAAATAAAATTTGTCCGTTGAAGGGTGGAAAGCATTGTTTTATCATTGTTCTGAAGAAAATATTGATAAACTTTCTAGTGTGGTGATTATACTTCAGATGGATTTGAAAACATGGTGTCTCCCTGCCACTACTTGATGAAGTTTCCTATCAGACGGAGCAGTGAAATCTTGAGGTGAAACGGAAGTTTGTTCTCACAAAATCAGATTTTCAGACATCCATTGTTCTTATTTGCACTTCTCTTTTACAGCTTGTGAAAATGCATCACATTTAGAAACTCAGTCATCTCGGCACATGCAGAGTCCCACTCTATATTCGCATCTAAGCCCTGCTCGCTATTTATATTTACGATGTTATTCGAAGTTGTGGTATTTGCTTTCCTGTTTTCATCACTACTTTCATGCTTCAGTTCACAACTTTTGAGTCACTGATCCATTTCTGTGAATCAAGAATATAACACCTGGGGAAAGTAAGAATAAAACCGGGAAAATCTAACGTGTGTAAACAAAAATATGTAAATGAGGCGAGAATGAGTTGGTGGAGATCAAGGACACCCCATTTCCTGAATGAACTGGCTGGGAGAAAAGGGCCATACAGTGCTTGCAGAATAAGCAGAGTCTCTAGGAATATAATCACTAATCGTGCCTTTCAAATTCAGCAATGTCTGTGAATAAATCACCTCTCTGCATTTCCTCTGAAACCGTCAAGCTGTCTGCAGACCGCGGGATGGACTGACTGCCAGAGTCACAGGAACCAATACCCCATGCTCTGAGACATACTCATTCTCCCCAGTGAGACTCCCTGGGAGAAGGCACTGCTCCCCATCTTGCCCAGAGTCAGGTGTTGAAGCACAGAATCAGATTTCATCTTCTGAGTTACAGTTTGCACAACATTCAGTTGAATTTTGTTGCTCACCTAGAAATTTTCAGTTCTTCACAAGACAGAACGCAGGGCATCGGCCACTACTTGCATCAGCTACTTTGGCTTGGAAAGTGGGTCAAAGACTTTTCCTTACATTCCTGAGTTGTGCGCAAAATAGATGCCATGAGAATTTGCATAAAATTTAGCTATACTTGAAGGGATCTGTCTGAAATTAGGGTTACCTGGGCTAATGTCTCCTACACACTAGGGATTCTGGATTCTAACCCCTATTCTGCAAATCACTCACAAGAGGGATTTTAACAAACGATTTAGCCTCTTTTTAACTCCGTCTTCTCTTTACTTATGAGTGAAGAAAGAGATGTCATTTTTCTGGTGAAAAAGCAGATGTCTAAAAGGAAAAATAAAATGGACTCATCAAAGACCTTTCCTGTGAAACCAAGATCCCAAGAATGCTCGAATAGATTAATTTATTACTACTTTATATTCTAAAAAGAATAGGCCTAACCCATGGCTGTTGAACTAAAAGTGAGTGCCCAAAGTGACAGTGTGGTTTCTCTCTTTCTTTTATCCCTCATTTCCTTCCTATTCTCCTGCCTGGTAGAGAAGGGTAGGAAGGGGAACTTTTAGTCTCTAAGTTATACCACACGAGGAGATTAAGACTATTGAAGATCAGTGTATCAGTCTAATGGATGCTAGGAGCCACTGATCATGGTCACCCCACATTAAAATGGGGGTGTGGGGGATAACTCAACAACATGGATGGACCCTGAAGACATTATGCTAAGGGAACTATGTCAGTCACAGAAGGACAAGTGCTATGTGATTCCTCTTACATCGAGCATTGAAAAAAGTCAAAGGTATAGAAGTACACAATGAAATGGTCATTACTGGGAATGGGGTGGAGAATATGAAGTGTTGTTCAGTGGGTATAAAGTTATAGCTATACAAGAGGATGAAGTTCCAGAGTTCTGCTAGAATATAGTGCCTATCGTTCACAATACGGTATTGTGTACTTAAAGACTTGTTAAAATGGTAGATCTCATGTTAAGTGTTTTTCTCACAAAGATAAACAAAACCAAGAGACACAGGGAAGCATTTGGAGGTGATGAATGTGTCTATTACCTAGATTTTGGCAATAGTATTATAAGTATATATGTCCAAACTCACCAAATTGTATACTTTAATTACATGCAGTTGTTTTGCATGCTCGTTATATCTCAATAAAGCTGGAAGAAAAACTGAGGTGGTAGACTGAAAAATGGTTTCTCTGGATCTATCCATGTGGAATTCTGGAAGATTGGATCAAGGATACTGGCAGGGGTTGTTAGAAAGAGTGGAGANGAAGGGGACTTCAAGGTCTCTCGGAGGGAAGGCTAGCTTTGGAGTGACAAGAGACTAGATATGAGGGTTGGGGGATTGTGGACACTCCTTTGGGCTCTATGTTCACAGTCAAGTAACAGGGCTATCTATGATCGTTCTCAAGAAGGCTCTGACCTGGTGGTGCCCAAGTGGAGGGGCAGGGTTCCATTTACTAAGATGCCCTGTGTCTTTGAGGAAGTACCATTTTTGGAAAGTTGATCATCCTCTTTCCTCACCCCCGACCCTGGATCTGCACACAGCTTCATGCTCCTCTCCTTTCCGTCAACACCTGTGTTCTGCTCCCAAAGAGTATGGAAGAAGTAGCACCCCACTGGGCACAGCTCTTCGGTTCTCAGGGCACAGAGATCAGAGCCCATGTTTTCCAAAAAGGTATTTGCCTTGGCTCTGAAAATACCATTTTTTGTTGTTTTAATTGAATGTGTCTGTATTGGGGCTCCTGCATGGTTAAGTTGGTTAAGCAACCAACTTCAGCTCAGGTCAGAATCTTACGGTTCATGGATTCGAGCCCCATGTGTGAGAACCTGTTTCAGATTCTGTGACCCCTCTCTCTCTGCCCCTCCCCTGCTCACACTCTGTCTCTCTCTGTCTCTCAAAAAATAAATAAACATTAAAAAAATTTTTTGAATGTGTCTGTATCAACACTGGACACATAAAACAAAAAAACACATGCACACATTATGTACCTAGAATAAAAATAAACTCTCCTACCAGCATGAACACGGAAAGCACAAAACACAACTAAACGATGTTCAAATGTTTTTATACTGGAGGGAAAAAAAAGAACTATTTCCTTAGCAGAAGTTGAAAAAGGAGAATTCATTTTCCTGTTACATAAACTTACCTTCCACTCTTCAATTTATAAATTTGGAATAGGAATAACTCTGTGTCGCATAAAACCAAAACATTTTTAAGGTAAGGAATTGAAAAACTAACAGAGAAAATAACTTCTCTATTTACGTGTGTGTGTGTGTGTGTGTGTTTAAAAACAGTCACCACTCTGGTATGAAAGTGTCATATCAGTGCAGGATGACAAATTTCATTTTAGCTTCCTTATCTAGCCATATATCCACCTAGTGTTAACAAGTCATTGCTACTCTGGTTTGATGGAGGCAGCCACAAAAAATTCCAAATAATCATAAAAATCAACACACTGTGTTGTTGCAATATATCCATCCCTGACAGGTGCTCCAATGCTTTGAACAAGATCTCGTGTGTATGCGGTCTACACATCTAGCTGTACGTGGTATGAATAGCCCGTGTTCTAAACTCTCGAGCCATGCTTTCCAGGGCAGATTGCAAATCAGTGGCAGCGGGACTCACCTCTGTCACTCACACATTCCTTTTGTTCCATTGTACATGTAAGAAATTTCCAAATGCCAAATAGCTTTCGAAATGCCAGGACAGAAAAAAAGGGCGATGGAGCCTAAGGATGAAAGTCTTAATGTAATAATTCAAAAGTATCAGGTGAGGACGGACTGCATTCCAGCTGGGGTGTGTGTGTGTGTGTGTGTGTGTGTGAAAATCGAGAGACAGAGAGACAGAGACAGAGGGAAGGGGTGTTGGTGGGGCTGAGCACAAAAGGAAAATTGCAGAAACAGAAATAAAATCTGATCTAATTTGTAAAAGTGCAAGAACAACCAGAAGGAGCCTGTTAATTGGTCACTAGAGTCACAAGAGTCAGCTAGGAAAGGATGAAATAGAGGAAAATGTTCCAGGCTGACAGAAAATGTGCAAGGATTGTGAGTCATTTGGGGAGATGTGTACTCTTATAGGAGAATATGATCCCATGGAAAGTCAGAATATCACTTAAAGAATAATACAGGCTGAATGGAGAGAAAATACTGGAGATCTCACACGGAAAGGAATTCATTGTGTTCCTCACTGGAAGAATGGAAAGAGATACCCAAGAGCTTGAAAGACAATAAGAGCTAGAAGACAGAGACGAGGTTGTGGAGACAATTCTGCCTGGGTTGAAGACATAGCTAGGACAAAGTCAGGAGGTGATGCACTGAAGATACTGGAAATTGAGTTAAGTTGAATCAACCAACGCCACCCACACTGAAATATAAACCTGCCAACACAAAGGTGCCTCAACTTTTCCAAATCCTGGAAAATGTTGGTTCTTCCCACTAAGTCCTCTTCAGCTATGGACTATGGACTATGGACTTTAACTATGTTATTCTGAAAACCCACTAGGCTTGCGGGAGGCCAGGACAAAGTAAAAGAGAAAAGAAGGGGTCAATTTCCGTTCACAATTCTTGTAATTCTGGAAATATTTCTAATATCTACGTTTTGGAGGAAAAGTTGCCTGAATCTTCAAAGGGTGGCCTTGTAAAAACACACAGGAGCAGAAAACTGGGGGCCTTCCGTGTGGGCGTGGTCTGGGTCTGTTTCATCACCACCCCATCTTTGCACCTCTAAGAACGGAGTATTTTTTTCCTTCCACGACAGATACTTTAGTTGGCTCTGGCTCCTTCAAGTCCAAACCAAAGTCTAATGGATGTGGGGATATGAGAAGCGGGATAAGAAAGAGAAATGGTGTATTTTTATCCAAACCACAGGTACCAGACTATCTCCTGCAATTCACCAGTAAACAAACAAAGCCGCATCACTGTTTAGTACTCCAGGGATTCTAGGACTTTTATTTGATACCCACAGCTCCGTTACCCAGGTACTAGTCCGCATTAACGCTGTAGTCTTATTCCACAGGATCTTGTAGAATAAGGGCTGGGATCCTTGGGCCCAATGCTTTCTCGGCTCAGATGTCTTTCAGATCAAAGGGCTCCCTGGAATAGTTCATCTTTTGTGCCCACAGTCAAGTCAATAAAGATGAATATCATCGGACCAGTCGTTCTCACTGTGCAGTCACTCCCCCTAATTTATCCTCTTTGAATTACAAACTTGAGTCCTGCCTCTTCCGCCTCTCTGGCTATCCCATCCCCCCAACTCCAGGCGGTTCTGCGATTAGTCAATTCCGCAAATGGAGAATTTGAGGACGAGCTCAAAAACTGTTGGTTCTCAGTAACCGTTTTCCTTTAGAGTAAACTTCTATTTTTTAAAAAGCATCTTCATTTAATGTTAGCTGATTAAAGCTTTATCAAGCTTCCCATAAAGCTTAGTTCCGTTATTTTCAAAGCAGATACCCCTAATATTCGTTCACATGGAAATCTTTTATGTAAAAAGGCAGAGAGCATCCTCTGAATGTCCACTGCAATGTTATTTGCACTGGGGACTTCCTAATATTCTTTTTCCACCCACGTATGGATAGTGATGACTCCATAGATCATCTTTATGTCACCTGTCAGAAAAAAATTAAGTCACCATTGCCGTGCAGTTCCTTCAGAGTCCAATGCTGTCAGGACAAAGCTCAGTTTCTCACTTCACCTACCTTCTTTTCCCATAGCTCCGTTCTGCGAAACCTTGCGTTTGAAGTTTTTTTTTTTTAAAGGAAAAATACAAGCTCTGCAAAAGCTCAAGCACGTTTTGATAGCGCTGTAGGAGCACATTAAGGGATGTGTTAGAAAGTGGGAGACATATATCCTTTTATGTGTTGAGTGTAATGAGGTGTACTGATTAGTCTAACTCACAGAAGCAAATAACTACATAGTTTTAAAGGTCTACTGTTCAAGGCACTGTAATTAAATTAACGTTAAACTACTGTAATTATTTAGAACTAGGATGCCATTTTTTAACTGACTTTGTGAACTCATAGGCTCAAATGAATGCAGAGATAAAATAGCATAACACAAGTTGGCTATGTATTATCTTGTCTATCTTGTATTTGGAATTAAATTATTACTCAGGAGTTCAGAGGTTAATACGAAACACAAGAACTATCCTCTCTATAATCGTAGCTTTATGTTGGCTGAATTTAAATATAAATGGGGAGATTTAATTTGATTATTTACATACAGGCACCCAAACTTCCATATGCACACATGTACACATAATGTCATTCTCAAGCAATCTCCTCACCTTTACTGAGGGCCTTTTAAGTGACAGGACCTGTGCCTTACATACACTATCTCCTGTGAAATACAGAACCACTCCTGTAAGACAAGCATTATTAGGTTCACTTTAGAGATGACGATACCATCTTAACTTGGGTAACTCAAAGTCAATTCAACCTTCAACACAACTGAACGGAGCCATTTATGACGGGGCCTCATCATGACCTGTGTCCTCCCCAAGTCTACGACCTTTGTGAAGGGCTCTACTCTCTGTTCAGTATAGGATTTAGAAACTGGGAGGCAACCTTGATTCCTTCTTCTCCCTTACCTCCACGTTCAATTCACTGTTCAGTCTTACACATTTTTATCTTGTATTCACCCTTCAACTCTTCCCCAGAATTCAGTCATCCTGATGACCAAGCTAGACCAAATTGCTATCACAACTCATCTGCACTATGCCCACAGTCTTCAACTCCTCTTTCAACATTCCTCTTTCTTAGCCTAATTTTTTTTTTTTTTAACATTTATTCATTTTTTCAAAGATAGAGTGTGGGGAAGGGCAGACAGAGAGGGAGACACAGAATCTGAAGCAGGCTCTAGGCTTTACAGCACAGCCTGATGTGGGGCTCGAACTCATGGACTATGAGATCATGACCTGAGCCGAAGTCAGATGCTTAACCACCTGAGCCACCCAGGAGTCCCACTTTGCCTAATGTTCTTAAAGCAAATCTGATCATGCTACTTTTTTGCTTAAAACACACCTATGGATTTCCACAGCTCTTAGGACAAAAATCTTTCATGTAGCCAACAAGATTTTCCCATCTGTCTCTTCAAGCTCGTACTTCATTCTCTCTAACCTCCTTCCAGTTCTTCAGCCACACTGACTTCCCTCTGTTTCTTGAACAAATATTTCACACTTTAATCTGCCTCAGGACTTTTGCATATCTTGTTCTCTATGACTGACCTGCCTACTCTTCATTCATCCCCTTTGTCTAATTAATACCTACAAATATGATCTTGACTTTATCGTAACTTCCTCAGAGAAGATTTCCTTGAGCCCACACTATGAAGGGTCCCTTGTTACATGATCTCATAGCATCCTATCTCTTTCTCCCAGAGCACTTAACATAGTTCATGAATATACTTTTTTATTATTATTAATTGTTATTCTCATTTGATTAGTAATTCCTTGAGAGTAAGAACTTTGCTGTTTTGCATTCCACCATTACCCCAGGACTTAGCAAAATGCCACATTTAGCAAATATTTTGCAACATATTTGATTCATCGTCTATTTAGAGAAAGAGAGAGAGAACATGAGCAGGGGAGAGAGGCAGAGGGAGACAGAGAGAGAGAAAGAGAATTTTAAGCAGGCTGTATGCTCAGTTCAGAGCCCAATGAGGGGCTTAAACTCATGACCCTGTGATCATGACCTGAGCCCAAATCAAGACTTGGAAATTCAACTGGCACTCCAGTCTGATTTATCTTTAGTTAAAAAGCCTCTCTCATTACTGAATACAGAAGGGGACAAATCTCTTTCAAGAAAGAATAGGGAAAACAAGTGGGAAGTATACAACATAGAAGTAGTTTCCTATTTGATAGATTTTGATGGACAGGGAAAAAGTGTGTCTTTGGTAAATCATGATGGCTAGAATCTCCACAATTGGAAACGCTCCTGAGTCAAGTCATATTTTTTAAGAAATTCATACCAGGTGGAAACTTTGTCATTTTAATTAGAATTATTACTCCAGATGAACCCGAGAGGGAGACAGCAAAAAGCAGACTCTCAAGAAAACTGGTCAAAAGAGAAGTAAATTTCTCAAAAGAGAAGTTCATTTATTTTTGAGAGAGTGAGAGAGGGAGGAGAGAGAGAGAGAGAGAGAGAGAGAGAGAAAAGGATCCAAAGCATGTTCCAAGCTGTCAGCACAGAGCCCAATGCTGGGCTCAGACTTACAAACCATGAGATCATGACCTGAACCAAAGTTGGAGGCTTAACTGACTGAGCCACCTATATGCCCTGAAAGGGAGGTCATTTTGATCAAGAAGAAAGGGTTTAAAACTCATTGGAAGAGTCAAAGCTTTTGTAAGGCTGACGCATGTACTAAAAATTGCCCAGTGGCATGCCTGGCTGGCTCACCAGGTAGAGCAGATGACTCAGTCTCAGAATTGTAAGTTCAAGCCGCACGTTGGTGCAGAGACTACTTAAAAATTAAAAATATATTTGAAAACAAACAAACACAAAAAACCTGCCCATGCAGGTAGTAGTCAAGACGCCCACAAGAGGGCGCTCATAGCCATAGTTGCGTAACATAAAATTGAATCCTCTGTGATCCCAGCTCTGCTTTGAGTGCCATTCAAAGATGCATGAGCTCAACATCCAAAATAGCTCACAAGCATTGAACCGACGCCAATATCCTTTTGGATATTTTAAGTAATCAAAGGAAAAGCACATTATTATTGTAAAACAAAACTTAAGAACCCTTATTCCCCACTCTATCACTCCATTTCACTCACATGGCATAGCTGCTCCCTCACCCCCCAATTCCAAGCTCCCCCACATTCTCCCAAACCTAGTTCTTGTCTCTTACCCCTCACCTCTCTGCTTTGGCTTTTTATTATGTAGATAAATTTATCTGAGATTTCTGGCTGCTATTCACCCATTCCCCAGTTCCTCCAACATCAGGACTGATCTAACCGGCAATCTTTCTTCCTTAGAATAAGAGAATAGGTAAGAAACTGAATATTTATAATTTAATGATATGTCATTTAAAATTGCTATTATTGGATCCCCTGGGTGGCTTTGTAGGTTAAGTGTCCGACTTCAGCTCAGGTCATGATCTCACGGTTTGTGAGTTCGAGCCCCACATCAGGCTTTGCCCTCACAGTGCAGAGGCTGCTTGGGATTCTCCCTCTCTCCCTCTCTCTATGACCATCCCCCCGCCAAAATAAATAAACTTAAAAAAGTTTTATTATTGTAACCCTGGTCTTGAAAAATATGCATTTTTATACTACAGCAAAGCAAATAACATCCCAATTACCATTTCATAATTTATGAGTAGAATTAATGCACTCACTATCAGCTCTGGAAAGCTAGGATTTATCCCTTTGTGGGGGCATTGGAAGACGGTGCAGGGGTGCACCCCTTCTGGTACCCTCTAGACTGGTACTGTTTGGATGAAATGTGTCTGAGTAAGACATTCTATTGAAGAACTGTAGGAGTGGGACAGAACAGAAGATTTAGACACCAAGATAAGAAGTCAGGAAAATGTATTACTATTTTTATCAGTAGAGAGGAGAATGGTGGATAGAAGAATTACACTCAAGACAGTCCACCCAAATGTCATCTGTGTTAGCTAGACCTTGCACAGAGGTATCCAAGAACAAGTTCTCTGAGCCATCAATAATGAATACAATCGACAAAAATTGCCTTGGCATAATTAATCCAAAAATTGGGGGTCCAATATATTTATCACCATCAATCTACACGGATGAACCCATATATTCGGAAATGAGAGGTGTTTTCTTAATGAAGTCTCCTCTAATGGTTTAGCACCGGACTCTGAAGTGAAACACTCCAAGCAATGTAGCTTTCCAAGTGGGGCCTGCTTTCTGCAGTGAGCACATTTAACGATTTTCTCATTTGATACCTAATGAGATTTTTCAAACTAATTGCAGGCTTACAAAAGTTTTCAAAAGAAGACAAAAACAACATTAAGAAAATAAACCATGGCAATGATCCCATGCTGGGAAGAATTGAATAAGATACCTCTGGTTCCAGAAATCTGAATTTAAATAGGATGTTAACCAAAGTATGTTTCATCAAATTAATTTTTTAAAAAAAGAGTTTCAATACAAAAATGCTAGATTACAACCGAGTTTCAAAACCCTGCATGCCTTGCAGATAGACCTGGCCTGACTGCAAACCACCGTCGCTGCATTTGAATTTAAATTTCCAGTGAAATTTCTAGTAAAATACATTTGAGGTGGTCTCCATTCGAATCATGAACTTTCATTACCCAGAAAAGCCAATGAAATATAACCTAGCAGCAATCTAGTTTAATTATAGACTCCTCTACCATCTACATAACCATAATGATTTTTCACATTATGTTTTTCTAGTATAATATATTTGAAATAAACAGTATATGTAATCCCATTCCATTCTATACCCTCACATTAAAAGATAGAGTGATGCTATTTGTTTTAACTTTCTGACTTATTCTTCCAAGTATTTTTTTCACAGAGAAAGAGAGGGGGTAAAAGAGAGAGAGAGGGAGAGAGAGGGAGAGAGAAATGGAAGGAAGAAAACCTGCTAACAGTGTACAATTAAATTTAACAGCTTCTGAGAGGCCACTGCAGCCTGGCTGTAACCTAGTTGGGAGATTCTATGTGGATGATTGCTCAGTCGATTGTTTTTGTTCTTTAATAGGATGCATGTGCCAAAAGATAAACTGTTTGGGTTCAAGGGGCAGTGAATTCATTAAAAGAAGTTCCTAATAAAAGTGATTCAAGCTTTGTATTTAGCTTTTAATACAAAAAATTAATTAACATTTGCATTATGAGACCTGACCTCCCCAGGGAAATATAATCAATTCTCCCAATACAGGATGGATTCTGCAGAAGACATAATTTCTTATTGTGGTGCTAATCAATCATGTCAGTGGTGCAAGGGAGCCGTAAATGATGCGCAAAACTATTAAACTCTAGACTCCTTTAAAAGCCAGTTGTCAACGCCATAGTATATAAATATATACTTATACTGGGGACTGTTTAATTATTATATTGATTAAATCATTGCAGGCCCTGGCATAATTCATGATGATGGTGTGCTATCTGGAATGAATAAAAGACAACTGAAAACACATCTATAGTTTTGCAAATGCAATTCACAAGGAAATTGTGTTAATTACAGCAGCATGATACATGCCTCTACTGCACAGGCTGCATTACTGAGGAAATGACTATAACTCAAGAAGAAAGAGTCGAGATGATTTGGGGCCATTTTTTTAACCATCATTTTATTTGTGTTCATTTGAAGCATTGCAGTTTTAGTGTGGCCCTGATTGTTTTTTTTAATTGAGGTAAAATTCACATGGCATAAAACTCACTTAAAATATACAAGTCAGTGGCTTCAGGTACATTCACAGTGTTGCGCAACCATCACCAGTATCTAATTCCAGAACACTTCCGTCACTACAGAAAAGTACTTGGTACCCACCAAGCAGTCATTCTCCATAAGTGGCGTCAGATGATATGTAGCTTTTTGTGTCTGTCTTCTTTCCTTTTGACTTTTTAAAAATTTTTTAACATTCATTTATTTTTAAAGGAGAGAGAGACAGAGTATGAGTGGGGAAGGGGCAGAGAGAGAGAGTGAGAGGGAGACCCAGAATCTGAAGCAGGCTCCAGGGTCTGAGCTGTCAGCACAGAGCCCAAAGTGAGGCTTGAACGCATGATCCGTGAGATCATGACCTGAGCTGAAGTTGGACGCTTAATGAACTGAGCCACCCAGGCACCCCTGAGTACTGTTTTCAAGGATCACTCATTTTGTAGCATGTATCAATACTTCACCTCTGCTTATGGCTGAATAATATTTCATAGTAAGGAGGTAAAATTTGTATTTATCCATCCTTCAGTTGATAGAGATCTGGGTTGGTTCCACTTTCTGGCTATTATGAATTATGCTGCCATGAACATTCATGGACAAGTGTTTGCTTGAACAATATTTTTGATTCTCTTTGGTACGTACCTAAGAGTAGAATTGCTGGTCCTATGCAATCTGTTTAACATTTTGGGAAATCACCAAGCTGTCTTCCACAGTAGTTAAGACATTTTACATTTCCATCAGCAACGTATGACCTAGTGATGGTGAGCATCTTTTTATGTGATCATCTTCCCTTTGTATATCTTTTTTGGAGAAATACCTATCCAGGTCCTTTGCGCATTGTTTAGTTGTGTTGGGGGTGGGGGCTGCTTTGTTGCTCACTAGTTATTTATATAGTTTAGACCTTTGTCAGCTTTATGATTTATAAATATTTTCTTCCATTCTGTGCATCGTCTCTTCACTTTCTCGATAGTGTCCTTTGATGCATGAGAGTTTTTCATTGTTATAAAGTCCAATTTATTTTTTTGCTGTTGTTGCTTTTGCTTTGGTTGACACATACAAGAAATTTTTGCCAAATCCAAGATCATGAACATTTCCATCTATGCTATGTTCTAAAGGTTTATACATTTAGCTCTTACATTAAAATCTTTGATCCCTTTTGAGATAATTTTTGTATATGATGTGAACTAAGTAAAGGTCTAGCTTCATTCTTTTGCATGTTTATATCAAATTGTCCTAGATTCATCCATTGAAGAGGTTCTTCTTTCCCCCACAGAAGGGTCTTGGCACCTTTGTCAAAAATCAATTAACCATGGATGTATAGGCCTATTTGTGAACTTTTTATTTTATTTTATATATACAAATGAAATTATATATATTATTTTTATGGCAGTACCACATTGATTACTCTAGCTTATAGTACCTTTTTAGTCAAGAGGTGTATGTTTTCCAACTTTATTCTTTTTAAAGACTGTTTTGGCTATCATGGGTCACTTGCAAAGTCATATGGATTTCAGGGTTAACTTTTCCATTTTTGTAGAAAAGAGCACTGGGATTTTGGAAAAGGCTACATCAAAGCTGTGGGTTCTTTACTTTTCCATTTAAAAAAATATTTATTTTTTAGAGAGAGAGAGAGACAGAGCGCAAGTGGGGTAGCGGCAGAGAGAGCAGGAGACACAGAATCCGAAGCAGGCTCTGTGTTGACAGCTCAGGGCTTGACGGGGAGCTCGAACTCACAAACTGTGAGATCATGACCTGAGCTGAAGTCTGACGCTTAACGTACTGAGCCACCCAGGTGCCCCAGAGCTCTAGATTCTTTTGGGTAGTTTGGCCATCCCCAAAGTCTTCAATGGTCCAATCCACAAACATGGCATATCTTTCCATTTGTTTGGACTTCTTTAATTTCTTTCAACAGTGTTTTTAAGAGTTTTAAGTTTTCAGTGTACATATCTTACACCTGTTAAGATGTAAGTTTAAATTTAATCCTAAGTATTTTATTCATTTTGATACTGTTGTAAATTAAATGATTTTCTTAATTTTATTTTCATATTATTCATTGTCAGTATATAGAAATACTGCTGATTTCTGTATCCTGCTCTTCGATATACTACTGATTTTGTACATTGTTCATATAGTATCTTGCAAATTTGCTGAGTGGTATTAGTTCCAATAGGTTGTCACTGTTGTTGCTGTTTGTAGATTCTTGGAATTTTCTATCAGACCATGTCATTTGCCAGTAGAGATAATTTAACTTCATGCTTTCCATTTGGGATACCTTTTATTTCTTTTTCTTGCCTAATTTCCTTGGCTAACCCTCCTCCCTGCAGTGCAATGTTCAATAAAACATTAGATTAGAGTGAGCATCCTTCCCTTGTTCCTGATCTTAGGGGGAGTGATTTCAGTCTTTTACCATTAAGTATGATGTTACCTATAGGTTTTTCATAGATGTGCTTTATCAGGTTGAAGGAGTCCCCTTCTCTTCCTAATTTGTTGTGTATTCTGCTGTGTGGATTTTGTTTATTTTCTTTTTCTGCCTGGATTGAGATGATCATAGGTGTAGTGTTTTGTTTTTTTTTACCCCTTATTCTATTACATTGATTGATTTTTCTATGTTGAACCCACCCTACATTCCTAAGATAAATAATATTTAGTAATGGTGTATAATCTTATGAATATGTTGCTGGATTCAGTTTGCTACTACTTTGTTGAGAATTTTTGCATCTATGTTAATAAGGGACAATGGTTTCCAATTTTATTTTCTTGTGATGTCTTTGTCTAGCATTGGTATCAGGGTAACACTGGCCTCAGAATGAGTTAAGAAATGTCCTCTCCTCCCTCAGCTTCTTAGAAAAGTTTGGGAAGGAGGGTGATAATTCTTTTTTACACATTTAATAGAATTCATCAGTGAAAGCATCTGGTTCCAGTCTTTCCTTTGTTGAAGGTTTTTGATTACTATTCAATGTCTTATCATATAAGTCTATTCATATATTCTCTTTCTTTTTGAGTCAGTTTTGGTAGTTTGCATGTTTCTGGAATTTGTCCATTTTGGTGCATTATCTAATTCAGTGACATACAACCTGTTCATAGTATGGTCTTATAATGTTTTGTGTTTCTCTATGGTCAGTAACAATGTCTCCTGTTTTATTCCTGATTTTAGTAATTTGAGACTTCTCTCTCTCTGTCCGTCTGTCTCTCTCTTTTGGTCAGTTTATCTGAAGGTTTGTCAATTTTGATGATCCTTACAAAGAGCCAACTTTTGGTTTCATTGACTCTCTTTATTATTTATATATTCTCTATTTATCTCTGCTCTACTCTTTATTAATTCATTCCTTCTAGTTGCTTTAGATTTAGTTGGATCTTCTTTTTCAAGTTTCCTGGAGTGGAAGATTAGCTTATTGATTTGAGATTTTTCTTCTTTTACTGAAGTCATTTATAGCTATAAATTTCTCTCTGAGCACTGCTTTTGTTCTATAAAATATATTTTGGTATTCTTTGGTTTTGTCTTTACTCACCTCAAAGTAATTTTAATTTCTCTTGTGAGTTATTCTTTAACTCATTGATTGCTTAAGACTATGTTGTTTGATTTCCAAATTGTGGATTTTTCAAATTTCCTTCTGTTATTGATTTCTCATTTCATTCCATTGTGGTTAGAGAAGATACTTTGTAAGATTTCAATCTTTTAAAATTCATTTGTAATCATATTGTGGCCTAAGATGATCTATCCTGGAGAATATCTCATGTACAATAAAGAGGAATATGTATTCTGCTATTGTTAGGTGGAGTGTTCTATATATCTCTTATTAGTGCTAGTGAGTTTATATTTTTCTAGTCTTCTATTTCCTTCTTCATCTTTTGTCTAGTTATTCCATTATTGAAAGTGGGATGTTGAAGTCACCGACTATTATTGTTGACATATCTTACCCTTGAATTCTGTCAGTTTGTACTTCATAAATTTGGAAACTCTGTTGTTAGGTGCATATATACATACCTTTGATAAAGCTTCTAAAGGGTTTGACACATTTTTGTTGGTGTATAATATCCTTCTTTGTCTCTTATAATAATTTGTGTTTTAAGGTCTATTTTATGATAGCTACACTAGCTCTCTTCTGATTTCTGGTTGCACAGAATAACTATTTTCAACCTTTCGCTTTAAACTTATTTGTGTCTTTGATTCCAAAGTGGGTCACTTGTAGTCAACATATAGTTGGTTCATTTTTTTAATCCATCCTGCCCATCTCTACCTTTTCACTGGAAAGTTTAACCTATTTACATCTAATATAATTACTGATACTTTTTCTCTTTTCAATATGTCTTATATCTTTTATTTCCTGAATTCATCCATTTCTGTCTACTTTTGAATTAGATAAACATTTCCTAATATATCATTTTGATTCTTTTCTCATTTCCTTTATCATATATGTTTTTAGTTAATTTCTTGGTTGTTGCTTTGGGGATTACAATTAATATCTTCATCACAACAACTTAGTTTGAATTATTACCAACTTGGTTTCAATTCTTTAAAAAACAGTTTCTCCTCTGTCACCCACATTTTATGTTATCATTGTCATAAATTACATCTTTATACCCGTGCTTGCAGCAACATAGATTTATAATTATTGTTTTATGTAGCCGTTTTTAAAATAATTTAGGGAGAAATATATAAGTTACCAACCAGAAACACATTAATACTGACTTTTATAAACCTTTATTGGTGCTCTTCATTTCCTCATGCAGATTTGATTACTCTCTAGTGCCCTATCATTTCAACCTGAAGGACTTCCTTTAGCTTTTATTGTGCGACAGGTCTGTTGAAAACAAACTCTCTTTTTATTCTTCAGGGAATGTCTTAATTTATCATTTTTGATGGATACTTTTTCCAAATATAGAATTTTGCCCAACAGTTTTTTGTTTCTTTGTTTTCTTTCAGTACTTTGAATATAGCATCTGACTGCCTTCTGGCTTCCATGATTTTTTATGAGAAATCAGTTATTAATCTTATTAGGATCACTTGCACATAGTGAATCACTTCTCTCTTGATGTTTTCAGTATTCCTTCTCTTTGTCTTCAGCACTCAGCAGTTTGATTAGAATGTGTTTTCATGTTTTGATTAAACTCTTTTGAGTTTAACTTCTTTGGGGTTCATTGCACTTCTTAGATGTGTAATTTTTAACCTTTCATTAAATTTCAGACGTTTTCAACTATTATTTCTTCAAATATTTCTAACCCTTTCCCTTCTATAGAAGTGACATTAGGCTGATGTCACTATACTTGATAGTATCCCACAAGTGTCTTAGGCTTTGTTCATGTTTCTTCATCCTTTTTTCTTTCTTGTCCTTGTAGTGGCTAATCTCAATTGACCTATGTTCAAGTTTGCTGATTCTTTCTTCTACCTGCTCAAATCTGCTATTAATCTTTCTAATGAATGTTTTATTTCAGTTATTGTAATTTTCAACCCCAGAATTTCTATCTGGTTACTTTTCATAACTTCTATCTTTTTGTTGATATTCTCTGTCTGGTGAGACATCATTCTCACCTCTCCCATAATTCTTTGTATGTGGGTTTTGTTTTGTTTTGTCTTTTAGCCTTTGAGCATACTTAGGTAGCTGAGTTAGTCTTTGTCTACTAAGTACAATGTTTAGGCTTCCCCAGATACAGTGTGTATACATTTTTATTTTTCCAGTATATGGACCATACATTCTTGTTTCTTTGAATAACTTATAACATTTTTTGAAAGCTAGGCATTTTGAGTACATTTTGAGTATTCTAATGTGGCAACTCTTGAAATCAGATTCTCTCCCTTTCCCAGAGTTTGTTTTTGCCACTGACTGTGGCTGCATTTGTTTGTTTGTTTTCTGAACTAATTTTGTAAAATCTGTATGTTTTGTTATATGTAGTCACTGCTGTCTCTATTAGGTTACCTTAGTGGTCAGCTAGTGATTTGGCAGAGATTTTCTTAAACATCTAGGAATCCCCTCCCTCCTCAAAAAAACAAAAACAAAAAAAAAACCCCACCTTACTGATAATCTTTCCAGGTAAACCTTCAATACTCAGCTGGGAAACTTACAACTCTGCTTTAACCTTCACTTTCTGCTTGCATAGATTCAGAAGGCCAACCAAAATGAGAGTTTAGAGCTTTTCTGAGTATATTTTCTGAGTATGCATCCCACCCTATGTGCATCTGGCCTTGTATATATGCTTTTCAGTGTATCTAGTATTTGCTCCAACTATTATCCCTTGCCCTAAGTCACAGCAGCCAATAAAGTTGCCTTTAACTGTTTCTGACAAATATCCCCATGTGGTCATCTCTCCACCTCAGGGTAGTTCTGAGCTAGGTGGAATAAAGGCAAGCCCTTTCTTTATGGCTTTATTCAGGGAGCCACCAGACAGGCCAAAATCCACAAGCTTAATTCTTTGAGGACAGATCTGCTCTGCATTAGTCAGTACTGCAAACCCAAACCAGGAATAGAGAGTGTTATCTTAAAGACCATTCCTGATCTGGGGAGGGAGGTTGGGATCAAGGAAAGCCAGAACACTCCAGAGCTCTCATACTGAGATTCAACCATCTTTTGTTTGATCAAATGTTTGTCTGGATACTCTAAAACTCTGGCTAGTTTCCAGAGTTCTGATAAACTGATTCCAACAGTATGTGTCCATCTATTCACTGCTTTTGTGGAAGAACAAGGACGTGGAGTTGCCTATCTACCATTTTTACTGATGTCACCTAGAACATTCTCTTTTACACCACAAAAACAGCTGGGGTAGAGAGGAGAAACTACCAAAAAGCTATTTTTTAAAACACTGTAGCTGATAAAGCAGTGACTGACATCTAATTTTGATATTTTGTCACATTGCTTATAGCTGACAGTTTACATGGTTGTAAATCATTTGGACGGTAGTAAAGTTCGCAGGTGTTGTAGAAGCAGTACTGCGGGAGAAAAGCATACACAAGTGTATCAATTGATTTGCCCCCAGGTTGAAATTTTCTAGTTTCATGGACTCCATATTTATTGTTCAAATCCTTGAATTTTAAAAAGAGAACAAGAAGTTATGGTTCAATTTAGCACATGTAGTCCATTCCATTTTCTATCCACACACGTATGATTTGTTTTGTTTTTGTTTTGTTTGAAACTGGATACCCCAGTAGCAAACCTCTCAAATGGAGTTATGAACCTGGGGGATAATTTTTTCAAGATAGGAAAAGAAAAGAAAAGGAAGAGATAAGATTTTTTAAAAAGCAAATGAGGTTATTTATCAAGTTGAAGCTGACAGGATTTAGGCATTTAAGAAAAATCCAATTCCCCTTGGTAGTACCCATCCCACTTGCCCATGTGTCCCTCGTTTTTCCTAACCATGTGTCTGCAATCAAATATCTACTCAATAAGTATTTGTCAGATTAATATTATAATTGCAAGTAATGGGAATGTCAACTTCACAGTCTATAAGATACTCTATTCCCCCTCTGGGCATGGACAGACAAACAATATCAAGATTATCTTCTGCATGTCCTTCCTAGAATATTGAAACAAACTCTGCAAACTAAAGACAATAACAGCACCTTAAATTTATGAACCAGTGATAAGTTTCTGTCATTTAATTGCTTCCATTTTCTTTACAAAGTGAAAAGTATCATTTCTGAAAGTGAAATAGATGGTGATGGGTTTGAGGTTCATGCCAGATACTGCTCTCTGCACATGACATCTCATGATCATAACAGATCATGAGGCAATTTCTTTTAGATTCCCATGGTACAGATAAGAAATTTAGTCATAGAAAAAAGAATGTTGAATAAGTTGGCCCAGATCTCACTTCTGCTAAGTGATGAGCGGGGATGGGAATCTCTGGGACCTCTGATCCCAGAGGTCGTGTCCTTCACCACTACACTAACCCTCTTGAGTGGAGTTCATGACATGATTTTGCAGTTGTGTGGATTTTCTGTCTCCACTGCTCCTCAATCCATGTATGGGCACTTTAATATGTAACTCTAGATTTGGGTTTTTAACAGGCAGATGTATTGGCAAAAAATAAGAGGGTGAGATGAATGATAAAAGAATGATTACAGCGATGAAGCCTAGACACTGAGCAGGGATGAAGGGACAGGCAGAAGTTGTTGGTAGTAAGTAGTAGCAAAAGACGTGGGGTTTTGGGGATCTCAATGAGATCTGACAGCAGGGACTGTGGAAATAACTAAAAGAGAGCTTTTATGATAAGAGATGGTGGTCAGAAAGTAGGGTTTTTTGTGCAAGGTCTCACATGTGGAACATTTTGCAAAGATCATAAGGTGCACATTTTCGTCCTCTGTGTGGAAGTATGAAGATAATTGGAGATGACGGTCAACTGGAAACAATTCCAAAACTTGAGAGTCCAGTTTGTTAAAATAGATGTTCACCTGGATGTTAAAGAAGTGTAAAAGGTGGTAGTTTCTATGGAAGTAAAGGTCTTTGAACAGGTCACGCTTTGAGCTCATCCACTCTCTATCTGGTTACCCATCCCCTTCCTTTCCAGTCGTCCCACAGGCTTGTCCCTCATTTTTGTGGCTTACGTAGACCAGCTAACATGACATTATCAGTCACGATATCCTTGCAGTAGACCTGTGATCCCAAAGAATCTGTTTTGAGCATTCCGATTCAGGTAGAAGAAAAGAGATGCACAGATTGTTTATTCACAGTATGTTCTTACTTCCAAATATTTTATTCCTGAACTTGTCACTAGAAAGAAGTATGAAAGAGGGATATGAAGCCTCTACGGTTTTATTCACAAGTTTATTACCATTTGTTTGTATGTTTATTCTCTCTCTGCCCAGATTCAGATTTTTCCATACTAGGAGTTTAGAGGGAAAGCATGCTTTGAAGATCTTTCTGTGCCCCCCAGCCCAGCATGCATTATTCAGTCTATGCTATCAGCCACAACCCTTTCAGTAAATTCTAGTGGTTTCACTTTCCCAGAATTATAAGGAACCGGCTCCGTGCCGTCCCTGGCATAGAGAGAAAGAGACGTCCCCTGTCAAATCTCGGCTGTAACGGAACCATAGCTGGCTGCTGCAGAAGTTCTTGTGTCCTAGAGACTCATCAGTTCAGCCTTTCTGAACGAAGGTTTGGCAAATGTTTCCTGGAGCACTGGCACCCCTCCTGCTCAGTCCTGCTCCATTACACCCTTCCTCTGGAGACTTCTCCAAGAATTCATACAGACCATGTGTGAGCTAGCAAGCCCTAAGGGGACTGGCAAACCCCCGCAACTACATGCTAAGCTGACAGGAACCAGCTGACAAGCAGGATGCACATGTGCTCAAGAGACTGGAACCATAAGGTAAGAGGGAAGGAGGTGAGCATTACTCATCACTCTGAGCCAAAATGACAAATCCGTTGGATCCAGGATAATACAAAGGAAATGAGCTAAGTCCTTGCTACCCACGACTCGTCATCCCTGACATCCTCATGTGACCTCCTCACCCGTAAGAGATGATCATCCCCACGTAACCTAAGAGAATGAACTTTCAGTAGCTCAGGGCTCCTCATTCTACCATTGCTGGGACACCTGGGAAGTGTTCTGGAAAGACACTTACTGGAGAGTGGCGATCCTTGGGTGTTAGACTTATAGGGGATTGGTATTCTTTCTTCTAATCTTTAATTTTCTATTTTTTCTACAATAAACACGCACATTACAAAAGAAATATAAGTGGGACGCCTGGGTGGCTCAGTTGGTTAAGGGTCCGACTTCAGCTCAGGTCACGATCTCCTGGTTTGTGGGTTTGAGCCCCGTGTTGGGTTCTGCGCTGACAGCTCAGAGCCTGGAGCCTGCGTCGGATTCCGTGTCTGCCTCTCTCTGTGTTCCTCCCCCAATTAGTCTCTACCTCTATCTCTCTCAAAAATAAAATAAAAAGTAAAAAATGTTTTAAAGAAAATAAAAGAAATATAAGCTTATTTAAACTACCAACACNACCACTGTATCTGTGTATCTGTAAGGTGCAGCAGACTTGAAAACACTTCTAGCTACTCCTGACCCAGGGCAGGGAATGCTCCATGGCTTCATATTTTATTAAATAGTGACCCACACAGAGGAGCCTCAGTGGATGCTAGAATGATCTTGGCCTAGGACAGAAATGTGAAAGAGTGCACATCTTTCAGAAAAAAAATATATGCGGAATCACTTGAAATAGACCTCTAGTCTTTTAAAGAAAGGAAAAACTTTTATGTAAAGTAAATGAAATCAAATTCTTCTCACCCAATCATCTTTACTCACTGGCTAGCCACATACACCCCACTCCCGGATTGTGAAAATCAAGCATTCAAAAGCCACCTTTGTCATTTTGCCATTCATTTCTAGAAGACATGAGTCATATATTGGCAGTGACATAAAGGAGACATTTTAATCTTCATATCATGGTTTGAAGAAGAAGAGAAGATGGAAGGGAGCTAGGAAGAAAGTTTGGATAGTCAAATATTTAAATTTTTTAAAAAGCACTCATTGCTGGGTATTCAAACTTCCTAAATCTAAAGTACTGTGGGTGTCATTCGCCTTCGATTATCATTTAAATAATATACAACTTGACCCCAGCCCCTGGAAAAGGCATGTGCAGAAGAGTAGCAGGTATGCAGACTGGGTATACTAAACCATTAGATATGGAAACCTTGAATAAGTTTTAGCAGGATGATACCTCTGTAGATTAGAAATGCACACTTTTTATTAATTTAGTAGAACTTTATAATCATCCCCCTTATCTCTGCCACAAGGGAGCTGTTTCTCTCCAAACTAGGACAAATTTACATAAATTAAAATCTTGCTTTGTTAAGTTTCAAGTTTCAGGGGGAAGAAATGAGGGATCTATTAATAATCTATAATTATTAGGTATCTCCTGTAAGCTGGCACTGTGATATTTAGATTAGGCAGGTGTCTCACTTTATTTTTGGCAAAACCACTGAGTTGAGAACACTGAGGTTTGGGGGCCAAGTGACTTGCCCAAGATCATACAGCCACTTAAGAGATAGGCTCAAATTCAAGGTCTGTTGGAGTCCAAAGCCTTCAACCTCTTTCTTTCTTTGCCGTTCTTAAGGGTATTTATTTTCCTTAATTCCAATAACTAATGTAAATTCTGAATCATGAGCATTTGGCCTTATGAGAAAAAGAAGGTGTGTAATATAAGAGAGTGAATAAAATAAATTCATCATAGTAGCATTGCCTACCCTGATGACTGTATACCTTCAATATAATGTTCTCTTTTCAAATGCCAAAAGTAATCTATTCTAATGTTTAAATGTTTTTAAAACTTCTAAATGATTTCTCTTGAGGCTCTAATACCCTTTGAAAGGAACTTCTGGTATTGCTTAAACATGTAAACTTTCTTCTTCGGAATTATAAGGACTTATATGTAAACCAGACTCATTTCACACATTCCTAACTTATTCCCCTTGCTCCCCATTTTCACTCATTTAGAAGAGTCTAAGCCAGGTTTTCAAAATGGCTTTTCATAGTTTTTCATCTTTTGAGATTTAAATTTTAAATTTATGTCTTTGTTACCCCAGGCCTTCTCCCTTTCTAATTTATTTTTCACTTACTTCAAGCCATCAACATTTCCCTGCCACCAAGTTTGATTTATATTGCTCAGGAACATAATCCAATCATGAATCTTCCTTGGGAATGCCAACATGGCATGAGAGAGAGAGAGAGCTCACTTTAATGATCTTTCTTGAGTAGAAAACAAAGAAACAAAAAATCAGTGAGACTTTAAGAATACATTTAAGCAAACCTATAAGCCCGTGGTAACATAAGAAACCTGGCTCTTACTATTGGGGCGCTTGGGTGGCTCAGTCGGTTAAGCATCCTACTTGGGCTCAGGTCATGATCTCACAGTTCGTGGGTTCAAGCCCCACGTCGGGCTCTGTGCTGACAGCTAGCTCAGAGCCTGGAGCCTGTTTCAGATTCTGTATCTCCCTCTCTCTCTGACTCTCCCCTGTTCATGCTGTCTCTCTCTCTCTCTCTCTCTCAGAAATAAATAAAACATTTAAAAAAAAAAAAAAGAAACCTGGCTCTTTTCTGAATCCAAAACTGAAAGCAACAATCCTTCAGACTATTGTTCTTTGCTCTTCACTCACAGGAATTGGAATTGGCCAGCTGAAGTTATAAATAAGAGACTCCAAATATCCACACCTATTATCCCACCTCTACCCCACATTCCATGTGCATCTCCACTAAAATCAGGCACTTTCTATTTTACCTGATCCAGTGAATGTATCTGGTCTGCTATGCTATGTCCTACCACTCAATGAGCACAGACACCTCCTGAGCCACAAGGTGGTCGTGTGGTTTCCTTCTGTTGCGCATGACAGAAACCAATACTGGTGTTCTGGCTGAGGAGCATGTTTGTTAGCAAGTCATTATGGGGGCTCCCAGCCACCATATAACCTCAGCTAAGGCAGGAATCAGACAGTCTCCAGGCGCATGCATTCATAGACTCTCTACCCACCATTCTGTATTTAGTATGATTCAAATTTAAAGACTTTCAGATTTGGTGTCTCTTTGTTCCTTGGCTAGATTCTCAGGAAGGAATACTTCATTAGTTCATTAGGGGATTACCCCAGGTTTCCTCATCTGGCTCAGGAGGGTCCCTGAATGCACACATAGCCACCAAGAGTCAAACCTTGAATCCTGGAAACTGTGCACTGAGAAAGTTGCTGTACTTTCCTAAGGGATACCTCACAGAAGCAGGCTCCATGCGTGGCATCAGTGAATCTTCTGAGACTCTCCAGGATGGCGGTCCAGAGAACACCTCAAGTTTAATTTATAAACACTAGGGACGCCTGGGTGGCTCAGTCGGTTAAGTGTCTGACTTCGGCTCAGGTCATGATCTCATGGTTCATGGGTTTGGGCCCCACGTTGGACTCTGTACTGACAGCTTGGAATCCTGGAGCCTGCTTCACATTCTGTGTCTCTGTCTCTCTCTGCCCCTCCCTTGCTCGTGCTCTGTCTCTCACTCTCTCTCAAAAATAAGTAAACATTAAAAAAAATTTAAAAATTAACTTACAAAGACCAAGTTAGCAAGTACAAAATTAGCATGTCAGTCAATAGAAAGTTCTATTTTTACTTGATTAAATTCAACAAACACAACAGTACACACACTATGTACAAAATAATATTATATAACATAGGTCTATTAAAAGGAGGAAAAGAGGGGCGCCTGGGTGGCTTAGTCGGTTAAGCGTCCGACTTTCGCTTAGGTCATGATCTCGCGGTTCGTGGGTTCGAGCCCTGTGTCGGGCTCTGTGCTGACTGCCAGCTCAGAGCCTGGAGCCTGTTTCAGAGTCTGTGTCTCCCTCTCTCTCTGACCCTCCCCTGCTCACGCTGTCTCTCTCTCCTAGAAATAAATTTTAAAAGTATTAAAAAAAAAAAAAAGGAGGAAAAGAACTGATCCCTGCCATCAAAGCAAATATTTTCTGAAATTTGCCTAGAAGTCTTAACTGATGGTCATTAATTTATTCCTTCTTGCCACAAATATTTCCTGAGCTCCTACTAAATATACTGGACACTACTGCAGTTTGAAGTGTTCAATAATAAACACAGGTGACAGAAATCCCTGCCTTATGAAGTATTCATTATTAGATAAGCAAAGTAAGTGATAGCTAATAAATGGGCCCAAATTTTGGCTCTACCACTTAGGAGGTGAAGGTTAGATTTCTGAATCTCTCCACTGTTCAATTTTCTCATCTTTAAACTGAGAATGTAATGGCTCCTATCTCGTAGTATGTCATAGAAGTGTCCCTATTGCTTAGTAAGAGCTGCTGTCATCATCATCACCATCCTCATCCTCATCTTCACCACAATTATAGGACTCTTCAAACATATCTTCATCCCTTTGCCCCTGTGCCCTTTAGACCCAGTGCCTAAAGCTTCCTTCCTCTCAACCCAACTCTGCCAAGAAACTGTTCAACCAGATTGATGAAGATGGAGATGAGTGCTTTATCAACCCAATCATTGTCTGTGAAAGGGACCATATTAGATGTTGGGTTCACCAGAAACAGATGCATGTTGAGGGGCAAGGTGTTCATTGGGGATCGATATCTGTGAAAGGAAATGGGAGGAAGCAAGATTGGACAAAGGGAGAAGCTGAACTACAACTCAAGCCCAGAAGAGTCCAAACCAAGTACATAATGTTCTGAAGCTAGTACTGCCCACGAGAATGTCTTGGGGGGGAGGGGGGGAAATGCCTGAGTCTTTCTACCCTCATACTATCCCTCAATGAGGAATCTGGAATATTTAGTCAGTGTGTCTCTGTGTCTCCTACAGATTGAGTAAGGCCTGAATAAAGAAAACATATATGATCTTAAGCTCTAGAAAGCTTATACTTTAGGAAGGAAAGGAGGATACTCAGAGAATGCCAACAGTGACAATGTGTTCAGGCAGGGTTACCAAGTATCATGAGAGTCTGTTTAACAGAAAGATTACTTCTGGCTGAGATAGGAACACAAAATAATAGTATTTAACTCTTCAGGCTAAGAAAATGTTCAAGATGAGTTGAGCAAGAAATTTATAAACCCTTGCATGATTGGTATATTGGTGGTTCTCATTTTGTTGAATTTTATTTCTTCAATTAAATTAGCATGAGAATATCTCACCATCTATATCAACACGACACCAAGTATGGTCCACAGACTGGGGTGTCCTGCAAACCATTACCAGCCCTTCTCTAGATAAGCATAGAAGGTGAGGGTAACCACTTAGAAAACTTTTTAACATCTTGACATAGTAATTTCCTATCTATTGGATCTTACAATAAAATATATGGGGCTTGTGTTTTGTTCACAGAATTCTTTTACCTCATTTTTAATTTTTTTTTTAATTTTAGTATAGTTGACACACAATGTTACATTCGTTTCAGGTGTACGAGATAGTGATTCAACTTCCAGTATGGAGGTTCCGCAAAAACTTAAAAATAGAAATCCCATACAGTCCCATATTTTCTACTTCACTTTTATGATAATTTATTTGTATTGTATTTTACCAAATGGCTAGTCTCTAATGGATTAGACTTTTTCAAAAGATACATATTCCTTCACCATGTAGTTTAAGAGTCACTGGTGAATATCACATATATCCTATTTTTAATAAACATGTTTTTGAAAGTATTTTAAGCTTATTTGTTTATTTTGAGAGAGAGGGGAGTGGAGAGGGACAGAAAGAGAGAGAGAGAAAGAGAGAGGGGGAGAGAGAGAGAATCCCAAGCCGGATCTGCACTGTTAGTGTAGAATTGGACGCGATCTCATGAACCATAAGATCATGACCTGAGCCAAAATCAAAAGTTGGACACTTAACCCAATGAGCCGCCCAGGTACATAAGAACATGTCTTTAAAAATCTTTAAATGTATTTTCTTAACTCTAAATCTCTGCTATGCTTATGATTGTTAACTTGGAAGTAACAGTGTATGTCACTTAATGAACAAGCATACTCCTGTAAATTGCTGAAAGAGAATTATTTTGTGGCATAATAAGAAGTATATATTTGGTGTTTGTCTCCTAAAACACTTTAAGTCTCTGGAAGAATAAGAAATGCTTATGAGCTGACTGGTAGCTGGAGACCCCATACAACTTCAGGATGGAAGTAGGTCATCAGAAAGACGATGCCATTATTAAAGAGTTGGAACTTTTAGCCCCGCCCTCAACGTGTGGGGAGAGGACTGGAGATCTAATCACCAACAGCCTGTAATTTAATCAGTCACGCTTACATAATGGAACCTCCATAAAAACTCTTGACAGAGTTTATAGAACTTTCAGGTTGGTGAACATTTGGAAATGCTGGAAAGATGGCTCCCGCGTTCACTTTACCACCCCTCTGCTCTTTGCACTGCTTCCATTTGGCTGTTTTTAGTAGTATCTTTTATAACAAATAGATAAACATAAATCAATTGTTTCCCTGAGTTCTGTGAGTTGTTTAATGAACTACTAAACCTGCAGAAGAGATCAGGGGACCTTTGACTATGTAGTAAGCCAAGTAGAAGTGGTGACAGCTGAGGGGGGAGAGAGCAGTCTTGAGTGGCCAAGACCTTGACCTGTGGTGACTTTGCTAACACCAGGGAGTTACGTCAAAACTGAATTGAAGTGTAGGATATCCAGTTGGTGTCAGAGAATTAGAGAACTGGAGAATTGGTTACTATTAGCAAACACCACACATTTCATGTCAGGAGTGACGTCAGAAAACAGACATAACTATTTTGTATGAGTCCAATTTTCTGACCTTGGTTTAATTACAAGAGATACTCACATGAATGTGACATCAACAGAATTAAATAAAAACAAAAAATGTAATAAAACACTAAAATAGCATTAGTAGAGAAATATTTTTTAATGAGTATTTATTTACTTTGAGAGATTGAGAGAGCACGGGGGCAGAAAGAGAGGAGAGAGGGAATACCAAGCAGGCTCCATGCTGTCAGTGCAAGCTGAAGTTGGACACTTAACCGACTAAGCCACCCAGGCACCTCAAGAAAGAATTTTTTGATTAAAAGCAAATAATTTTCAAAATAAGCTATCAAGCATAAACACAGGACTATGATTTAATTTTTTTTCAACAGTACCTTCAAACTGTAAAAGAAAAGCAGTGAAGAATGAATAGAGCAAAATGCACTGAACTGAGAAGTTGCTCTTTCCACAGACCCCAAGATATCTTCCATTAAACCATTCTTCCATGAGATCTGTTTCTCTGAATCTTATAGAAACTTCTGGCCATCATAAATTATTATTTGTTTTAATGTGGGCTTAAGGGAAGAAGCTACTCAAACACCAAAGAGGTTTTCAATTAAAATCTAGCATTCAGACAACTTTAAATAAGATAGTGGGAATTCATTTGTAAAAAAAAAGACACTGAATTTTTTTCAAAAATAAAATATGTTGGTAACAACAATTCAACCCCCATGGCTTATTAAAAAAAAAGCATTAAAAATGAGTTTTAACAAGATGTTTTTCAAATAACTAAGTGTAGACTTGAACATCTTTAAAAAACCGTAATAATCAAGTAAGATTTTATTAAATTGATGCATTATTTGTGCTACAAAAAATTCCTACCTATTTAAAAGAAACCATCATAGCTGTTTGTTTTCTTTTGCTTTGTTTACCTAAAGCCTCCTATTATAATATTGAAAGTGGAGGATATGTGATTTAGGAGTTCTGGGAAAAGACAAACCTAAGAAATTAAAATCTTTTAATAGTTGATCAATAGAATAATAAAAGATTAAAAACAACAACAACATCATCCCTTTATTGATGCTGTAAGAGAACTGAAAAACGTAATTCAATATTTTTCTTAAAAAAGTCTTTTCAAAGGCATATCTGTAATATATGACTAATAAGCTATAGGAACCAGATGAGTTTCAGATCCAAAATCTGGGAAAAAGATCATAAGAAAGAAATCATTCTCTAGCACTGAAATTAGTATTAATGATAATAAATAAATTAGTTATAATTACAATTTGAATTGTCATTTGGACACTGACAATTTTTACTTTTATTTTTTTCTGTATTTGTAAAATGTTTTATTTATTTATTTAAATCTAGATTAACACATAGTGTAATAATGGTTTCAGGAGTGGTATTTAGTGATTCATCACTTACATATAACACCCAGTGCTCATCCTAATAAGTGCCTGTCATTTAGCTCATCCCCCTACCCAACAGCCCTCCAGCAACCCGCAGTTTGTTCTCTATATTTAAGAGTCTCTTAAGGTTTGCCTCCCTCTCTGTTTGTGCCTTATTTTTTCTTCCCTTCCCCCATGTTCATCTGTTTTGTTTCTTTTTTGTTTGTTTCTTGAATACCACATATTAGTGAAATCATATGGTATTTGTCTTTCTCTAACTGACTTATTTCACTTATTTAGCATAATACATTCTAGTTCCATCCATGTCATTTCAAATGGCAAGATTTCATTCTTTTTGATCGCCAAGTAATATTCCATTGTATGCATATATATACATATATATACACACACACATATATATATACCACATCTTTATCCAGTCATTAGTTGATGGACACTTGGGCTTTTTTCATAATTTGACTATTGTTTATAGTGCTGCTATAAATATTGGGGTGCGTATATCCCTTTGAATCAACATTTTTGTATCCTTAGGATAAATACATAGTAGTGCAATTGCTGGGTTGTAGGGTAGTTCTACTTTTAATTTTTTGAGTAACCTCCATACTGCTCTTCAGAGTGGCTGCACCAGTTTGCATTCCCACCAACAGAGCAAAAGTGTTCCCCTTTCTCTGCATCTTCATCAACATCTGTTGTTTCATGAGCTGTTAGTGTTAGGCATTCTGATAAGTGTGAGATGGTATCTCACTGTGGTTTTGATTTGTATTTCCTTGATAATGAGTGATGCTAAGCATGTTTTCATGTGTCTGCTTGCAATCTGTATGTCTTCTTTGAAAAAGTGTCTGCTCATGTCTTTTGCCCATTTCTTCTTGCTTCTGTGTCTCCAGAAGCAAGGGAAAGAAAAACAAAAATGAACTATTGGGACCTCATCAAGATAGAAATCTGCACAGTGAAGGAAACAATCAACAAAACTAAAAGACAACTGATGGAATGGAGGAAGATATTTGCAAATGACATATCAGATAAAGGGTTAGTATCCAAAACCTATAAAGAACTTATCAAACTCAACACCCAAAAAAATAAATAATCCAGTGAAGGAATAATCACTGACAATTTTTAAAGCAAATATTCTTCCCTACTTTTATGGCTCATCATCTTAAAGAACCTCTCTATGGACACCTGGGTGGCTTAGTCAGTTGGGCGTCTGACTTAAGCTCAGATCATTATCCCACAGTAAATGAGTTCAAGCCTTGCATTGGGCTCTGTGCCAACAGCTCAGAGCCTGGAGCCTGTTTCGGATTCTGTGTCTCCCTCTCTCTCTGCTCCTCCCCCACTAGCGCTCTGACCCTCTTTCAAAAATAAATAAAACATTAGAAAAAAGAATCTCTCTAAATCGTAAATAATGTAAAATGAGCCCAAACTTTGGATATTTTAATAAATCATAAGATTTTTATTGCCAGAATATGAAATTTGTATACTGAATTAAGAACAGAGTCTGTGTCTCCCTCTCTCTCTGACCCTCCCCTGCTCACGCTGTCTCTCTCTCTCTCTCCTAGAAATAAATAAAAATAAAAAATAAAAAAAAGAACAGAGAGAATAAAAAGGACTGGGATACTAAGTACTGGTTTGTGGGTCTCAAGCACTGGTTGATAGGTATCAATATTCTGATTCTACAGGAAAGATTCCTGGAGTATACTTGGGAGACTTTCAATAAATACTTGATTGATTAGTGTGTGAATAACTAATGAATAAGTGAATTAATATTCCTAAAGAGTCCTCATACAGGAATACATTTTTTGTTAGAATTGTCTTCTGGCTAAATCTAATTTTCTTGAGGAGTGAATCCTTGCTTACCACGAAAGTATCCAACTTACAGTTGAGGTTTCTGAATGAAACTAATCCCCAAAACTGATCTTTTTGTTAGTTCATGTCTATCTGATAATATTAATGAATAAGTTGATCTTTTGTGTTTAAATTGGATTCTTAAGATTTTGAAGAAAATCAATTAAATTCCCAAGACCTGACCAATAATAAGCTAAAGAGCAGAAGTTAAGTATTGCCGTAGAATAAACCAGTTTAAACTATGAGTGCTAGTAAGTCTAAAGCAGAAATCCATTTGTAAATCCCAGCTTGGAATAATCCCTTGGATTTACCCACCTGTCTACTCATAGGCTGCACCATTAGTATATTTTCTGCAGACACGTGCATAGAAACATACACTTATATTGGGATAAATCTGATCGACTCACTTTTCCCTCTTCAATTTCAGTTTAATCCCTGAAGAAATGCATGTTAAAGCCTGCAGGGCTTTACTTCCCTAGGACAGAACAAAAGTTAAGAACTATAACGGCTTCTTGCCACTGTTAACTGTTGCCCAGCCCTGCCTCTTCCCTGCGGGCTGACGGCTTCTGTGTGCCACCCTCAAGTATGTTTTCAATATTTGGGTTAACAGAAGTAATGACTTAGGACCCAAGTAGATCCTTCCTTTCTGAAAAACCAACAAGAGTTGCAGATCTGAAAGAAAGAAAGAAAGAAAGAAAGAAAGAAAGAAAGAAAGAAAGAAAGAAAGAAAGAAAGGAGGAAGGAAGGAAGGAAGGAAGGAAGGAAGGAGGAAGGAAGGAAGGAAGGAAAGAGAGAGAGAGAGAGAAAGAAAGAAAGAAAGAAAGAAAGAGGAAAAAATCAGGAATTTATGCTCACATTTAGTTGATGTTCAATTATCCCTTTATAATTCTCTAATAAGGATTGCCTAAGGCAATCTTCTGTTTTAAGCTTTACAGAATTACTGAATAAGAGTAGACATATTGGATACTCTGAGTTCAATAAAATTTGCCACCCATTGATGTGCAACTCCAAGTAACTTGGGGTTTTAGAGTAAATGGAGGTGAAAATCAGAAAGGTTGGTGGGAATTCCCAAGAGTTCCAGAAAATTAAAAACCTAGATAAACGCAGCATGCTGGTAATGAGATGAAATTTAGGGATTAATTGGTTCTGGCTTCCTGAAATTGTGATCATAAAAATCTTAGGTTGTCAGATATTATATAATATTTGCTGATACAAAAGTCAAGCAATGAAATACATTTTGGAAGTGTTGACTAAATAAACTAAAACCACATCTATATTCTGTGATACTTCGCTCAGCCCTTAATGTGCTAATGTACATAGTCTGCCTCCAAGAGGGGCATATAAAAAGTATATAGCACTGCAGAAAAAGAATGGGGAAATCAGAGAACATTTCACAGGATTATTTCAACATTGAACTCTTTCTTCATGAAACATCTATGAACATTTCCTGGAATACAGTTTGGGAATTGCTGACCTAGTTTGGTTTCCTCTTGGCAAAAGTGAAGAAAGAGACTTTGGAAGAGAAATTTATGTAAAACTAAAAAGCAAGCCGGTGACAGAACTAGAATAGTAAAACCAAAATTTCCTTCACTTCTCAGGCATTGTTTAGGAAATATTAGAGGCATGAGGGAAAATGATGATTAGTCATAGAATTGAATTATATCAGGTGAACTATACATACAATGACAAAAGTTATAAGGAATGAAAGGCATCTAGTTCCATTTTGATGTTGACTCAAAATATTTTTTTAAAACAAAATAATTGATCTATAATACAGACCAAGAGAAATTATAGACAGGGGAACTATTAGTGGTAAGTAATGTGACTAATTATCATCTTGAGTCAATCTTCACAACCGCTCTGTAAGAGAGTGTATCAGTTTGATGGCAAATAGCAGAATACCCAACAAACAGGAAAACAGCAAAGAGTGGCTTAAAAACTGCAGTTTGTTTCTAGCCTGTTAAAACCCATCTGGAGGTAGACAGCAGGTCCAGGCACAGAGGGAAGTCCACAAGGATTTGGGCTCTTGCAATCTTCATGCTCTGCCAGCCTCAGCCAGTGGTTTTCATGGTCATGATCACTCAGCACTGCTCCACTGGTAACTTATCTGAGCTCCAATACTGAACAAGGAGGTTGAGAAGGGGTAAAAGATTCATTCCAGCTGGGCGGGGGGGGTTCTTTATTTTTTTTTTTTATCAGGAAAATAGTATCTTTCTTAGAAGCTCTTCCAAGCAGTCTTCTGCTCATGTCTGCCTATATCTAGTTGGCCAGAACTATCCCATAAGCAACCCCAGGAAAATTGATTTAGGCTATTGTTTCTTTTGAAGCCAGACACATTGTCGCTCCAAACCAAATCAGGGCCACGTTAATAAAGAGAAAGGGCAAACGGGTAGTGCTCAAGTGACTAGGAGCGTCTGCCCATGCAGGTACTATTATTCTTATTTTCATATGAGGAGGCTGATATTTCAGGGATAAATATTTAGTCAACATCACATAACTAACAGATGGATATCAGAGGATGAAGCTAGACCTATCTGGGGCCTCAACACTAACGTATTTTGTTCAAAATGCAGGTTCTCTTGGAGGGGACCAGACACAATCAGGAAACAACCTTCAAATATAGCTCTTGTGTGAAAGACCTACAGAAATTAGGGGGGAAAAATCTGTGGCTTTGGCACATAAAAAGAAAGGAAAGCAGAGGTCTAAAGTGCCTATTTGCTCAATGTATTCATCCCACAAAAGAACTTTGGTGAGGAAGCATCATTTGTCTTGGCCTCTGTTAGAACACTCTGTTATTTGAGCTACAATGAAAATATATACACTCCTAAAATTCTTCTGACCCCTCTGACATTTCCATTAAGGCTTCTTTCTCTGATCTTTCACATCATTCTTCTTCCTCTCCTCTCCTCCACTCCTTGCTTTTCATCTTTCTTTCCAGATGCATGGCCATCCTCCACCCCCTGCACTCCCCCCGACACACACCTTTTCAGTAGATCCTATGTAGCGGGAATTTTCCAGACTAATTTCCAAACGAAAGGTAGGGAAGATGGAAAAATGACCCTCCATCCTAGCTGCAGGAAAAGTCTGTGTTGCTAGGAAACCAACAGGAGGTGCTAACCATCCCTCACTAAATGAGGGCAGCTCCCAGCAGAATAATTCTTTTTGCAGAAGAATCTAGACCATGATTTTACTTCCTACCTCCAACTGGCTCTGTCCACATGTATGCTTTTATTCCCCAAAAGCAAGCAGCAGAAATGATTAAAAATAATTTGAGGGATATGAAATTGTACGTATGAGGAAGATCAGAGAAGTTGTGCAGCATAATATAGAGCCACCAGACTGAAGGGCTTCTCATCCTTCAACCATTTAGACCACTGTTTAGAGAGTCATGCCCTTCTGCAGGGGAGTAAAGTAGAAAAGCATTTAAATCAGGTGTGGGTGAAATACATGATGGAAAGACCATTGCTGGAAGTATTTACATTTCAACAGAGATAGGTATATGGATAGATAGAAATAGTTAAATGTGTTGTGGTCCGTATACCGCATATCATGACTTCTATCATTAACAAGCCACATCCACTGAATTGATTTTCTTATCTTTTTTTGTCACAGACATATGTTGTAGGTTGTTTGCTTAAGTCTGGCCTGAAGGTAGCTAAAGTTAGAAGTCTAGGAATATATCATTTCAGACAGAGAGAGGGGATAATAGAGTGTGATAGGAGAATTTACAAAAGGAATGATTAATTCATCCATTGAACAATTATTTGCATGTCAATTAAGTGCCAGCCTCCTTCTAGATGTTGGAACAAAAGGGTCTGACCTCACAGAGTTTATATTTTGATGGATGAGATAACTAATTAATAATTTGGAAAAAATATATATATGTTGGGTAATACTATACTAAGAAGAAAAGTACTGTAAGAAGAGGGGATACAAAATGTCAGGGCATGTGCTGAAAGACGAATTCTGAATTAGAATCTGAAGTGGAGGACTGAAGCATACAGATGTCTTAGGGGAGGAGTATTCCAGGCTGGGTGAACAGCGGGTCTGTAGCAGGGGACTACTTGACATATGCAAAGAACAGCAAGGAAGCCAGTGAGGCTGGGAGAGTGGTAATGAAGACAAGAGTAGGGGTGGAGTCAGACAGTCACAGGGTAGAAGTGGATAAATGCCAGAAGGGGGAGATCTTATATGGTCTTGTAGTTTACGGCAAAGGCTTTGGCTTGTCCTCTAAGAAAATGGTGTGACCACAGTCAATACTCACAGAATAACTGTATGTTCTTGTACATACCCCAGTGTCCCTTGCAGCTGGGGTCACACCATGCACCTAGCTCTGGGCAGAAGTGATGTGTGTCACTTCTGAGTCAAAAGAATGAAGAGATGTTACCCTTCCTTCGTAGCTCTCTGCTCAACTCCCATGCCATTTCAATTCAGATGTTCCCAATGGAAATAGTTAGAACTACCTGACCCACATCAGAATTCACTTAAATGAAAACTAAAGCTTTGCTATTTTATGTCACCGAGATTTGTTTCAGCAGCAAAGCCTGGCCTAATATAGATGTGGCACTATTAGGAGGGTTTTGAAGAGAGAACTGACATTATCTTCCTTACATTTAACAATGTGACTCAGGCGGCCTTGTTAAGAGTAGTTGATGAGGTTAGGGTGTATGGGGTTCTGGTGAGGGAGAGGGATGAGGTAGGAGTCCACTGCACCGGTCCAGATGGAAACAGTGATGATTGGGCAAGGTTTATGGTGATGAAGGTGGTAAAAAGTGGTCGAATTCCAAGTATGCTGGAATTCTCTCTCTGAGAGAAGAGCAACAGAGGGTTTTTTTTTAATCTGTACAAACAGAAGGCAGAAGTTGCCATTAACTGAGATGGGAAGGCTGAGAGAAGGGGAAAGACCAGAAACTCAGTGTGAAGTTAGAGATGCCTATTACTCATTCTAAGTAAGGATATCACGTAAACAGTTGGAGATAAGCTTCTGATGTTCAGGAAAAATGGCTCGTGGTGCATACTTGAGAGCCACCAGCACATAGATCATTTTAGTCATAAGACTGCATATGGTTCCCCAGGGAATGAGTATTATAGGAGAAAAAGGAAAACTATGCACACAATGCTTGGTGACAACGAATACAATTTCTAGAAATGATGTCGAGGTCAACTTATGCTGATAAACCTTGCTTAAGAAAAGGCAGATAAATGCTATGCTGAAAAACATCATGGTGAATCCTTTTTCTTCCATATTCTGAGGCTGGGAGGCAGGGTTTATGGTGACAGTGGATTCAGAGTAATGAGTTTTCACCGGCGAATTAAGACAAGCCTAAAAAGAAGTTACGCAAAGATGTTTATGTGGGACCACAGTGTCTGTGAGCAAAGGACAATCAAAGTAGTGTCTGCACATAAAGAGCCACCATTACTGGTCGGAAGAGAGGGCATTTATTAAAATGACACCATCCGTCACTGTCAGGTATCTTGGTATTTGAGTCTTGGCTAATCACTGACGTCCACTGTGACTTCTTCTAGAGCTCCCTGTGGAAGACAACAGGTGATGTGTCCACTCTGACCTAGTTCTGTCTGCCCGTGTATGTACCACCTTTTTACTCTGGGTGAAGGATCTGAGGGGCTGGTAGATTAAATAATGTGAATATGTATGTGTGTTTCCAATTGTGTGTTTTCAGAATCAGCTAAGTCTTGTAACAATCCTAGTACCTTAGTGCCTGAGTACAGTAGAAGATTTATTTTTTAATTTTGTCATAATCCAATTGGATATTTGATGAGTGCCCTTCCCTGTAGTTCTAAGGTACACCATCCATTAATATATACTGACATCCATGGTTTTAATATACACAACTCTGCCATTTTCTAAGGCCTCCAAGTTTTCCACAAAGACCTACTGCATCAGTCCATGGCCTCACCTAACTTCAAGGGCAGCTGGGAATGGCCATCAGCTGTGTGTCCAAAGAAAAGGGATGGGTTGGGTGAGTGTCTAACCATTCTCTGCCATGTGTGAAAAGCTGCTATTTTATCTACTGTCTTACCCAGATGTTGGGTAGTTTCATGAATCTGAATTTATAAATTCAACCCAGGTTTGTGATAAAACAGATGCAATGAAAACTTCATTGAATTCAAGAGTATTCATTTCTATTTCCACCACCCATAATACTGAAACAATTTGTCTTTATAATATGATCTTGGAACTGGTCCAGGACATTTATCAACCCACTATTATTAAATAATTAATCCAAGGTATCAAGGCTTTCTGACCATAGTCGGAGTACTCATTACCTAAAGATGAATAAGAAATGGCCTTGATCCTGTGTGACCTCACAGTTGTGTAGGAGAAACAAACATATAGAACAATAGTACAGATATCCAAAGAAGGAGTGATGATTTTAAACAGCATGGCAGATTTTGGAGCAGAGTTTTAGGGAAATCCCCCCAAAAAGGAGATAGTGCTTAAAATGAAAGTTAGAAGCTGAGAGAATATTTTCTGGGCAAAGAAGAAAAGGAAGAGAATTACAGAAGGAAATCACATGGTCCATCAGAGCTGAGCACTGAAGGATCAGCTGAACAGACAGCTTTTGGGGAGCTCATGAGAGACTATAGGTCCTGGACTAAGAAATTTAGACCTTGTTCCACAAGCCAAGCCATATGGGGGTGAGCAACAGTGACAAGGTTCAATTGATATCTTAGAAGGATGCTTCAGGGAAAGAGAGACCATAAGCTAGAGCTGGGAGGAACAGAAGAGTGAGCAGTTAGGAAGTTCTTATAATCGCACACATTATAGAGAGAAGGTAAGTTTAATGAATAAACCTTTTACTTTGAAATATAAAATCGATAAGCTTGGCAACTTTGAAGGGACCTGGGAGGGGAAGGAAAAGGGAATGTAAAACCAAGCACATTTACTTTTGTTTTCCTAATCATTGGCATGGTGCCTGGAACATAGCAAGTATTACTTTCTTGTTTCTGCCCAAGGGAAGTGGTTTTAGAAGGCTGAGAAGGTTTTTAGGTATAAAGCAAATTCCTTTTGCTCTTCAAAAGCTCTCTAATCCTGGAAATTTGTTTAATCAGGATTAAAAACCTTTCATTATAGCACGCTTTATTGTTGAGGCTGCGGGGAAATGGGTGCTCTCAAACATTACCGGTGGGAGTGTGAATGGGTACACATCCAACCAAGGGTGATTTGGCACTGTCTGATAAATTATAAATGCGTATGCCCTTGGACCTGGAGATTCCATTTCTGGGAGGTTTTTCTACAGACACTTTGTACATGTTTCAAAATGGCTTATGAAAGAGTTCCTCACTGCAGCCTTGTTTTTAACAGCAGAAGATTGAAACAACTCAAATGTTCCTAAAAAGCAAGCTGATTAAATAATTCATGGTGTATCATAAAATGGAATTCTGTGTGAGTATAAAAATAAAAAATAAGGAATAAGCATACTTTCCATGTACTGATAAAGATCTTCAAGATGGATGAAGTGAAGAAGGTAAAACGTGAACAGTGTAGATAATATGGAAACTTAAGTAAAAAGGAGATCCGTAAAAATATATTTATACATTTTTTTTTCCTCTCTCATGCATACAAATTCTGGAACCATAGAAAAAAATAAGGTCTTTAAGTCATGTGAATGTATTAACTATTCAAAAATTAAACTAAAAGTACGACCCGGTTCTGCAGTTGTTTAAAATGTGACACCTCCCCCACCCCCATCCTTATTTCCGTTTCCCTGAATCCCTGGTAACAGACCGACTTAAATTTGCATCAAGATGCACAGAAGATTAGATACTTTTATAAGAACAGTCTGCGAGAGGAGGAAGTAAAGGTAGAGGGAGCAGAAATTACTGGCCTTGAGAATTCTGAATGCCTGAAGAAGTAAGATAAGGGGGTGCCACACTAGAAAGAAAATGTAGGAGAGAAAAATGGAGCACCTAAGAGTATTCTTAGCTGATTCATAATATTGCAAGTATATTTAAGATACATGGATAATTTGTTGGGCTATTCATCACAAAGATGCTATTTCTTTAGGTTTTTTCACTGACCATGATATGACCATTAGTTAATCAGAAGTATAGGCAGAGTTTTCTAGAATTGAAATATTAATAAACTTGAGGTTTGTGGTTCCTTGAAATCTTCCCCTTGGTATTTCATAAAAATTGGATCTCCCTTAAAACTGAAGGTAAATGTGTCTGGGCTCTCTGGCAACTTACCAACCTATGAAACCTTCATTTGAAGAATATTGATAGATTTATCTATTCCAAGGTTGGTGTTAGGCCAATATCTGGGGATCCAAGAAAATTAACTATTGCTACTCCACCAACACAATCCTAGGAAACCATGGCCTGTCAGAGTAATAGACTCCTTCACACTTCCCATTTTATATCCCTCCCCTTCTTGAAGATTCCTTCATGATCCTAGATTTTCTTAAAAAGGAAGCAATTCTTATAGCCAATGATAGGCTATCAGCAAACCATAAGAGACTCTTAAATACAGAGAACACACTGAGAGTTGCTGGAGGGCTATTGCGTGGGGAGAAGGCTAAACACGTGATGGGTAACAAGGAGGGCGCTTGTTGGAATGAGCACTGGGTGTTATATGTAAGTAACGAATCACTAAATTCTACTCCTGAAATCATTACTACACCATATGTAAACTAACTTGAATTTAAATAAATTTTAAAATTAAAAAAAAGCTTATTCTCCCTAAAAGTGAAGCTGGTCACTCTGTGCACCAACAAAACTTTGTAAGAAACGAAGTAGCGAATAACCAAAAAGGGAGTGGAAATAGTAAGTCAGGGGAGGATCTCTTCATTTGTCTCCTCACTGTACTCAGGAAATCTTCGGAGAGCAGCGTGGAAGACATTTGCTGATCATCATAGATCAAAATGAACATCATAGGACACTGAGCTGCTGGTTTTAATTACACAAGCCAAATTTCTGTCATCACCAGTGTTCGCTCTGAAGTTAAGATGATTTCTTTAATCATTTGCCTTCCAGCAGAAATTCTTCTTTTCCAACTGTCAATAAAACCTCGTATTATAGTCATCTCATTCTACCACATACATCTTTGACATTTCGCATGACTTTCTGGAGAATATGCTTGTCGCCTCGACGAAGGGGGAAGCCTGATACTATCTGTCTTCAGCACAGGACCTCAGACCACAGGGAAGGAAACACAGCGATTATCACTCCCACAGATGGCCTGGAAAAGCCTCGACTAACAACTGTACACTTGAAGTTAGGGCAGATTTTCCTCCAGTTTTTCATTTTCTGTTTCTGCATGGAAGCCTCCCGCCACCCATCTGTCCACATTTCAGCCTCTACTACTAGTCAGGAGAAACTCTTGACCTTCTGCATGGAAAGTGGCTGTATCGATGTTATTGTTATTCTTTACTGAGAGGAATTTGATTCTGGTCCTGTCAAGGCGTAGGGATGAGACCTGGACCCAAGTGTCCGGGTCATTAGTTTCTCTCTTCTCTGTGTCTCAGAAACCCACATCTTTCAGTAATATTCCCAAGCAGGTCAAATGTGACTTTTTGTTTGTTTGTTTGTTTCTAATCATTGTATAGCTTCAGATATCTCTTTTTCAGTCTTTCAGTTGGATAGAATCTCTCATTTCTCCATGCTTCTTTATCATGGCATTTTTTCACACTGTCTTATAAGATAATTATCTTCCAAACAGACCAGTCCACTGGCTGGTGAACAAAGGCCATACCTGAGTCACTTATAGCCATCAGAGCCACCAATACCATCAAGGCATTTGGGAAGCTTCATGTTCTCGTGAAATATCTGCTCATACTTTCAGAGATATGCAGCAGAAATCACTTCTCTGATAGCAGTATTTAGAGCTGCGAAAGAAGTAGAGGTAGTCAAACCTTATAAACTTTCTTTGGTTTTGATTCAGGTATTTCTAACTATATTGTAAATATTTACCTCTTAGGCCAGTAATTTTGTGGTTTTAATTGTGATGACATTTTTTCTTTGTCACAATTTATTTATGATATAGTTGTGAGTACAAAGGATATTTTCACACTTTTTAAAAAATGAAAATCTCTGGGTTGGCAAGCAATCCTTTGTTATTCATTTGGTTGAAAAAAGAAAGTTAAAATGTCTTGCCTTCATTTAAGGCTACTGTAGTTGCTCCTGTGGCTCTTGGTCTTATTAGTGTAGCAATCAATCAGTCAAACCATAAAGTTGATTTCACAAAACATGTCAGGGACAGGAAATGCCCTGAAAGAAACCATCAGCCAAGGCATGGACTGGAGAGTGAGTTTTCCATTCATTCATTCTGTAAGTTATGACTGAGTACCTACTATACGCAGGAACTATTTTTGCCTTTATGGTACTTTCTGTAGGTCAAGAGAGACCGACGCTAATAAATAGCAAACCACTAAGACATTGAAGAAATTCTTTTAACTACGTAACAGTTTGAGGGATTATCCAACACTCTCCACTCGCTCTATAAAACTTCTGAGATGATGCTCTCAGCCTGTGGACCACTCTTTGCCAGAATACTCAGCTCCCCTGATCCTACCAATTGGGGTCTATGCTTTCCAAGACTTAGCTGTGTTGTTCCCAAAACCATTGATTCCACTTGTATAATTTACTGTAATTAAATAACTTAGATACATATTTTACAAACCTATGAAACAAGAGTATGAAAGGGTTGTTTCTAGAAAACTACATGAAAGCTCCAATCAAGACACGCTACTAAGAATGTTTATTAAATGAACTGTGGGTGAAGCAACTATAAAAGACCGGGGAGAAAAACACAAAATAGACGGGATTCTAGTTTCAGATGGCTTCTTAAATGTCTTTTTCAGTTGTTTTAAAAAAAAAAAAAAACAACCAGAAAATGTAGATATTGGATTTTGTGTATGATCAATACAAGAAGGTTTAGGAGGACTTTAGGCAGTAGACCCAAGTTCAAGCAAAAGGCCTGGATCTACATCATAAGATTGGGAAATGGATGTGTATATCTGTTTTAACTTAAAATGGAATATTTAAATATATGTTTCATCCCCACCCCTACCTCCGTTCACTGCTTTATCTAACTACTCGTCCTAGATGATTCAGAGGAAAGTGCTTCTTCTGAGTATGAAGAACTTATTGTACAAATTTCTGAGGCTTAACTGCTTATGGTTTTCCTCCAGCAACTCCATTGAAAGAACGAGTAGTCATTCAGTGATTGGGGGGAAATTTGCTAGCAGGTTTATAAGTAACAAGTGACAAACTAATTATAAAAATTACCTAATATTTAAATGCACACTCATTTAAACCTTTAGAAATTTTTCTTAAAATATTTACCATACATACCATTCAATACACATTACCTATTTGAAACTTCATGTAATTCAGGAAGGAAAGTTATGGGCCCCTGGGGGGTTACAAAAACAGACCACTAATCAAAATTTTCTAATACTTTCCAGAATCAGCTGGGGATAATTCCATGCTGTTGTCTCAAGAATTGCTTCCTGAATCACTAAGTGTTACCTCTAAAAATGTTGATCATTTTTCATGATGAAATGTATAATGGAAGNAATCTGCCAGAAATATGCACATTATGCTAGGTCATCAAGTTATCATTCAATTAAAGTTACAATTCTTGCTCTAAAGAAAAAGCATAGTGTGAAAGGCACCCCTAATAAAAGGACTCATACTGGTCAGGGTGTCCATGGAAGGCTTCCTTGAGGAGGCAGTGTCAAGTCATGGCTGGAAGGATGACTAGGAGCCAGGCTGGCCATGTGGGGAGGAGCATGGTATTGGAGAAGAACAGTTCAGGTAGAAGAAATAGCATGTGCAAAGGTCCTGAGACAAGAAGAAACTGACCCTTTTAAGACACTGAATGGTTTGGGTGATTCCAGATCAACTGGAGCAGAAAGGGAACACTGAGAGGTGAAGACAATGAGATGGAACAGAAAGACCATCAAAGACGGGTACAGAGGGCAATACTGGGGGAGGAAACAGAATCTGCACCTCAGTTCATACAAGACAGAGCTTCCCTTCCGAGTACTTGAGACCCAAATAGTCCCACCGTGAAAAGAAACTGAGGCTGGCTGAACTACTTCCTCTCTTCCATCATAATAGAATTCAACTCACTCCTATTTTCTGGACGACCAAAATAATCATGTTCTATGCCAAGTATGGCCACCCTACTGTCAGATGATTCCCCTAGTCACCACACTGTAATCCAACGCTCCCCACTTACGTCCACACAGATAAAACCATTCTTTCAGCTACTTCAGAGACTACCTCGGCGCTCCCCAGCGCCTGCCTTCACTAAAATACTCCTCCGCTCCACTCCCCCCCCCCCACTCCAACCCCAGCTCCGCTTCCCACCCCCACCACTTCCTGGCCCTCCTACCATTCCACCAAAAAAACCACCCAGGCCTCCAGCCAGGAAAAGTTGTTAAACCCTGTCCTCTGCAACTTCACAGCACATTTGCTTTAATACCAAAAGAGGATTCATCTTGGCCAATGAGAAACAAATGAATATGCAATATTCGCCACTTGCTGTAAAAGCACTGCCAACAATTCCCACTGCTGTGTTCTCTTCTGTTTTTATAATCAATTAAAAAGGCTCCGTTCGTTAGGGGCATTTTGCCCCCTCCCGAAAATGAAAAGAAGCAGCAAGCAGCCGTCGGAAAAGGCACAAAGCTCTTCTGAGAAATGTCTAGCAGAGACAGCTTCTTACAGTAACACTTTATTTTAATGGTCCTTTAATGCAGAATTGACAATGGAAGTCGCTCTTAGGTCTCATTCACCCTAAGTAAAAATGACAGTGTTGCCAAAGATAGGTGCTAACAAGGTATCACCCTCAGCGGTACCCCGGGGGGAGGCAGAGAAATACCTCTCTCTGCTGCAGGTGTAATTCCTGCCTTACACCTTGCACCCTCTCATCCAGCTTTCCATTTCCTTATTTAGATGAGCATCCCTTATGCTTTTAGAGAATGAGTCCTCTGCTGCGTCTCCATAGGTATCTATCCACTTTCTGAGAAGAGGTTTGCTCTTCCCAGAAACCAAAGGAAGCCTGGTAGGTTCGCATGCTGGCTTGTGACTGAGCCGAGGAGCCACGGAGGGCGGCTCATGAACTAACCAGCGTGACACTGTGCGCAGCAGCACTCAACATCCACTCATCACCAGCCGCAGATTGAAGGTAATGTTTTAAGAGGTTTTCAAGCTGCTGGGAAATTGTGGGTGTGAGAAATGTTCTGTAAACCTTTTGAAAATTCCAATTCCCGTTGCAGCAAGTATGTTGAAACGGTCAGCAGAGGAATGCACAAAGGGCCGACAGCTTGTCCATTTCTCACAGCCCCCTGCGGGCCCCTTGGGAGGGACAGGGTGGCATTGCTAAGGCGCCCCCAAGGGGTGAGAAGAAGTCACAAAGAGCAGGGTGCACTGACCTTGGGGACAGCCTGCCTGCTAGCTCGGTCACGCAGCTGGGGAGCGGGAGCCAGGAGCGAATGCGGGTAAGGTTAACACTGTTTTATTAAGCGAGTGAAGTGTCAGGAGCAGCAGCAGTGCAGGAAGCACATGGAACACAAAGCCAGGCACTGTCTCTGCTTACCTCCTGGGGTGGAACTCTTCCTCCCCGAGAACATTACAGAAGTAATATCTGGCATCCGGATCGTGATACTGCTAGGGAACAATAAGGTAACAGCTGTGACCAGGCAGGACTTTGGGAAAGTTATGAGCTAAAAATGTCCATCTAGCCCAAATAAAACGAGGCCAAAGGTCAAGCTGCTAAAGGAGAAAGGTAGACAAAGTGGTCAGCGTAAGGGGATGCAGCAGTATATCATGAAGGGCGTGGGTCCTGGAATCATATGGTCCAGGGTTCACCGTCTTCCCTTGCCATTTTCTGTTCTGTGGGACCTTTACTAAAGTTACGGCTCTATTTTGTTTTAATTAGGCTTCATGCTTGGCATAGATGCCAAGGGCTCGAACTCACAACCCTGAGATCAAGAGCTGAGCTGAGATCAAGAATCAGACACTTAACTGACTGAGCCACCCAGGTGCCCACATTACTTCTCTATTAAATAGAGCATGGGGTAACATCTAGCTTATAAAGTTGCCTATATTCAATAAGATGATCCACAAAAAGTGCTTAACCTAGTGCTTATCAAATTGTAAGCACTTAAAAAGTGGTATCTATCATTATTTTGTGTGTTAAGAGAAGCCAGGCACCACCACCCCACAAATGCATAGGCTTTCATAAGCTCCCACTTTCACAAGTTTAGAATGTCCTGAGTATACCTCTCAGCATTTCCATGCACCTGCATCGATTACATAGATTCCTTACTCTCTGTCTTCCTTGATTTGTCCATTTAATTCATCATCCTCCAAATCCTTCTCAAGCTAGCTCTCATTTACTATTAAATGTTGATTGGAGAGAAAGTGGCTGCTCCTGACAAACTGGTATTAGCCTGGGATAAACAATCAAGGCCCTCCGTAATGACTGATGAGTCATCTGGGTTTGAGTCCTGTCTGTCACACACAGTTCCAAGATAAAGTGGAAATATACCAGATCCAGTCTTTTCCTGTCTCTGATTAAGCAGCCTGAAGGAAAAGGTCTCTAACTGATGGAGAAATATGGTGCCTTCTGTTAGGAGGAAGGAATGGGGACATGGTCTCTAACACTCCTTGGCATTGGGGTCTTGTTCCAGAAAGGCTTGCTGTGGAGCCTGGGGGAAACCGCAATGTACCATGCAGCTCTGTTTTCTCCCACGCCCAAAATTACAAAAATAACAGTCACACTCTTTAATAGCAACCTAAGAGAAGTGTCAATTACAAAAATGAAGTATTTAGTAACTGCATATTCATTTAACATGTTTCTCCAAATAACTCAAGTTGTTTATAAACAGGCTAAAAAACACCAAAGAGAATATTTTACTCTAATAAAACCCAAGTGTTTTACTGCTAACTTTTCACTCACTTATCTGATTTGGTCTCTAGAATAAATCAATGCTAGGTGTCCTCAGAGGACCTACAGAATCTTTTACCAAAGTCCTAACCAATGTCTTATGTTTAGATTACCTGTATCATGAATGGAGTCTCTAAATTTCCCTTCATCAGCCATCAGAGGAAGGGTCACCCACCATCGTACTGGCACAAATTGTATTTTCTGAAGAGTGAGTGAGAGAGGAAGACGGAGAGGGATGGAATGAGACCAAGTTCCCAGCTCCAATCTAGAGCTCACTCTATAAAGATGCGTGGAATAATGGCTATTACTCACCCTCCAGATCCCTTAGTTTTCCTCGGCAGAGAAGTCAGTAATGGATGGGGACTGTGAGCGTAGGGAGATGTCTCCACGTGGGCTTCTGAGGATGGGGGTCCACATTCCGGCAAGTAGGCTGGATGGCTTGAAGCTGGTCACCTCTCCAACTTTATACCTTCCTGTCCTCTGCTTCCCAGCCTCCCAACACCGGGCCACAGCCGACCCACCCTCTGTACTTACTCCTTCAGTTCCCACATGCCTTTCCCTCTCCCTGGAGCAATCTTGTCCCTTTTCTCATAACATCTGCTTATTCTTTTAGTCTCAGGTCAGACATCTCTTCCAATAAGGTCCTTCCCTGACCTACCAACTCAATAGTATTATGTGCCCTTCATATGTAATTTCCTGGCAAAGTATAGGTCTTCTATCTTAACATTTATCATAATTTTATCCATTAAGACTTTTGGTTACAAAGGGGCGCCTGGGTGGCTCAGTCAATTAAGTGTCCGATTTCAGCCCAGGTCACGATCTCATGGTTCATGGGTTTGCGCCCCACAACAGGCTCCGTGCTGACTGCCAGCTCAGAGCCGAGAACCTGTTTCGGATTCTGTATCTCCCTCTCTCTCTGACCCTCCCCTGCTCATACTTTCTCTCTCTCTCTATTTCTCTATCTCTCTCTCTCTCTCTCTCAGAAATAAATAAAACATTTTTAAAAATTTTTAAAGACTTTTTGTTATGAGAAATAAGCTGGAGGGATATATACAAATATACACAAGCAATATACAAATGTGGTGTTATCTTTCATAATCCAGGTCTTAGAGAAGGATTAGCACCATAAATTGAAAGTTGACAGGACTCTTTCCCCCTCATGCTTCTGCTAATTTCTGAATATCTACTTCCTTTCTATTGGTTTCTGTAAACCAGTTTTCTCTCTAGCCATATGGAAGACTACGGCGGGCATGGCTCTAACCACATGCAGAAAACTAAATGCCCCTGAATGACACCCCAAAATTTCTGCCATAATCTCAGGGGTTTTTTTGTTTGGTTGGTTTTGGTTTTTCTTTTTCTTTTTTCTCTTGAGAGAGACAGAGAGAATGAGAGCAGAGGAGGGGCAGAAAGAGAGGGAGAGTCTCAAGCAGGCTCTGCTGTCAGTGCAGAGCCCAACAAGGGGCTTAAACCCACCAACCGTGAGATCATGACCTGAGCTGAAGTCAGGAGTCAGGTGCTTAACCAGCTGAGCCATCCACGGACCCCTCTGCCATAATTCTATTGGCTCTATTTAAGTTAAGCATCTAACTGAGGGCCCATTTTAGAGAAGACAGCAATGGCTATGGGATGAGCTGTTATCCCAAAAGATGCAAAGTACCATGCTAGTTTTAACCGCTTACTTGCATGTCTATATCCTTGATCATTAGTAAACTTTGTAAAATAGGTCAATCTACCATGTCTATCTCATTCACAATTATATACTTGTAGAAGTCTATGCCAAACACATTACAAATGCCCATTTGGTAATGTAAAAAAAAAAAAAAAAGGCCTGTATAGTTCCCTCCATATCAAGGACTTCCTTCTTCCCATCTTCCAAATGTATTTTGACCCCCCCACACACACACATACACACACATACACACACTAGTCTTACCATCACCACCTACTTTGGATGGTGATCTCCTATATTTCTTTTATATTTTAACCTCTATAAAATCTTCCCTTGTCCTCCACAAACACTCCCAGGGATTTTACACTTTACATGTCTCTCCACCTGGAATAACAATAAGAAATACAAATTATTTATATCGTACTGTGTTGCAGGCATTGTGATAGGCATATCACATACTTTTTGTCTAATCTTATAACACTCAATATTTTGCCCAACTGAAGCTTTCAAATAGCTGAATAACTTGTTCAAGGTCACAGCTAATAAATAATCTTAGTCCATATGAGTCCAAAATTCAATATCTTTCTCCTTCTAATCTTTCCACTCATGTAATCTACTAGGTGGAAAGCCCCTTAAATCCAGGAACCATTGATAAATTTACTTCTATATCCCCAGAGACTCACATATTTTACATTTCACAGAAGCACATCAGGTATGCTCAGTAAACATTTGCTGAGGAATGAATAAATAAGTGAATGAGTAAGTAAGTGGGTTCTATTGGGGGGAAAATATGCATTCACCAAGAGTAGTTTTTCTCTCTATTCTGATAACTTTGTAGTCTTTATATGCCAACAAAATAATTAGCTCAGATGAAAACAATTATATTAGTAGCTTCTATCAGATAAACCTCTCCTTAAAAAATAAATAAATAAAAGCTGAATACAATATAAAACACAACTAAACTGAACAGCAGCTACTGAAGACTTTGCAAAACAACCACCTTTTCTAAGACTTCAGAGGAGGGATATCAAAGAAAAAGAGACTCTCAGAGAAGAGAGGGAGCCTAACGTAAAACTGAGTTTACTGAGCTTCTAAACCTTCTGAATTTGATAAATCCTAATATTTTAGAAGAAAGGGGCCAATAAATAAAGAAAAATGTTCAACTTCAAAGCAGCTAAAAAGAATAGGCAGTCCACAGAGGACTTTAAGGGCAGTAAAAGTATTCTGTACATTACTGCAATGGTATATGTGTCCTTATAGATTTTCAAAACCTACGGACTACCCAAAGCAGAAAGTGAACCCCAATGTAAACTACACGGTTGAGGTGATAATGATGTGTCAGTGACAGTGATGTGTCAATTGTAACAAATGTGACTTATGGTGCAGCATGTTGATGATAGAGAAGGTCAGTGGGGTGGGGAGCATGGAGTATGTGAGAACTCTCTGAATTTTCCACTCTACTTTGCTATGAACCTAAAACTGCTCTAAAAAGTTATTTATTCAAAAAGAAAAAGAAAAAGGTAAGAAGAGCTTCCTACTGTACCATTGAGCTAGGGAGAAAAAAAATTGGCATTCATTCAGGACCTATCAAGCAGAAGGATCTCTGATTAACATTCCAGGTTTTTAGTTAAGATTCCTGAATAGTAACATACCAGGAATTAGAGAAAATTGAATATAGACGACCCTTGCAAAACTTAAATTTCAGTCTCAAAGTATCTCAATATACATATATATGTAAATATGTGTAATATTATATATATGTATATTTTATACATATATAACATATATGTGCAAATTTGAAAAACAATCATCCAAGCATCCCTCTCAAGGAAAAGGATATAATTAATGTCAAAAAAGAAAAGAAGACAAGGGCAGCAATTAATTCAATAGAAGGTAAACATACAATGGAAAAAACACAAGAAATTTTTCAAAAATATTAATAAAAGGGATAAATCATTAGCAATACAAAACAAGAAGACAAAAGAAGAAGAGAGGTGGCGCAAATGATGTCAGGACAGTAAAAGGGCACAGCAGTATAGATCCTACGGAAATTTAATAAACAGTAAGAGGGTATTATGTGCAACTTTATGCCAGTAAATTTGAAGTCTTAAGTAAAATGTAAGCATCCTTGAAAAAATTTTATTTCACAAAAGTAACACAAAATAAAATTTATTTAACAAAATTAACATAAAACTTAAAAATCTGAATAAGCTATCCTAAAGAAATTTATTTCGTAATTTCAAAACTCACATGAGACACCTGGGGGGCTCATTCAGTTAAGCATCCAACTTCGGCTCAGGTCATGATCTCACGGTTCGTGGGTTTGAGCCCCGTGTCCAGCTCTGTGCTGACAGCTAGTTCAGAGCCTGGAGCCTGCTTCAGATTCTGTGTCTCCTTCTCTCTCTCTGCTACTTCCCTGCTTGTGCTCTGTCTCTTTCAGTCTCTCAAAAATGTATAAATGTTACCAAAAAAAAAATTTTTTTAACTCATCCAATAAAGAAAAATACAGTTCTAGCTGGCTTCATTGGTGAAATATCCCAAATATCTAAAGAGGAAATCATGCCAATATTAAATAAACCCTCTGAAGAATAGACAAATTATTTAAAAGAAAAAACTTTACAACTTTTTACATAATGTAAGATTAACCTTGATACCAAAACCTAACAAAAATGTTATGAGAAAGGAAAATTACAGACAAATTTCTCTTCTAAATTTGGGCATAGTAATTTTAAACAAATATTAGCTAATTATACTCAGTAAAAATATAATTAGGATAATACATCGTTGCTAAGCAGGATTTCCTCCAGGATTTTTTTAAAAAGATGAGTTAATATTTAAAAATAAATCAATATAATTCACCATATTAACAAAATAAAATAGAAACACTTTTCAATAGATGCAGAGAAGCATTTGATAAAATTCAATACTCACTTATGACAAAAACAAAATTTTTGGTAAACCAGGAATAAAAAATTATTTTCAATCTAACAAAGAACATCTTTTCCCAAAGCAAGAGTTCATGGTGAAACATTGAAAGCATATCCTTTGCCATTTCCAAGATCAAGAATGAAGCAAGCATGTCTTACATCACAATTTTATTCGACACTGTAAAGAATATTGCTGCCAATGCAATATAACAAGAAAAAAAGTTTAAAGATATGAAAGAAAACAATAAAACTCACTATTAATAAAAAATATAAATGTGTGTGTAGAAAATGATAAAAAACCAATAAACGATAAGAGAAAGTTGTTACCTAGCAGATCTAGTTCATTTCTGTACACCAGAAGCAAATAATTAGAATATAAAATTTGAAAATAAAACTTCATAATACTGGTAAAGATAATCATCTATTTGGAAATAAATCAAATGAAACCTGTGAAACTTGTCCACCTATAAATCAGAAAATCTTACTGAGACTAATTAAAGAGTATCTGAACTAGTGGAGGTATATACCATGTTCTTAGATTGGACAATTCAATGTGGTCAGTTTCTTCACATTAATCTATGGATAAATAAACCTCAATCAAAATTCCAATAGCATATTTGCATAACTAGAAAATCTGATTATCAACTGCATATGAAAATGACGGAATAGCCAGGACAATCTTAAGGTAGAGGAAATTGAAATAATTAATCCCTAGATAGCCAGAATTATCATAAAGTTAAGTTATTAGGGGAATATAATATTACTTCAAAGATATACAAATAGATCAATGGAAAGAGAGAGTAAAGGAATAGATGACTTGATTTATGGCAAAGTTGACAGCACTATGCAGTGAAGAGAGAATGGTTTTTTTAATAAATGATGCTGAGTCAAATGGATATCCACATATTTAAAAAATTAATCATGATCCCTACTACACATTATATACAAAAATTAACTCGAGGTAGATTTTAGACCTAAAATGAATAAAATAGAAATAAATGTGAAAAGGAAAAGCTTCTAGAAGAAAATATTGGCAAAAATCTTCATGATCCTTAGAAAGATAAATTTGACATATGCAATCAAAAAAGGTCTTAAACAAGAGCAAAAAATTGGTAAATTATGCTATGTTAAACTTAAGAAGTTCTATGCATCAAAATCATCATTAAGAAAAGATAAAATCATCATTAAGGAACCATAGCACATGGGGCACTTGGATGACTCAGTCAGGTAAGCGTCTGACTCTTGATTCAGCTCAGATCATGATCTCATGAATCATGGGTTTGAGCCCTGAGTTGGGCTCTGCACTGACCGTGTGGAGCCATCTTAGGATTATCTCTCTCCCCTCTTTCTCTACCTTTCCCCCTCTGATGCTCACTGTCTCTCAAAATAAATAAATGAACATTAAAAAAAAAAAAGAAAAGAAAGAAAGAAAGCATGACACAGAGTGGAGAAGAATATTCAGAAATAATGCCCAGAATATATAAAGAACTCTTATAAGTTAATAAGAAAAATATGGGTAAGTAATAGAAAAATAGTCACATTCACATAAAAGAATAAATGACCAATAAAAACATATTAAAATATGCTCAGGACACTTGGGTGGCTCAGTCAGTTAAGCGTCCAGCTCTTGGTTTCAGCTCAGGTCATGATCTCATGGTTTGTGGGGTCCAGCCCCATGTCAGGCTCTATGCTGAGAGGGTGAAATCTGCTTGGGATCCTCTTTCTCCTCTCTCTCTGCCCCTCCCCTGCTGATGCTCGCTCTCTCTCTCTCTCTCTCTCAATATAAATAAATTCAAAAATGTATTAAAAACATGCTCAACAATAAATAGAAAATCAAAGTAGTGAAAATTTTAACACTGACAATTCTGAGTGTGGTGAAAGTATGTGGAGCAACTAGAACTTTCATATCCTATTGGTGGCAATGTAGACAGATACAATCCTTTGGTTAAGCTCTGAGGATCTACGAAAGCTAAATTTACATGTAATCTACGACCCACAATGCCTCAGTGCTTCAACTACTTTGCATACGAAAGTACACTGAAGCACATGTATGGGAATGTTTAGAGCACACAGTTCATAGCTCTTCAAGAGTAGAAATAAATAAAATGTTGATCTGCAGTAGAATGGATAAATAGATTATGGTCTAATTGTATCATGTGTGTCAGTCTGCATCCTCTGGGAAGCACACAATCTGATACGGTGTGCAAGATATTTATTGATGGATGGAGCAGGAGTAAGCAGAGGAAGTCTTCAGGAGGCAATGAAGGCCTAATCCCTAGAAAAGAAAGAGGGAAGGAAGGAAGATTGAGGGAGGAGCTGAGACACAGGGTGGCTCTGAGAATGTCTCAGCCAGGTTAGTGGGGCGTCTCCGTGCCAATACCGCCCATGGAGGAGTCAAGGCCAGCACCCTCAAGGCCAGCACCCTCAAGGTCATTCTCAGTCACTGGCTGGGTACCACTGAGAGAACATGTCCTAGAGGTTTACATGTCACTGTGGAGCCAAAGCACTGTGGCTGGAGGAGGTTGGCTGCCTGTGTCACGCTGACACTCCCACCACCGTGGCTGTCATACAATGGGACACTGTGAGTCATGCAGATAGACAACCTATCACAAAATGCAACGTCAAAGATCTTACAAATATAACAGTAGGCAAAAGACCTAGACAAAAAGAGGAAAGCACTTACTGAATGATGCTAGGTATACAGAACTCAAAAACAGTCAAAAATAATTCACGATGGCAGATGTCAGAATAATAATTACCTCCGAGCAGAGCCAAATGACTGGGAAGGGGAGGTAGGTAAGCTATTGCGACTTACACGTAATGGTCTGAGTGATGGTTACATGCATGTTCACTTTGCAAAAATGCACTGATCTGTATACCATGATTTGCTCCCTTACTGTATGTATGTATGCAACACTTCAGTTAAAAAACCCAAGTTATTAAAAACAAAAAACTGGTATAGCCAGACAATGGTATTCCCAGGAATAGATACCATATAAATCCAGAGAACAAAAGCCCAAGAGAATAATGGCTTTGTGGAATGTAGCGAAATATGAAAAGAATAAAATGTATTTATTTTGACATAGAAGACTCAAATAATTTGACCAAGATATTTCTATAATTATTAAACCTCTATTATTAATAAGGAGCAGGTGACGCTGCTGCTTTATTTATTTTCATAAACAATGCTTTGATGGCTTAATAGCGATGTATTTTTATTCTGAAAAGGCTTGTGCAGACCAACATTAGCTTAACACAGCACTTCTCAACTTTTCTCAGGCTGGCTCAAGCCAAAGCTTAGACAAACTTCCATTATGATACTGAATTTGCATGCTGCTTTGCATAATAATTGCTGCCTGTGTTACTTTAATATCCTTATAAAGTGCGTCCCCACACAAGACATGCTGCTTCCTTTTTCCCTTGGCTAAACCACTATGTACGAATGTTCTCAAAATGGCAACAGAACGGAGAGATGATTGGGGAAAATATAGGGGCCACAAGACTGCAGGTACAGGATGTATTTTAGAACTCGCAGGAGTTACCTTGATTCATGGGACCTAGGAAAGATTTATTCAATGCATAAATAAGTATAAGAAACAGCAATGTGCGAGGCACTGTCGTGGGCACTTCTCATTCCTACATATTTCCACAGGCTGGTTATGAATTAGCAAAAGTGTGAACCACGTGCAACAGGGTCACAGCCGAACTGAGTTTTGTTCACACCTCTGGTACTAATTCAGGATGCAGAACTGCTGAATGCATCCTCCAGATCACATGGTTTGGCGGCCTCAGTTTACAACCCAGGAAGCTGCAGGCCAAAGCATTTAATCACTTGCCTGGTATCATGGAGATCTAATTAGTACCAGAGGTCTGTGCGTTTCTCCTGAAGAGACAATAAAATGAGTGATGACAAGCATATCTCTGAGGACTTGACAAGTCTCCTGGGTAATTTTGGGGGCCCTGAAACACTTCCTATCACAAAGAACAATCTATGGATCAGATCATTTTCCTAACCCAGGCTTTAGTCACTGTCCAAAAGCCTTTGGCTTCCCATAAAATCAGCAGAGAAACACGTTGGAGAGATGCCACATCTCTCTGCTTGGACGGCTCTGTAGATTTCTTGTAGCCCCGAAGCTCACTTATCTGATGGTTGATGGGAGACCCACTTAGTCTTATCTTTAAATGACTGCCAAGCTCCTCGCTCAGTGCCAGCCCAGTACGATCTGTTAAATCCAAACATCTGCTCTCATGGCTAACACCGGTCAGGCCCCAGGGAAATGTTTTCACCTATTTCTCCCCCGACGGCCCATGAAACCACACCTGATGGCGGTCGGGCTGTGCGTGTTGAGCTGGTCTGGATAGCAGAGACAGACAATGCAAATAGAATGGAATGGGGAAACTTAGGTAAGAGACAAGTCAAATAATGTGTGAGATTGTCCTTGCAACATGAATACAATCGCTTCCTACATAGCAAAGTATAGTTTTGCAGTTAAGTCGGCTTCCAATTTGTGATTCTGGGGAGTACTAAGTGAACTTACAGTGTTACGTGACAAAGCTACACAGCAGCTGAGGAAGATTTTACAATATTAAACAACTTGCTTCACTCTTAAATGTGGGTGTGTATACACAACGTGAATTTTTGCATTAACAACGAATTGGATGTTGGATGCTAACACTGCAAATACTTAGAATTTTACAAAGTGTTGAATAAGATTTACTTTTTTAAGATTTACTTAAATATTTTTATTGAATTATGATTGACATATAGTATTATATTAGTTTCAGGTATACCACATAGTGATTCGATGTTTTTTATACATTGTGAAATGATCATCTCAATAGATCCAGTTACCTGCTGTCACTATTCAGTTATTACAATATTATTGACTATATTCTTTACATTATACTTTATTTCTCTGTGACTTATTCATTTTACAACTCGAAGTTTTTCCAATCTTTTAAAAAAATTTTTGTAACAATTTTTTATTTTTTAGAGACAGAGAGAGACAGAGTGTGAGCAGGGGAGGGGCAGAGAGAGAGGGAGACACAGAATCTGAAGCAGGCTCCAGGCTCTGAGCCAGCTGCCAGCAGAGAGTCCAATGTAGGGCCCACAGACCGTGAGATCATGACCTAAGCTGAAGTAAGATGCTTACCTGACTGAGCCACCCAGATGACCTGGAAGTTTGTCCCTCTTAACGACCTTAACCTATTTTGCTGGTTCCTTCAACCACACTCCCTCTGGCAACTGCCAGTTTATTCTCTGTATCTATGAGTCTGTTTCTGTCTTGTTTTGTCTTATTTGTTCATTTGTTTTGTTTTTCAGATTCTACATATTAATAAAATCATATAGTATTTGTTTCCTCTGTCTGACTTATTTCACTTCACATAATTCCATCCAGGTCTATCCATGTTGTTGCAGATGGCAAGATTTCATTCCTTTTTATGGCTGAGTAGTATTCCTCTGTGTGTGTGTGTGTGTGTGTGTGTGTATGTGTGTAAATGCCACATCTTCTTTACCCATTCATCTATTGGTGGATGCTTAGGTTGCTTCCAAATCTTGGCTATTATAAATAATGCAGCAATTAATATTAGTACAAAAAATCCTAAATAACATGATAGAGATGCAATTAACCAAACTTAGGTTAGGGAAAATTCTATAGGACAAATAAGGCAGTTCTTTCAGGAAACTAAATTAAAAGGAGAGACAGGAAGAGAAACAGAGACAGAAAAGGAGAGGAGAAGAAAATTAAAAGATCAAAAGAGACTTAAGAGGTATTTCAACAAGGGGCGCCCGGGTGGCTCAGTTGGTTGAGCATCCGACTCTTGATTTCCACTCAAGTCATGATCCCAGGATCATGGGATTGAGCCCCACATCGGGCCCTGTGCTAAACATGGATTCTCTGTCTTTCATTCCTTTGTCCCTCTTCACAGCTTGTGTTCCCTCTCTCTCCAAAATAAAAAAATTTTAAAAAGATGCCTCAAATTGCAGTGTGTGACCTTTATTTGGATTTTGCTCCCAACTATACAATCTGTATGTGACACTTGACATGACTGAAATATTGAACATTTGATAGTTGTTTGCTGGTATTAAGGAATTATTATTATCTTTAAGGCATAATACTGATAGTGAGGTTGTGTTAAAAGTCAGCTTTTAGAGACATTGATGACATACTGATGACACATAGGATTTACTTCAATATAATGGGGGAGGGGTGAAATAAGAAGGTGAAATGAAATAAGACTGGCTGTAAGTTGAGCAATTAATTAAAGCTGGGTCATAAGTCTATGGGAGTTCATTATACTATTCCAACTACTTCTGTATGTTTGCATTTCTCTATAATAAAAAATTTTCAAGAAAACAAAGAATATTTAGAATATTGATATTTATTCATAACAGATTTCCCTTTTAACCTTGTAGATAATTACAAATAATTTGGAGAAAAATGTACTGCTTGGAAAAGCTAACTAATTAAATTTCAGTTGTTAAAAATGCCACTTTTACTTGAATTTACCTCACTGATGAGAATGTTTTCAAGTTTTGTAAGCTTTGAGTATACACATATATGTTCTTTTTTATATATTTTAGTATATATTTAATTTACATGTTCTATTTTTTCAATCCTTTAGATTCTTGAGCATGAGTACAAATTGAGAACCTGATAGAAATGGAAAGTATAAAAGGGAATCCCAGCAAAGAGCTTAGAAAAAAAAAAAAAAAACAACTGAAAAGAAAAATAGAAATGGAAATTTTCCAAAAAGGGGGTTGGCTTATATTTTTAAAAACTAGAAACAATGAAAAAGAGTAGGCTTGTGTTATACATAATGCACATTAAATTCATGAGGAGGATATTACACATTGATGTAATTACTCATCCAAACAATGAAAATGTGCAAAACTATTATTGTCATCAAGCCCTCTGTTTGTAACTCAAATAAAATTTCTGCATTTTTACATCTTTGCCTGCATGAAGTCTGAACCACTAAACAAGATAATGAGAATGTGTGAGGACCCTGGTTCGACTCTTGCCCTGGCCCTGTGTTGAGAAGTGCTGGAGAAGGGGGCCAGCAGGAGATACACTGTGCCCTCAGACCATTCGTGGTAGGTAGTCCCTTTCAGAGAATAATCACTACAATATCAGTAATAATAAGTTTAAAACATTATATTTTGGGTTATAGGATTTCTAAGAAGAAAGAGAATTGTAAAGCTCTGGTCTTTTAAAACACTGGAGAAAGCTCCTGGGAGGAGGTGGGGCTTTCCTGAGCACTGATGGAAGAAAGAATAGCATTAAATGGATTGGAAAAAGAAAATCATTCCAGGGACAAGACTGTACAGAAGCACAGATGCATGAATGAGGGGCCCAAACTGTCTGGAAGACTCCAATGAATGGATACAGGCCTCAGTTAATTTTACACTGTGAGTACAAATTTAAGCTGGATTAGTCTGACCCTGTTAAGTACCTTGCTCAGGAACTGAAATATTATACCTGCAACATGGCTAGTAGAGGAAATGAAATGGAAGCCTATAAACCCTGAAGTGGATAGCAGGAACGCAAATTCAGAGAACTAAGCAAAGTTTTATTTTGGGGCTGTACCATAAAGGTGACTTAGGTAGACCCAAGGGCCAGGGTTCTGTGTGCATGTGTGCGGGCCCTTAGTGATCATTAACTTTGGAGGGGGAAAAAATGTTACACGGCCCTGCAAGTAAAAATGATTAAGGTATTTCTTGTAGCTATTTCTGTGTGTCATAAAAACAGCAGGATTTTTTAGAATGGGCTGATATTCTTTATCCCAGTCCTCCCTAAAGGGAATTACAGTGCTGAGACCTGTAGGAATTTATTGGTCTGGTGGGAAGAAAACGTTGTACGAAAAGGAGCTCACACATTCCCAGTGACTCACTTGAGTCTCTATCTAAATGCAAAGCCTGGTGTTATTTCTTGAAACCAGCTTTCTGGTAGACTGTTTAAGAGTTAAGGGATTACAAGAATAAGTCATTGATCTCCCATTTCTAAGGCTAACAAAGAATTTCATATTACTGAAACCAGACATTGCTTTTAAACCAACAGACTTTAACCAGAGGGGAGGCGGGAGGCTGTTTTTTTTGTTTGCTTTGTGATGATTTGAAAGTTGTGTGACATTCTTGGGAAGAAAAGAAAGAGAAAACATTAAATCTTACAAGAGCATTTTTCCACGCTTTCCTTGAGAAAGGCAAATTAGAAATTATCTTGGACAGGGTGTGCAAAATGGAATGACCCAAAGCTCTCTGAAGGGTGGCCTATCTTTTTAAACCAAGCAGCATGATTTACTGTGTACTTAGAAGACACACTGTTTTCAGTCAGAACAATTCCAGGTGAAAGATGAGGTACTTATAGATGAGATAGTTCCATAGCTCTATTGAGGAAAGCAAGCCAAATAAATATTTTACAGCCCTTTTGACAAAAAACTTTGATTAAAGGAATTACAGGTAGAGACAACCTGCAGCTAATGAAGATGAGGGTCCTCAACAACATAAAGCAACTGAGTTTTAAAACAAATACACCAACCTTAACACATCTCAATAAATATTGCTTCCCTCTCCCAAAGGGGTTACCTTAGGAAGCTGTAAGCTTTAAATAAGTCTGCAGCAATTTCTTGAAAGAGTTTCTGACTTTTCTGTTGAAGCCTTCAGGGAGAGCAGTCTATCGTTTTGATTATCATCAAAAATAAGGGAACTTCAACACATGAAAATAGATTTTCATTTTTGAAAAATAATCAAAAGTCCATTGAAAGGAAGTCTGGAGACTGAAAGTTAGTTGAGTAATACTGTTTTTTATTTAAAAATAAGTTGTAAGTTGAATTTAAAGGGGTGGCTTCTAAGCACCTTCGGAATTGGATCTGGAGACAATTTTCAAGAAGAATTATGAAAATGATTTGTTGAAATAAGTGTAATGACTCCCAACTACTTTGAAAGGAGAAAAGATCGATCTTTGCATATTTAGACATTTCATACTTAAACATTCTAATATTTATACAACCATTCTGAGATGGCAATACGTATCAAAATGTAAAATGGGCATACCCTTTGTCGTAGCGATTCTACTTCAAAGACATTATCTTGCAGACAAAAGGAGGAAGAACAAAATTACCTATGGAAACACGATTCATCGCTGAAGTAGAGAAAAATTAAAGACAGACTCATTGTCGCCAGTTAGGGATTAGTTAAATAAGATATACTGTAGCCATAGTAGAAAGCATGAGGCTGTTTAAAAGAATGATGTAGAGCTGGGAGGCCACATGGATTTTAGACCATATGTCAACTGCATTCAAACACTGTGTTAAGAAGAATTCTGAGATTGAATTAATTTTTTTAACTTTTTAATGTCTATTTATTTTTGAGAGAGAGAATGAGAGAGTGGGGAAGGGGCAGAGAGAGACACACACACAGAATCCGAAGCAGGCTCCATGTATAGTCCCGACACAGGGCTCCAACTCTTGAACCTTGAGATTATGACCTGAGCTGAAGTTGGACGCTTAACCAACTGATCCACCCAGGTGCCCCCTGAGACTGAATTTCCTCTTAAAGAAATCAAGCTGTTTCTCATGAATGATGACCACAGCAATAGTAGAATAAAGGGAGTATAAATAAAGGAAGGAATAAATAAAGTACAATGGCCAACGTGTTCTTGCCATCACTAATGTAGCTATTACGGTTAAGTCAGGTAGTTCGGTAGAAGGAAGTTAGTAGGGAGAGCTAGTCACGGATGCACTGAAAGAGCTGAACGAGGAACTAGGGGAAAAAGGAACAATCCAAAGATTTCCAAGCACTGCCACCCATAGGGGTAGCAGACAACCGGAGAGGAGCTGTCCAAACTGGCACCCAAAGAGCTGTGTACCTGAGGCCACAGAATCCGAATCACAGAAGAGATGAAGCCCCCTCCAGAGGTCAGAGCCAGCTTATCAATGTGCAATCTGCGCAACCACATGGGATGCCATCCTCGGGAGGGCCCCCAGGGTGCACCTGGTGTAATGTTCTGCTGCCACCTTGAAATTTTTAATAATTTTTGAACAACATATCTGTTTTTGAACAAGATATCCAATTTCCATGTTGCACTGGGCCCCATAAACTCCGGGGACTCTACCCAAAGCAGAGAGAGAACTAAGATAATATATGCAGGTTGTCCTATCTTCCCACCCTTCAGTCTTCCGCTAGCCTAACTCAAATGGACGCTCTTGGGGAAAAGAGGTGCAGTTTGGAGGGATTGGTCCCGAGAAGGAGGGCATGGCTGGGGAACAGTGGAGAAAAGACCTGAAAGCTTATAGGAAAAGAGCAGGCGCAGCAAGTATATACATATTATCATGGACAGATATTCATTTATATTAAGGATTTAAAAAGTTATAGAACATAGAACAGTGTTTTACCCTGTTTATCTAGATGTGTATATATTTACTTTCATTTTGAACAGTCAGTAGGTATTATACCCCAAAATGTTTAAAACAGTGGTAGGTGAGGACAAGTATGAGCTATTTTTCATACTTTTTGTTTACCTATATTTTCTGATATTTTATACACCAGTGTGTGCCTTTACATATACCTCTATATAACTTATGTATACCTATATATGTATTTCTATATACCTATATGTATTTTTATATATAGTATATGATGTTTCAATACATAAAATAGCTTTTTTTTTAATTTAAAAACATACAGAGAGAAGGGCCTGCTTGTGAAATGAACAATCCTATTTTTTTATCATGGGGGGAAAGCCAGAACAGAAACATAGCTATGAATCCACTCTTGTCCAACACGGCAGGGAGCCAGAGTAGAGTAAGCACTGAAGAAAGATCCCTTGCATGGGTGACTAGGAGCCCACCGAGGATGATCTGAAATATAGTTGCCGTACAGAGGTGAAGGCCAAAGATTTCAAGCTGGAAATGAGGAAATGTAAGCAATAAAAAGCAATAAATAAAGGCAACCCCCTCCAAAACAGAGCAGTGGAAGGAAGCATTTTCACAAGATACCATAGATGGCTGAGGAGAGAGGGATATAGCTTCATACCTAGCAACCAGGGCTGATGTCACCTGGATATTGGGACTCTCCCAGAGTACTTTCTGGGGTGGGTCTGGGGAATGAAACCATTTCTCTTGTAGAGCAGTGGCTCTTGATATTTCATTTTTTTTTCTGAAAGCCCTGCTAGTAACGGTCTTAGGAAGACCAGGGCCATATGGGAATGTGATGAGGACCACATCCCAGCCAGCCTTTCACCTTCTGCATCCTTTCCTTTTGTACCTGTGTTTGGTTACAGTTCATTTTAATTTTGTTTCAAATCAGGATGCTTATAGATATTCTGATTTCCCATGAGCTGGTGCATACTCAATAGAAAAATAGAGCAGAGCTTCAATTTTTAAAACTGTCTAATCAGAGGTGCCTGGATGGTTCACTAGGTTAAGTGTCCAACTCTTGATCTCAGCTCAAGTCATGATCTCACAGTTTATGAGACCCAGCCTCTCATCGGGCTCTGTGCTAAGAGTGCAGAGTCTGCTTAGGCTTCTCCCTCCCTCTCTCTCTCTGCCCCTTCCCTGCTCATGCTGCTTCTCTCTCTCTCAAAATAAATAAACTTAAAAAAAAAAACTCTCTAATCAGTACCACACAAAACATATGACTTACATATAATTTGTTGTTTTAAAAAAAAGAAAGCTACAAATGCTTTCTTGTTGAATAAATGACTCTTTAAAAGGTTAATTTAGATTTAAAGCTACTCCATTTAAGGAATAATTTCTCAAGATGCTGACCTTGAGGTCACTCACTCTCAGTTTTTATGGTGATTGAATTTTCATACAGATAGTTGACTATGCCATGTTTTTATAATGCTTCAGAAACCCACTTGAGATACAAACCCCTTTTCTCTTTCTCCAAAATAATAATTATAGTAATAATGCCCAGAGAACTATTGCCTTGATAGGAAGCAAATGATGCTCTATGGTAAATATTGTTAAAGCAATCTTAAAAATGAATGGCTTATGTTGAATGCTTTTCCTTCTTAGCAAAGAAGCTAAGAACCTAAGAAAGAAAACCCTTCAGAGGTCTCTGTGTATTAATCCACCCAGTGAAAACTTCTGCAATTCAGCAAGGAAATTCTTTGGAATCAGGATCAGACAGTAGAGTGCTGCTTTGGTTAATTTTATACTGTGGTTTCTAGAAATACAATCCTAATCTATGTTTACTCATTCTTCTCAGACATAATCATTAACCCTGCTCTCTTTTTTTGTTAATGCACGTGTGAGTCCTACTGGGTATAACCCAACTTTTTCTTTAATCACCATGTGTCACATATAAACCTGCCTCCCCTCTCAGAAGAGCTCTGTTTACCCAGCCTTATCACCTACCCACGGTCTGCTCAGCTGCAGAAGACGGTGTGACAAAGGGCAATAAATGTGACACTGTCCTTGAAAGATATCAGTAAAATTTTACATTATTATTCTGATTGGGGGGGGGAATACTCTTAAAGAGGAGTCAGATTATTTTCTTTTGTCAGAGGTTAAGTGGATAATTAATTTGCATCTGTGCTTTTCCACAGCCATTTTACACCTGTCTGCTGGAATAAATTATAAACTGTGAAAAAGAAACAGCTCCTTTATTTGAACATTCGTGAATAAAATCTTTGAAAGTGTTCACCTTTTTCAATGATTTCAAAATCATAAGCATCAGGTTCTTGTTTCCATCATTGTCAAGCTTCAGCTTTCAGCCTGATCCATGAAGCAGTCAATGCCTCCTCCAGGTGCCGGGTACTTTGAGAGGTCAAGATAAACATAGACTCTGGAGTTCCTCACCTGCCAGCAATGCAAGGCAGAGGATAGGGCTGAGGAAGTCTCAGCAGAAGTTAGAAGGAATAAGCTACTATTAATAGGGAGTTCAGAGAAGGTTTGTACAAGGGTCTTTTGAGTCTTGGACTAATCCTTGAAATACGGGTTCAACATCAACATATAGAAATGACAGGGGAAACAGGCTGGTCATAGGGTAAGTAAGGGGGAAACAAATGGGGAGATAGAAGGCAAAAGAGAATGGGGTCAGGCAGGAAACTTGAAATTACATGAAACATGTTTTGAATTCAACTCTTCAGGCAGAAGAGTTCAGAACATTCTTAAACATGGAGACTTGGTGTGATCGTAGCTGGGCTTGAGAAGAGAATCTCCAGGAGCAGTGTAGGGGATGGAGTGTAGTCAGAGAAGCCAGTGAGGAGAACCCTGGTGGTGTAGGAAAAGAAGGGGACGGTCTGGACAAAGGCAGCCGGGATAGGAAATAGAGACGCAGGAATAGACAGGAGACAGGAAGCAAGAAGATTCTTGTTTTAATTTTTTTATATTTATTTTTGAGAGAGAGAAACAGAGCATGAATTAGGAGAGATAAAAGAGGGGGAGACACAGAATGCAAAGCAGACTCCAGGCTCTGAGCTGTCAGCACAGAGCCCAATGGGGGATTTGAACTCACAAACCACAAGATCATGACATGAGCAGAATTCGGATGCTTAACTGACTGAGCCACCCAGATGCCCTAGGAAGGAGATTCTTTAGAGCATGGTGATCAGTTCAAGTAGCAAGAGAGGGGAAGAGAAAATGAAGATAATACTAAGATTTCGATGGTGATTTTTGTTACGACATTCTTAACAGAATTAGGAAAGATAAGAGGAGAAGGGATTTTGAAGAGGAGATAATTGGGCAGAATTTTTAAAAAATGAAAGCAGAGTATCAATGGACATGAAAGTGGAAGTTACCAATGGAGTTGAGAACAGGAAGTTGGAGCTCTGGAGAGAGGAAAGGCAGGGATGGAGATTTGGGGATGACTATCATAAGGCAATTAGGTAAAATATGGAAATAATGAAATATCTAAGCTTTCCTCACATTGAATCACATGGAATGGAAGAATGGGAGAAAAATGAGGAACATGAAAAGGATTCACTATAGAGAAAGAAAAAAATCAGAAAAATGTAGTAACCCCAAGGCCAAAGTAAGATCTTTTTTTTTTTTCTTTTTATTGCCAGTGTGTAAAGGCTTGAAATGTGAGTGGGAGGAAAGAAAGCAAAAGCAATTGGTATAAAAATTCCGTTGTCAGAAGTTGAGCAGTGAAAGGAGAGAGATGGTCAGTAGCCAGAAGGCATATCAGGTTTGAGAGAAGGTGTTTTTTGTATCAGGAGAATTCTATAAATAAGATTCACTGATGGTGCATGAGAGAGAAGCAAGGAGCTAGGATGTACTATTGTGCGAGGTGTGGCCGGGTGCTACCATGAAGGGGTCATTAAAACCAGGGGTCCTACTTGCAAGGAAGCCTAACCTTTAGCTAGGCTAAATCCCCACAAAGAGAGAAGCAAGGGAGAGCAAGACCCTTGCAAAGCTCTAACACAGTGCTGGCGGACTTGAACAACAAGATTTTAGATCTCCAAACACCAAAAGAATGGAAAGGAATAAAGCCTAGGCTGCACTTGAAGGATCTTGCTTGGAGGAGGAGGAAAATCAAGGGAGCCTCTGGAGAAGAAACCATCAGCCAGAGTGTGTTGGGGAGTGGAGCCAGTCAAAGTTACAAAAGGCCTGTACTGGCCCTGAGGGGGAGTGTGATAAGAAATCAGATGAATAACAGGGTTTCTAAGCATCATTGAGGGTGCAGCTGAGATTAGAGAACATTGATTTGTGGTGCATTTATATATAAAAATTGTACCATGTACATGAGTACTGGCTATCTAGCCAAGAGCTAATGCACACATACAATATTTTATCTCCAGTAATGGTACTTAAATTTTTTTAGTAAACTCCAACAGTCAAACACAATTTTAACTTGACCTCCTTCCTGATGTGGGTGCATTTACTGAACACCGCCTCGTTGCCTTTTACTCACTCAGCATTTCTTTTTAGTTTTTAAAAACCAAAAAGAATTGATTTGTTTTCCTAGGCAGTTCTGAAATCACCCCAATCATCAAGTTTTGTTTAGGAGAAAAGGGGAAAAAAAGAGTTTCTATCTGGAACATGCTTATGTTTTCGGCAAGAAAAATAATCTTGTAGAGATACACTCCTGGACTCCCTGGGCTAAAGGTGACCAGTGCTATCTTTGCAAATGATGCACAGTGAACTGGGGGAACACGTTGGCTCTGAGCATTGGAAAGCACCTTCATTGTCGTGGTTCTGTGACATTTGTCAGACATCTACCTACCTCTGTGCCCTCTGCCCTCCTGTTGGGTTTGGCCAAAATCACACAAAAGAGAGGCACAGAGATGCCAGGAAGCAGAAGGCAATTTCAAAAGCATTTTTCCCTGGGGGTAGAAAAAAGGTTACAAAGAATGGATACTGCTCTTACCTAAGTTAATGGAATAGGAAGCTCGTGATCTACTGTACCTAAGACAAATGAGTTGGGGGCAGGGACTGTATTTGAGAGAAGGAAGATGTTTTCACGAGTACTTTCCCTTTCTATAACTCTCCTGTAGAATACTAACAAGCATTTATCAGCGAACCTTCACTGCAGACCCAAAATGACAAGCATTTCTTTGTATTGATGGCCCATTAGAGAAGGACCATTGGTTCCCAGGACGTCTGTCTCTAGACCAATGATATGAAGCATTGATGCTCTGGCTGAAGAGGTCATGGAAGTCAATGGTAAGGCTATTGCCTTTGATTCCCATCCCCCAGAAATATCTGATTTTCAGTTCTGCGTTTTTAGCCTTCATAATGCCAGCAACCCCAATTTGTATTGCTGGGCTCCAGCTCAGACATGGCTGCACATATCTCATTCAAAATATCCTCCTGGCATTTAGTGGGAGGAGATATTGTTCTGGTTTTTATGTGAGGCCATGAACCAAGTATTAAATCACCAATCCTGATAGTAGCAGTCAATGAATGTTCCCACACCTCAGACCTAATTGGGGCCAGAATTCAAAGTAGACAATGCAAAGTTCCTTTTCCTCTCTTTTCTTTACTCCATCCCCAGGCATTGCATTTTCCTAGCTCCGCCCTGTGGGCCTCAATATCTGCACAATAATTATTCTTGTTACACTCTTATTGTTATCATCATTATAAGGAGAAGCAGTGTCCAGCACTGCATGTAATAACAGCATGTAATATTTAGTGCCTTAGAAGTGATGTCTCATGTAATGGTCACACACCCTGTGGATGTACGTAGTGGTCTACTAATGCATTTCGAAGGTATTGCAAGTGCATATATGTCCACCCACACAAAAGCTAGGTCTATGTCATTGATTTCCTGCCCTTCAGCTTTATAAGTTGGTATTTAAAAGTGGAAAGTGATTTTGGATTCCGACCAAGAGATACCGAGGAATGCCTTAGAAAGTGACAAACTAGAAGCATGTACCATTCCTCTCAATTCATTCTGTCCTCTTGAACACATCCTAACTTCCCTCTTGCCTTATTCTTTCATGATATCAACCAATATGGGCCATGGAGTGGCCAACTCTAGACCTTCCCTCTTGTCTACACATCTTTCTTGTTACTTGTTATCAATAGGACGAACAAGAATGTCATCTGCTTTGAATGATCAATCAGTAATCCATTTGCCATTTTGAATGAGAGTCTTTTAATTATGCAGTGTACATAAAAATGACACATTAACATTGAACGTGGTTAGAGTCTTCAGAATCTATAGATGTCAGTTCAACCGATCATAGTCCGACTCCTCCAGCCCCCTTGTAACTCACTCTGAACATCAGATTTCTGGACTATTCTTGACTGAGACACAATTATCATGGCTGAAAGAGGGGTCAGGCCCCCACAATGATACTTTATCATTTCTGATGTTAATGTACTTCAGATGTTAAAAGGAAAAAACAGGATGCTTGCTTAAGTGACATATGGTCATTTTTGCTTTGACAACCTATAAAGGGGAAATCCATTTCATTGGAAAGTGAGGGAGTATATCAAGTCCTAGGATCAGACCTTCATGCCCTAGCAACTGAGTAGGACCCAACGAAGTCCATTCTAGCGAGGCATTTCTTCCTTAAAGGAGCCCTCAAAGGGTACAAGTGGGTAATAGTATCTATTATCCTCATATTAATGGGTTTGCAAGATGTAGAATTTTATCTCCGTCTGGAGCCCATATTTTTAACGAGTATTTTACACTGCCTGCTCTTTATGCATCTCCCTCTCCTTCATGAAAGAATGATTACTGGTCAAGAGCTCATTGTGTTGTGTTTTGCAAAGTTCCAATCAGTAAGGACAGCCAAGCTGAGTTCTTCAGTGGTGTCTACACCTATGTAGTATCATTGGAAACACACATCACAGACAGGCCTGGCCCTGCCACGTGCCATTGTATAAAGCATGCACTCAGCCTCACATCACAGGTTTCCATACCTGTAACCAAAGGATAATAGAGCTCATGTCAGATTGTTGTTTCAATCAAGATTCATTAAACTGTGTATTTCTATACAAATATTAGAGGCTTTTTATTATCCCAATTATCCCTCCGGTACTAATACTGTTCTCTCCCAATGGATTTTTCAAATGCACACTTTATCATGAAGAATGTGTCATCCAGTATCCCAAACTAATGTTGGAAGCACTCAATAACTCATGGTTTATATTGCCCTGCTATGAGATTCTGGGGACGCATGGTTTAATGCAAAGCAGACTGAATTAAGAAATGGAAGACAGGGATTTTGGTCTGGCTCTACTCCTCATAACCCAGCTTCAATTTTCCCATCTATCAAACAGAAAAGATAACACTCTATTTTGTGAGGGTCAAATGAGATTTTTTTTTATTGCAAGTGTTTTATAAACTTGGACACTACATAAATGCAAATTATTGCTATCAATCCTCTTATAATACTGGAATCTGTACTTTCGGGTACAAAAAAAGCATTAAGTTTCCTTATTATCATTCTCATTAGCATCTAATTGAAAAAAACAACATACTTTCTATTAATAAGCCTGTTTATTTTTTTATTTTCTGTTGCAGTGACAAGTGAAAGTTATAGGATAAATTTTCCATGGCCCTTTTGTCCTGCCAAAATGGATAAAAGTATTTGAAAACAATAATATTGGAAGGTCAATTTCCCACTCTTGACTGGTAAAAAAAAAATATTCTTTCATGAAGAACATGAGAGGGGCACCTAGGTGGCTCAGTTAGTTAAGCATCTGACTTCAGCTCTAGTCATGATCTCGCAGTTCATGAGTTTGATCCCCACTTCAGGCTCTGTGCTGACAGCTCAGAGCCTGGAACGTGCTTCAGATTCTGTGTCTCCCTCTCTCTCTGCTTCTCCTCCTCTTCCTCTCTCTCTCTCTCTCTCTCTCTTTCAAAAAATAAATAAACATGGAAAAAAAAACATGAGAAAGAGTATCAATGAAGCATTCTCTTACATTTTTATCTAGGCATCCTATCATAACCTACCAAAGACAGAACACACACAAACATGCTAATTAAAAAAGAAAGGAAGGAAGGAAGGAAGGAAGGAAGGAAGGAAGGAAGGAAGAGAGAGAGAGAGGGAGAGAGAGAAAGAAAGAAAGAAAGAAAGAAAGAAAGAAAGAAAGAAAGAAAGAAAGAAAGAAAGAAAGAAAGAAGCAAAGAAGCAAAGAAAGAAACAAAGAGAAGAAAAGAAAAGAAAAGAAAAGAAACCCCCAAGTCAACTACAGCTATGATATATTAAATCCTGTGTTCAAGGTTATGGTCACAGCTTTGCCTTAGCAGAGTCAGAACCAGAACCCTACTATCTCTTGATTCTCTATCCAGTATGTTTCTCATCATAGCTCATTACTCCTTAACCAGTACACAAGCCAATTTAAGTGCTTATTATAGCAGTCTTTTTTCTTGAAATATAGTGGACACCATGTGATACAAAACCTTTGCTGGTAAAGAAAGTCATTTAATTCTATCCATGAAACAGGATTTTCCCCCCTGTAGAGCCATGGAGAACATAAGAAAATTTCATTTCAGATGATTTCCTTTTTTAATATCAAGACTCCCTCACCAAAAGCAAATGCTGGGAAGGGGTTGGAAATCAAACTTATTTATACAATAGACACTTATCCAAGGAAATGGGCTGCAGAAAAATTAGCATGTCTTGAATGATGTTATTCTTGAAATGTCAATCAGTCATTACAGTATTTGCTTTTCTCATGGTATTCTCAAAATGGATTATTGTCCCTGAATTTTTAATAACAATTTAGTGGTTCAAAATACTGACAGTGATGTATGACGACAGCTTAGAAAAAGTGCTCTGGCTTTCTATATTGCATAAACAGAACACAATTGTATCTCTCCAGCCAGTGTCAGAATCATTCTCAATGAAGATAATGTTGAAGTCGTCTGCCAAGAGAAGGTCAAAAACATATACAGAAAATAAATCATGGCAAACATTGAATTGGGTAAAGGTTAAGGATCTAAAGACAAACACATACTTGAAAGCACAAATCAGCCCTTATAGAATAATAATTTAGGCAACCCCACCTCTAGACTCCTAAACAGCTGGCTTAGTCACTACACGTATTCCCAGAAATATTGCAATATTGAATGGGGAGATGATGGAAAATGTAACTGGTAGACGTGTTAGAAACTTTTAACTCCAGTAGAGCTTTCTTTATTTTGTACAGTACCTGAAGATTAGCCATTCACCTGCTTCTCTGCACTACAAAAATCCAACAGATAAATGAGTTGATTCCAGAAATTTCATGCAGGTGACATTCTAAGAATTGTTGGATAACTTGGTCATAGCCTTGTGTGTGATGGGCAGGACAAGAAGAGTTAGCTCATAGGCAAAGGCTTCAGACCATGAGTCCTGAAGGCAGTGCAGGAGTCTCAAAGCTCAGTGAGCTGCTGCATAGGCTTGTCGCCCCAGTGTCCATTCAAAGGGTCTCAGTAGTCTGCAGTCACTGGCTTGTGCAAAGCCAGCATCATGAATAAATAGGCTCCATTCGTATGTTCATAGACAAAAGGAAACTTCAGGAATCCTATTCACAGGGAAGTATTACATGAACACAGTGGAGCTATGCCTCAGTCAACACGAAGGCTAAAGCCTTTCCATTGCTTTCTACAGCTCTTTTCTGATGGAATTAATATTTATAAAACCAGTGTTTCCCAGAGGAAAGCTCTACAGAAATAAAAAGTTGATACAAAGAATTAAAAGAACTTTATGCACTCTACTCCTTTAATACAACCCTAATCACACAGAGCTTGGAGTGATAATTAATGTGTAGACCCAACTTCACCATTAAACTTGGATTCCTTGAAGATAAGGCAGTTGCCATTCATCTGCACACCTCACCCAGAACATCTCATTGCTTTGCACATGAGATATGCTCAATTCACATATGCTGATCTGTTGATTATAAGCTGCCTATGAGTAGGAACTATGTTTTGTTCTCCATTAAAACCCACAGCCAACCCAGGACCAAGCACAAACTGGGTGCTCTACAAATGTTTATTGAATGAATAAATGAGTGAATGCCAAACTGACCCCCAAGCTACCCTGCTTCAGCCCACCCCAAATAATTCCTCTCACGAAATTCCATAGGCTCAATACATTTAATCTATTTTTATGAGACCATGCCTCAAAGATCTACTCTAACAGGCTTTTCCACCACACATATAGCTGCTCTATCTATGGGAGGGGGAAAAACTCTTATTTGCACAGTGTAGCTAATTTTTCTCCAGGTCTTAATTCTAAAATCTATTTTTTTAATTCTAAAATCTTAATCCAGCTATTGCTGGATTGCTTTAAATAGATAAAGACAGAGGTGTTTAACATAAAAGGGAAGGTGTTCTCTTCAAGGAATCCACACCTGTATCCTATTCTTTGAAGCTACTTTTATATGCACAAAAATGAATAGCCACCGAAAGATTCTATGGGCATAATTCAACTATAACTTTCTTGAAATAAAAGACACAGCTGAAGAACATTAACAATCAGAGTCTCGCTCCCTTCGCTGAGAAACCCAAAGGAAGCAGTGGTGGCTATGGCTCTGGAGCAGTTGCCCTGCACCCTGAGGGAGGCCCCTTCCAAGGCGGAGTGGAGAACCTCCGGCCTGTGGGAGCCAAGGACCTTTCGGAGAACCTAGCTGGTAAGCTGGTCCTACAAGTCCCCGGTTCTCAAACTGCTGCCCCAAGGTCACTGGTGTCTAGAGCCAATGGATGTGCTCAAGATGATACAGACGACAGCTGAGTCTCACTCCCAGAACTGCCCAGGGTTCAGGTACCCTTGTTACCAGACCTCTCTCAGCCTAATACCACCAGCAGTATAGGCAGGAAGCACAGCGCCTGGGCCCTTCTCCCACCACCTCTGCATGTGCACAGCAAAAAAGTCCTGGCCTAGGACAGAGAGAAACCCATACCACCTACACCTGGACACGGGTTGCACCCTGGTCAAAAGGAACCTTCTACCCACCCCTGTCAAACCACCCCCTTCCCCTGTGATAACAGAATGGGACCAAATGGTTAGTCTCTAACTCCTCCTCCCCCATCTCACTGCCAGCCTCCTGGGGTCTCCAGTGGACCTTCCACTCCTACTAAGGAAGGAGTTAGTCCCTGAGCTGCCATAGAGGCCACCTAGGGTCTTCTCCAGCCACCTCAGCCTCTCCCTCACTATACAGTAATAGGCTACCTCCCCCAGGCCAGGACTCTCCCAGTCAGGGAGTACCCCCCACCCAGCCCCCACCCATGATCCTAAATGGTGCCAGGGATGTTCCTCCTTCCCCACCACCATGCCAAATGCGTGGGTCAGAACCCCTGAGCTGAGGATAGCCCTCACCTTCTCCCTCAAAGACGCCAGCTGGGCCAGCCCCACCTCCACCCCCTTCCCCTCTACCACCACCACTGAGGAATGGCCACAGAGATTTTATGGCCACTGTCCATTCTTCCGTGGGTGACTTTAACTCAAAGTATTCTTTTCATCTAGTAGAAGACTCTTCTGCTCCAGAAGAATATAAAGACTTTCAGAGAATGTATCCCAGAAAAACAAACCCAACTACCCATAGAGCCTCACCTCTGCTGCCCATTGTCAAGTGAAGCTTGGCTTGGTCCTCTTCCTCGGGAAAGGACCAAGAAGAGAAGGATGGACCTTCTCTTCTGCTCAAATGGTCCCATCCATTCCCTGGAAACCTGCATGAAAGGTCCTGACGTGCTTCTCCAGTGCAACCTACCCCTAGACAGCAAGTGTCCTCCTCACTCACCTCCATCTATGCATTCCATCTCTAGCCTTGGTGTTTGGACTCTTTGTATTTAAAGACAGTAGAATCTCAAATCCTGTATGCATCTCTCCTCTTGCAAGCCTTGCTAGCCAGATGAGGGAAAATCTTCCATGTCTCCTGCTTTCCTCTTGGGGAAAGGTGTCTTGTTGTGATGAATAAACTCATTGTTGGTGCAAGGTGAAGAATGATACTCCTACCTTCTCCTACCCACGGTGGGGGAATCTAGGGGGATATATTATATTTTGTCATTTAGTAGGTTGGAAAGGCCAGGACTCTGGGGGGGGGCACATTTGTAGTGAAATAGGAAAGGTATTTGCAGAGAAATGATCTGTTTTAAAGGTCAAATTTGAAGAAAAGGCAAAGAAATGGATTTGCTTTCTTTTTAGAGTATTTTGGTTTTGCTCCCATCCCACCCCATGCCACCATTTGAGGGAGAAGTTGGATATTATAAACACTAAATACTAATCAGTTGAACTGATTAGTAAATAAAACGAGAAGGTAGAAAAACTTAGGGATTCTTTAAAAAAAAAAAGACACAGTTATTTGAGGAGGGGGAGCAGGGAGTATTAGATGCCCCTTCATTTAAAGTCCCACTCAGAAAACAGGTAGTAAATGCTTGCTGGACAATCAGATGTTTATGCTGGTCAATTCTGACCAAAATATTCTACAAGAGTTTTAAACTAGGATAAAGCACAGTCAACAACCCAATGGTACACGTTAATTACCCATAATACCACAGTCTCTCGAAGGACCCACAAAGGTTCAAAATGGCACAAGAGTGGCTGAACGATATCCCCCTTCCTGAATTCCTTGTATCTCTGGCAATCAGAGTGACTCCCCAAGTTCTAGAGGTGTGGAAGATCTGCTGATGGAGTTTTTTCTCCAGGTAGTCAACATGGTCTTCTCAGCAGCTGGTTCCAAATGAGACACCAAGTAAAGGTTTCTTCCAAGTCCAAGGTATCACCTCCCAGAACCCAGGGCCCTGCGATATCCCTTGAGAATAAGTATCTGTAAGGAGAAAAACAAGCAGTGTCCCCTCTCTCTGGCATGACTGGCAACTTTTCTCTTATCCCTGAGTCTCTCAATGATCATGATCATGATCTTGATCATGTCTAGGCAAAATCATCTTAGCAGAGAGCAAGGTCTTGGCGTCTTCTCCAAGAAGGGCACACCACTTTTTCATTCAGAACTCTTTAATTCTGAAAGTGGTTCAGATGATTGCCTACCTTAAACTGCCTGATCACTATAAAAACTGCATCTCTCTCCTCCCCAGTGCTTACATTTATATTGGGCTATGCATGCAAATTAATAGCAGGTGCTAAGAAACAATGACTCCCCTAGATTACTCTAGGTTTTCCTGAATTTTAATTATAAGTTTGAAACTCAATCCTCGCTGTTACTTTTTAAGGGGTGCATGTGAAAGACGATCACTTTTAGCAAAGAGAGGCCATGACCCTTATCTGTTTGCATAATGCTGATCACACTGACTATTAACTGGGTGCCCATAATCAATCAAATCCTAAAACACATGAATTCTCTTCTAGTCAGCAATACTTCCTTCTTAAGATTTCATGTTTTGACAGACACAGCGTCTAGAGATGATAAACTGTATGTGAGTCTGTCTCTGGAATATAACTATTTCAGAGTCTGCTAACAATACTTGCCAAGTTAGATGGGGTAGGGTGGAGAATGGAAGCAAGTTGTACATTATCCTAATAGATTAAGAAAATATAATCCCATTTGGATCATTTCCTGGGCCTCCATCCAAACCATGAGATAGCTTTGCTAATCATTAAAATGTACAGGGAGAGGGTGGGCTTTTTTTTTTCATAACTATATTGCATTTCTAAAGGGCACTGTATTCATTTCCTTATGAGAGTAATCTAATCAGAAAAATAATTGATTCAAAGGATGATTGTTCTATAAACAAGCTTGCCATTGTTTTAGACTGTGAGAGCAACCCTCATACCATTTCGTATTACTACTTTATACGTGTACACTAATGAATGCTTATTTTTAGGAAATATCTTTAAATATTTTTAATTGTTTCTTCACTACGTCAACAAATTTTGGTCACCCTGTAGGCAGGGTCAGGTTCATAAAGACAAGGGCAACTAAGGTTTGAAAAAGAGTAACTAACATTTGGAAAAACTAGAAATGCAGCTAAAAGTCAAGTGAACATGTTATATATACCCTGAGCCAGCAGAAGATAAACTGATTATCCATTAGCATAACATTAATTTATCATGTGTGCTCATTAAACAATAATAACAATATGGGGGTGATACACCAGGATGCCCTTTGGGTTACTACATTATTTTCATTTCTTATTTATGTGTCAACAAGTCCTAGAGTCAATGACAAATAGGTGTGTTGGTTACATTACCAAAGTCATATGGAGATTGTTACAATTACAACTTGGAATCAAAAAACCGATGCCTTTCAGGCAAAAGAATTCTTAATAAACACATTTTGGTTGTTTTTTAATTTCTAGTAAACCTCTTCATTATGTATGAGGAATAGTTATATTCAGTGAATATCTATCTCTGCCCGCTAGCTTTCCTAAACTGTACAAACACCTGGGCAAACCATTAAATTATGTTGTTTAAATGTGTTTGTGAATTCATTATCCCAAATAAACAGTTACTATTTTCAGATGTAGATGAAGAACTATTTTATATCACTGTTTCAAAAAAAGCTTTCTCCTGTTTACAGGTATTTTATTCTTTTACAGGCAGATTTTGAATTGGTTTGATTTTTCAAGACTGGAGGGGGTTCTGGAAAGAGAAAGGGAGCAAAGTTATGAGGATGTATTAAGTATTAGGAACCGTGTTATCTGAATTGTTTTATTTAATCTTCAAAAGAACCTATGAACTAAATAATATTGTCTCTATTTTATGGATGACCAAAAGAAAATGAGGCTCTGAACATTAAAAACCATGTCCAAAGTCATACAGCTAATCTGTGGTAGACCATTCAGGGCCATCAGATATGAAAACTATGTGAGACTCCATAAAACTGCAGTCTCTGAAATGGTACATTAGTTAAAACACCAATCAGTAAAGTAGACAAAGCACCTTTCCTCATATAGACAAGGTTGACTATACAGCAGGCTTTCTTATTTCTGTATTTTGGCTATTAAACTAGCCTGTAAGCTCCTTGAGATTGTGGAATTATATTTCTTTGTTGACTCCAAGTATCCACCATGGACACTCAATAAATGTTTGTGTACATATTAGTCAGGCACTTTCTGATTAAGAGAAGTGACTGAAATACAACTTAAAATAAGTTATGCACACACACACACACACACACACACACACAGATCAGAAAAATGCAGGGATAGATTTAACTGCAGGCCTAGATGAATCAAGGACCTGAAACAATGCAATGTGTCTCATCATTCCTACTTTCCATGTGGAGGGCATGATAGCTACCAGCAACACAGGGAACATATTTTTTAGCTACCTCGTCCCAGCAGCAGGCGGCATTCTCCCTAATAGCTCAAGTTCACAATCTCAGGAGGGACTCCAATTTCCCTAGCTTGTGCCATATCCCTATCTCTGAACTGATCACTTTGATCAGGCAGAAGTATTTTAATTGGGTCCACTTCTGGAGCGAGGGATGCTGACTCTTAAGATTCCCATACGAATCGGTTGCCAGAAATGAGGAACAATTCCCAAAAAGAAGGGATACAGATCAGGGAGGAGACTGGAAAGCAGACATCTATTACTGCCTTGCATTGAATTTTAAAACTAAAAGTAAGGTTTGAGAGGGTTTATTCCTACATTCCAGTAAGACATTGAATGCATCTTATTCAATATACAGGCAAAATACCTGAGGTCCAGAGAGAAAAGTGACTTACCCATGGCCACACAACCTGATAAGCTCAGAACTGAGCTCTGTGTTATGCTGAGCTACCGCTGATTCGATTAAATTTGAAAAGGGGACTGCCAGGGAAAATGTTCCATGCTGAAGGACGATCACAGCCTTCTTACAAGTCAACAATGTTGGTTACTTCATGGAGTTTCTTTCCAGTACTGCTGCAAAATGCGAGAAGTCTCCAGGAAAAGTAAGTTGCTAGATTTAAAAAAAAATGGAAAGTTGACCTCCAAAGGCCATTCTTCTCATCTCAAATTCAACCTGGTACTGGGAAGGCTATAATAAAAATGAAAACGATAACAAGGTATGAGGATGTAGAAGGCCTGGCACATTTGTGCATTGCTGATGGAAACCTAAAATGATACAGCTGCTCACACATGAAATTCATAGTAGCATAATTTATAATAACCAAAAAGTAGAAACAACCCAAATGTCCACTAACTGACTAATGGATAAACAAATATGGTATATACATGCAAGGAACTATTACTCAGCTATAAAAAGAAAGGAAACACTGATCCATGCCACAACATGAACGAATCTTGAAACTACTATGCCATTTTTTTAATGTTTATTTTTGAGAGAGAGAAAGACAGAGTGTGAGTGGGGGAGGGGCAGAGAGAGAAGGAGACACAGAATCCTAAGCAGGCTCCAGCCTCTGAGCTGTTAGCACAAAGCTCGAACTCGCCAACCATAAGGTCATGACCTGAGCCGAAGTTGGATGGTTAACGAACTGAGCCAGCCAGATGCCCCAATTTTATGATTCCATTTGTATTAAATGTCCATGATAGGCAAATGCACTGAGACAGAAAGTAAATTAGTGGTTGCCAGAGGATTAAGGAAGGGAGGAATTTGGTGGTACAGTTTTTTTGGGGGGGGAGGATAGAAATGTTCTAGAATTAGGCAATGGCTACACAACTTTGTGAATATAATAAAACCTGCTGAATTGTGCAATAAATAAATAAATCCATATACATCTACATACATAAAATTCCATTTGGAGCATACTTATTAAGGGCCTGCCATGTGCTAAATCTTTGTTGCCAGCTGGAGATGCAGAAACTAACAAAACAATTATGGCTCTGGCCCCCATGGGCAGTGTTAAAGAAGTGTGTTTAGTTTACCAAAGAACACAAAGAATAATAGCAACAAGGAACAAAGTGGTCACATTGGTTAAGAAACACTGACAAAAGTTTCCCTCGGAAGCAGACGGAAGATCTAAATCAGGCATGCGTTATCTCTGTTGCTTTATCTAATCTTCAAGAGAGAAAACCCAATGAAGGATATATTAATGAGTGGGTTATAGCTGCAGGAAACCAAGGCTCAACGCCATAGGATCTGAGGTATCATGCATTTCACATTGCAGAATTCTCCCACTGAGGAACACTGATCCCTCACCCTATAGATGGCATTACCTGCATGAGAAATGGGCGGCTCCTATCACACTGGAGAGAACCTCCAGCAGAAAATAGGATGTAAAGAAACTGCCCACCACCACTACAAATAAACTTAGAAGTAGGCCAAGAGAATATGGACAGACATTTAACAACTGTTAGAGAAAACATTCATCAAAAATCTGTGTATATGCTAAGTGAAATAAATCAGACAGAGAAAGATACATACCATATGATTTCACTTATATGTGGATTCTAAAAATAAAACAAAGGAACAAACAAAGGAAAAACCAAATCGACTTTTAAATGTGTAGCATAAACTGATGATTGCCAGAAGGAAAGTGGGGGTGGGAGTGGGGGAGAGGAGTGAAAAGGTGAAGGAGATTAAGAGGTACAAACTTTCAGTTATAAAACAAATAAGTCAGGGAAATGAAAAGAACAGCATAGGGAATATAGTCAATAAAAAAAATCTGTGTACAATCTCTTCTACCCTATTAGTTTTGCCCGCTGTTTGCACTGGGAACTTCCATCCACAATGGCAGCATACTAAAATGGCAGACCCAATATCTAGGAGATAAAATGTGTTCAAATATTTGTCTCATAAACTCCAAATCTATAAGGCAAATAAGCATTGTGATATTAACATTCTAGACTAAACTCCAATCTACAAGTAGTGGATAATCTTCCTTTACACCCACACTACCAAGCTTTCATGAAGATGAGTATGGGCCAGCCTCAAATTTTCTTAACATAGTAAACCTCCCACTTTTGAGATTGCTTTGCATATTTCTGGCATATCTTTCAAAGACTCCCTTTACTTACCAGAATCAAGTCATGGGCATATTTACTTAAAAGCCTAATGAATAAAAGAAATAGATGCATTTGACCTTTGAAAATGGAAAGCCTGAGCAAGGCCATGCCTGTGTGACCCTGAATTCTGGCTCAGGGTGAAGAAACGAGGAGGAAGGATCATTTAGAAGGTACGGGCTGATAGAAGAGAGGGTAAAAACATAATGTCCAAAGACATCTTTGTGAATACATACATTTTTTATTTAAAATGTATTTATTGTAATTTTAATAAGTTTGTGATGTTTTGATCAAGGAAATGGAGGATGTGAGATGCTTTTGTTTTCAAAAGCCCTCAGGAACAAAAATTGCTTGTTTCTGGCCTACAGTATGCCTGCAGAAACCCAGGGAATATTCAGCATGGAGTAGTAAGTGTTGACATTACTGGGCTGAGCTACCGACCAGGGAGGATGGGCCTGAAGAGCAATGAACAGTAACCAAGACAATCCATAGACCCGATGTAGACCTGATGTTGTGAGCTGTCAGATTGACAAGATTCAATCAACATCTATTGAGCACTTGCTGTTTACCCGTCCTTGCTTCCACCTCAGACAGTCCTGAAGAAGTTCAAATCAAATCCTAGTTCCAGGTCTCAAAGAGCTCATTAGCTATTGAAGACACAAAATGAATGTGAGTAACACAGAACAGAGGGCACTTTTGTTCATAATAAGCCCAAGTTTGGTTTTCACAGTTTTGGAAACTCATTTGGGAGGACAGAGATCTCAGATGGTCCAAGATGAATTGTGCCAGCTTTGTATCTCTAATTTTCATTTCCTGCTCCTTACTGCTAACTAACTACTCTTCTGAGAGCCACACTCTTTTGTTAAGTATTAAGTGCATTGAGTTAAGTTGCAGTGTGGACAAGGTTAAGCCCTTGGCGCTGGAGATTAGACAGCCCAGGCTTGAATCCTTTTATCTCAGAGTGACCTTGAGTGTGGCCTAATCACTCGGAGACTCTATGACTACATTTAAAAGTTGCAAGGTAAAAGAGAGACTTATTAATAAAGGTTTGGAGTTATTACATGGTTTAATAGTTGTAAAGTGCCAGTGCTTGTGGGGAGCATCTAGTAGGTGTTAAATAAGTAGAATAGCTGTGTCCCTAAAGTTGCTGACATTGTGTCAGTACAGTGTTGGTGGCCTTGAAGCCACAAGCAAGGTCTTGTTTCCATCATCTCTGAGTTCTTGAGGACATCTCGCTTTTGTTTTCAAGTATCAACAATAGCAGACCGCAGTGGTCAGCTTGGACTGCCTTAACGAAATTCCAGACGAAGTGACTTAAAAACAGAAATTTATTTTCTCACAGTTCTGGAAACTAGAAAGTCCAAGACCAGTTTCCAGTAGGAAAACAGGGCTCAGTGTCTGGTGAGTCTCTCTTCCTGATTTTTAGATAGTCTCCTTCTCACTGTGTCCCCACATGGCCTTTCCTCTGTGCACACAAGAGACAGACAGAAAGCTCTCTGGTGTGTCTTCTTATAAGGACACTCATTCTACGGGCATCTGGGTGGCTCAGGCGGTTAAGCATCCAGTTTCAGTTCAGGTCATGATCTTGTGGTTTGTGGGTTCAAACCCTGCCTCAAGCTCTATGCTGACAGCTCAGAGCCTGGAGCTTACTTCGGATGCTGTGTCTCCCTCTCTCCCTCCCCATCCTCCACTCCTGCTCTGTCTTTCTGTCTCTCAAAAAAAAATAAGTAAATAAACATTAAAAACAAGTTTAAATAAAACAAGAATGCTGATTCTATTGCATCAGGATTCCACCCTTCCAGCCTCAACTAACCGTTAGAGGGCACATCCCCAAATACAACTACAATGGGGGTCAGGGCTTCCACATGAATTCTGAGGGGACACAAACATTCAGTCTATAACCCAGACTCTCAACAGACCTGAGTTCCCCTTACCCTCCCAGACCCTGAATTCATTTTCATTCAGTACTCCCTGGAGGACCTTTGAACTGCAAAAATCAGCTGAAAGGAAACAGGATGCATTGGTGGATCTATTGACTCGTTTTATTGAGCCACCTAAACTAAACATTTTCTAAAATGGTGGTCCCTTTACAAACATGAGCTACCTTGACTTCCTGAAAATGGAGACTCAGGGTTTAGCAATTGTGAGGAAATATCATATTGCACAGTTTCATAACAAAATAGTACTTTCATTTTGTCTGTCAGTGTTATCTAGAATTATTAACTTATTTTATTAAACCACTCTCTTCTTTCTTCAATTGTTAACACATATCATCATCATCATTATCTTCATCATCATCATCATTGTTATCAATGTGTATCTCACCACTCTTTCTTCAGAAAATCTATAAGCACCTCAGAAACACTGTCTCCTTTATCTTTATTACTCTCCTGCCAGTCAAGCAGAGGACAGGAAAGCTTGACCATGTAAATCTGAAGGAGAATGCAGTTGGCTGTCTCAGTGGGGTGTGCCTTCCATTATGTTGAATCCCTGGGATAAAAGGATGCTTTTTTTTTTTTTAGGTTGGAAAACGGTCAACAGGAAAATATGAAGCAGCTAATGAACAAGTGTATGAATAAGCAAATTAATAAATAAAAATGAATAAACCCAAAAAGATACATGACATATGCATATTGTGAATGTGATATGCATATCATGTTATCTGAGGAGTTAAAGGCTATAGGGCCAGAAACATTTCCTGCGATCATTTTATTCTGTGCCACATAGACAATTGCTGGAAATGAAGAGCTAGACTTTTGTGTCCAAGATATAAAGATATTTCTACAATGCTCCTGAGAACCCATCAGCAATCTTTAAAACATATATCAGTCATACCTACTTCCCTTTTCTTCTTGAGAACTAAGATTAAGGAAGACCTTGGAGAGTATTTCTATTTAGTTGTTGCTCTGATATTAGGAGCATAAAAGGAAGAAAAGATGGCAGAGTGACAGAATAAATAAATGTCATCAGGGCTTAAAGTGTTATTTTTTTCCAAAATATTCCTTCTCTCTCTCTCTTTCTCTCACTCTCTCTTTCTCTTTTTAACATATCTAATGGTTTTTGGAAAAGAATTTGCAAGAGTGACAATGAAGGAATTTAGGGAATACTAACAAATAAAAATGAATGAATACTTGAATGTAAAGTATGCGTGTGGCATTAAGTCATTTTAGGCAGTTGGTCAGGTGTTTTAAAAATACAATAACACCTTTGTAGATACAAGAAAACCCTATTATTTAAGTCACCATCTCCAACAACTTCACCCTGTGGGGCTGTTCTTGAAATGAAAGCACTATGTTAAATACAATAAGAGACGGAAATGAGAAAACAAGACATCTGGGTGTGACTGTTGAGTCTATTTGACGGTGTGTGACTTTAGGTGCACTGACCCTTTCTGGGCCTCAGTTTCCTCAGCCATCAAATAGGGATAATACCACAACACAGTGTTTGTGAACAGAACTGGAAGTGGCTGTTGAAGAGAGTTCATACCAAAACAGTCCAAAGTAAGCTTCCAGCCTCTTTTGGATATTAACTCCATGACAATTGTTTTCTTATCACTAGCAAAATCTGTGGTGCCTACGGTCCCTTCTCTAGCCTGACATGGCTTTGGTATTAAAAAGCGGTATCCATCGTGAAACCCAAAGTAGATCCATCCTGTAAATTACCCAGGCTGCTATGGTCCTTTTCTGTGGAAACCAGGCCATCCAACCAAGGCTCCTGCATTGCCAGCACCAAGGATAGGAGCGTTAGCAAGGGACGGGCCAGTAAAGCAGTATCACATCACATGGTGGCTGAGGGGACCAATCAGATTCCTCCTTGCTTGCAGAGGTGGGAGACAGGAGGCGGAGACCATCCAGGACACCTTGAGAGGTCCAGAGAGAGCCTAGCCTGTTGAGTGGCACCACAGACCCGGCTCAATCTGTCAAGCCAGACAAAGAGACGCCTTTAAAAATCCACCTGTTCTGTGACACCACCTTTATATAATTTGCACCAAGACTCCTTATATACCAACTATAACCTATAGAGATTACAGAACGGCTTAGAACTAGAACCGAAGATTGGAGATTCTTCTCAAAAAAAACCCCTTACCTAAGACTCCTCTGCCTAGTTTATGTACATCCCTGGGATATAAAGCAAAGTACAGCTGGGGTAGGTGTGTCACATTATCCATGTGTATACATGGATTAAACTTCTGATCTGGATACACAAATAAAGAAAACAAAGACTCCTTGTTCTCCCAGACCTTACATTCTACCTAAGGAGACAGTCAATAAATAACTAGGTAAAAACATATATTTTTAAAGCTGGAAAGGGGGAGAAAGCTTCCCACCCAGGGATGGGAAATTTTCTTAGAGTGTTGGTTTTACCATAAATACAGTGTGTGAGGGTGGGGGAATTTTTATATGAAAACTAAAGGAAGCATTGTATAGTATTGTACAAATATCTAATGACCGTTCAGGATAAAACATGAGCCTTCAAAGACTTGGAGAAGAGAAGGGGATGGCAACTGTCTAGAGGAGGCTGAGCTCCAGATCCCTGAGGGAGAACATTTCCTCTCCACTGTAATTAACAGCAATTTGATGAGAATTTTGGAAAACACTGACTTATGATTTCTTGAGTACATCTCTGTTCCGTTCAATCAAACGAACCTAAGACAAAATGTACACCCAAGTCATTGCTTCAAACCACCTATTTTGTCTTATTGTGTTCACGAGGCTTTGCTCTTTTTTAAATGAGTGCCCCTGAATTATTCCTTCTAAGTGACAAAAATTCAGTACTTGCTCAGTGTAACCAAGGTGTTATGGAGCCACCCTGACACTTAAAATCTTTATAAGATGATTTTCAACTACTATCTCGCATCCTGTGGGAAATCCAAAGTTCTCACAAGGAATATTTCAAAATTATAGAAACCCATTACTCCTTAGCCACTTCTCTGGTTCCAGTGTCGAATTTCCACCCATGTCTCTCCATACTTTGTGTCTTGGACTGTACTTTTTTCCTTTTCATGGGGGCTTCTCTTTACTTCATTCCTTTCCTCTCAAAACAAACACACACCCCATCCTACTCGGAAAAGATGGCCCATGGAGATAGAAACATACTGGGGAAGCAGGAATAACCCAACAGAAAGGTTCACCAGACAATTTAAAATTGGGTATTGCTTTTTTCTATTCTTCAACTAGTTCTTTAATAATGGCTGTCAACTTGGGATGCAAATTTTCACAAATTGGCCCGGTAGCCCCTAGTTTCCCTTCCTACCCCATTATAGCCAATCAGCTCTCCATGAATCATTCTCCCCATCAATTCCTTTCTTTGACGTTTAGCTGTGTTTCTATTGTCTCCTTCCAATCTGTTCCTGAAAGCCTAACCTTCTGCTTTGAATCACTTCATCAAGGCATTTCCCCCAAAATAATCCTTTCCTTGGAAGAAAGAAATTACCAGTCAGGAAAATATGTTAGTAACTTCCCTATGGAAAGAAACTCTGAAAAACTAAGCTATTTCTGATCAAATTGTGAGCATCTCAGTGTAATCCCTCATTTTTCTGTACAGGTAGAAAAGCATGATGGACCTCCACCACCAGCAGCACCATTACAGCATTTTAGTAATGGAAAGTCCTACATTATCCTATCCTATTTCTTCAGCTAACCTAAGAAAATGGAAGGGAAATACATTTTTTAAAAATTTGATTTGGCCTGGCTTAAAATCAAGGGTAATTTTAAAGCTGGGCTCTCTGTGCTAAGAGGCATTCTTAGCAGGCAAATGATCTGGCTATGGTCACAATCTTTTAGCCAGTTCCTAGGCTTGGGAAGCCCAGGGACACAGTAGAAATTGAAAATAAAGAGTAAGTGTGTCTGTTCTGCAAAATATATCTTTAAGAAATTGGCATCCTTTCTGAGCAGAGCTTTGGTATGAAACAGCTAGTAAAATGTCATTTCCATATATATTTAGATTTCACTATCTGTGAGATTAAGTTTGTCTTTGATATGAGTATGAGTATGTGTTCATGTGCCTGTCAGTGGTTACCCACTTGATGCCAGAAGAATTAGGAGCCCTATCTACTGCTCACACTGGTGGAAGCTCTTGAGGAGACTAAAATGTAAATGTTCGCACCCACCTCTACTGTGGCCTCAGACCCAGGGTATCAAAGACCATCAACCCAGTCCTAAAGGAGCCTCCAGGGCAGTATTTTAGACTCATTAGCTCTCACTTGAGGAGAAGACAGATGAGGGAAGAAATCCTGGAGAGAGATTAGTCGTTGGTTAGGAGAAGCATTTCCAAAAGATGGATGAAACTGAAGGAAGGTCCCTTACAAAGAAAAACAGCTGAGCTCAGAGGAAGAAAAGGATACTGGCTTTGTTTCGGTAGGGGCTCAGTTCCCTCACTATTTTCCCTACCTGTGTTTTCATTCCTTTTGACTTCCCCTGCTCCCCCAAAAAGCCAATGAGAGAGCAATGGAACCATATGAGGGCAGGGCATTGTAGGACACAAAGAATTACCTTTTCCTTTGTCCCCTACGATTCCTATCCCCAATTCCCCACTCTGCTGGACCCAAGAAGGAAGAAACCCTCCCCAACAGACACCACCAAGAGTTCTGAGCTGAAAGGAGTGAACAGAATTGAGCAGTATCCTCCGCAGAGCTAGGAGCCATGAGACAGTGGATGAGGCGTGGACGAGAAGCTGCTAGAAGATGACTCAGGAGAGACCAGAGTCCAGGTGCCCTATTCTCCAATAAGTACCCAAGGAGGTGACTGCTGAAGGGAGCTGGCAGCTAACCCTTGACTTACTCCCACAGAAGAGTAGAACAGCATTTGACATTTCCAGGTATACCAGCAAAACAGCTTGGGGACAAGGACATTGTATCCTAGTAATGTTAAATAAAAGGCAAGAACTATTCTTTCTCAAATTTTTACCTAAGGCATATCCAGGTCAGGAAAAGAAATGTGAGCTCTTTGGGAGATGCAATTTCGGAGATGAACTCTTGAAGGTATTTTGGAAGTAAGTGCTAGCTACGACTTTTAATAATATTAATTTCTTGCAGTAAGTCAAGGGCTTTCCAATTTAAAGAGGACTAACATTGGATTGCCTGGCTGGCTCAGTCAGGAGAGTGTGCGGCTCTTGATCTGATTGTGAGTTCGAGCCCCGTGTTGGGCAGAGATTATTTTAAAAGAAAGTCAATAAATAAATACCTAAATATCAAAAAGACTAACATTTACAAAAATGTATTGCTTTAGGCATGTATGGATCTAACAAAGGTAAAAATGATAACTTTGTCCAGTGGGGATGTGCTGAGGGGCAACTTCCACTGCCTAGATCACCTAATGTCCCTTCCTTGGAACCACATGAGTGGGCATCCAACATTTTAATTCATAGCACACACTTTTTGACTCTTTAGATAGAACCTGATTAAGAATTTGGTTGTAGATAGTGAGTTCATGCCTTCAGTAATCAAAGCTTATTTCTAGCTTTTCTGAAAAGTATAGAACTACAGTGCTTTTGTCGAAAGTGACACCAATGAAGTATAATTATTTATAGACACAGGGGTGCATGAGGAAGCATTCCGTAAAATATGTATAGTAGGGCAGTAATTCATTAAGTAGTCCAAGAGTCTGCTAGCATATTGTCATGGTTAATTTTATGTATCAACTTGGCTAGGCTGCAGTACCCAGATGTTTGGTCAAACATGATTCTAGAGGTTTCTGTGAATGCATATTTGTTGAATGAGATTAACCTGTAAATCAGTGGACTTTGAGTAAAGTAGATTACCTCCATAATGTGGGATGAGCTTCATCTAATCGGTTGAGAAAAAAGACTTAATAGAAAAAAGACTGATATACCTATATCTACATCAGTTTAAATATAGATATCTTCCATTGGTTCTGTTTCTAGAGAACATTAATATAGATATGAACAATATCCTGCACCATGCTTATTTTATTGATAAAAATCTATTCTCACTTTTTATTTAATGGAGAAAAGTCATTTTATAAATCAAAGGTTATACTAGTTTATAACTGCAATGGTTTTCCCAAACACCTACATACCCCTTCTTGTTTATAGACACTCTTGAAAGAAATGCCCTGCTCCACCTTCCATGAGCCACACGATCAATAAATAATCCCTTGATCAAAACCAAACGCCCAATTGGTGCTCAAGAAATGTCACATAATTAAGTGGAAAGTCAACAGGAGTAATCCTCCTGCACAGGATGAGGCTGGGGATCTGACAGAAAGGAGAGACAAAGCTGGTGACACTGATCACAGACTACATGGTGAGGGGAGGGGCATAGGAGTCAGAGCAGATTCCACCGGATTCCACCGCATTCTGCCGGCATAATGACAAGGAAGCTTCAAGTGCCTTAGCTTACCACAGTTACTTTACTGCCAGTAAATCACAGAAACCCCCGAAGGCATTGCCTTCAAACTTTAAGAATGAAAGATAAACCTCTTACCTTGGGAACTCTTTACCCACGTGAAAATCCCTAACGGATTAGCTCAAAAACCAAAGGTACCTGAAAGGAGGGAGAGCTATCTATTAATCACTGATCTTCCTACCAACTTTGTCAGCCTGAAAAATTTCGCTAGTATGTAAGAAATTCAGAAGAAACACTAGAGTTGTTTACAGTACGTTTCCTTATGAAAACAAAACAAAACAAAACAAAAAACCACCTACAATTTATAGTACAAACTAAATTAGGAGTTCTTTTTCTCAAAAGCGTTGATTTCTAGGTNCAAAATGGCGGAGTTAAGGTAGAAATTAACAAACATGTATTTCAAGAAATAAAATGTCTAAGTATGCAGCCCCAACCAGGAATATTTATTTATACATTATAGTCTTGCAATACTTACTAGTATGTCGTATTACAAAACAAATACGAAGGTGGAGTATTTTGAAGGCTAAACTTAAGGATGAATTTATAAAGATCGAGTATTTTCTTTTTTTCATTCCAATAGACCATCGTGTGCAGACCGCACTTGAGGACACCTGCTATGGAGGGTATGTTGGATTTCTGTCTGTCGGAGCTCCTATCTCATACTAATCCACTGGCAATATAAAAGTGATCACCGTATTTGAGCTTGCTAAGTACAAATCCATCCAATGTGGCCTCAGTTATCTCTACAGAAAATTGTCCCAGAAATCCCTTTATAATAGTGATATAATAAAAACCTCTGACTTTTCTCCCTTCTATGTTTGTAGGTAAAGTGCTATCAAGCTCTCAAGAGGCCACTTCAGTATTTCCTTGAAACATAGTTCCTTATCTCTTTGTTCAGAACACTTATCTTTGGTGCTTTTTTTTTTAATAGCACATTGTGTTCTACTTTTGTGGATTTATTTTGTTTTCATTCTGTCTCCCTCAGTACAATTTAAACTTCCAAGGGCAGGCACAATGTCTTCCGTGCTTCTCATTCTCCTGTACACAGCAGATCATCCTTAGAGTCATGTTTACTCGCTTTTTCAGAGAAGGAGAATAATTCATGATCTCACTGTGGTCAGAGGAAACAAAATAACTTTAATGGTGTCAGACAAATTGTGGTGGCCTTTATTCAGCATGCATTCTCTTGAAAGGCTGGCTTGCTACAAATACATGCCATGGACCAGATGAACAATAAAATAACAAGGCTCATGACATGATGATCCACAAAATCTGCCTACCACCGCCCTCCAGGGGGGAGGGAAAAGACTGCAAGCTTGAAATCCAAGCATCCCAGAAGACTTCAAGGAAGAGCATTGTACCCTCAATACTTGTCACTTCAAACATGGGATGCACTTGGCCACCATTCCCTAACTGGAAGGTCAGACCTCTGAACTATCCTTATGTAAGGACTGTGAAGGTCTGAAGACCTTCCTGATCCACAGACTGACATTCAGATTATTCATAACAAAAAGAAAAAAAAATCAAGACTAAATAGAATAGTATGAAATCATTGTTGGTCATTTCTCCATTAAAGTAATCAGCTATTTACAGTAAAAACTGAAGCATATGGAACAAAAGTATTATACCACAAAGGACCATGAAATTAGTTAGTGTCAACAGAAACACCAAATCTCAGAGCTGGACGGGTATTTCTCTGCCCAACGCCTTCATTTATTTCACATAATTTTGTTTTCTCAATGAGGAAGCTGAGAATGAATTCTGAGATTCAAAGAAAGCAAATGGAAGAGTCAAGATTAGATTCAGTGCAGAAGAACACAGAGCCAACACCAACTAATTCATTTCACATATGGACCTTGAGTTTTTAAAGCACATCACTGTTAAATTGCTAGGAGAAAACAATGTCAGAAGGAATGTGTCGATTTTCCAAATCATTTTAATACCTAGACTCATATTTAAATTTAATTTTTAATTGTAAAAGTATTATATTTGTGGTAGCATGCTACACCACAACAGAATTGCAGTTAAAAAATTTGAACCCAGGGTAATCACTATGAATAGCTACACCTATATATAAGATATTTTTCTATGTTAGCCTGATACACACACATGCGCGCGTGCACACACACACACATTTATAAACACATATATGTATTTTTGGTTTCAAAATGGGTACATACTAAGCATATTGGTCAGTACTTTGCTTTTTTCACCTAACAATAAATTGTAGACATCTTCTCTTAGCTGCATGCATAGATCTGCTTCATTCTTTTTAAAGACAACATCACATTTCATGGGATGTATTATTATTTATTCTCCTATGGAGAGAAAAGTAGGGCATTTCCAATTAGTTACTCTTAGAGATAATGCTGTCCTAACCATGTAAATTCCACTCCTTTTATTATAATGGTATTTCTTCAGGCCAAATATCAAAAAGTGGGATTACTGGGTCTTGGAATTATTTTAATAGTACTTAAAACAGGTGGCTTTTTTCCAGGAAAATTTTTCCCATGCATTAAAGAAAACCCTTTTAAGTTTTTTAAAAATTTATTTTGAGAAATAAAGAGTGTGCAAGCAAGGAAGGGGCAGAAAAAGAGGGAGAGAGAGAATTCCAAGCATGCTCCACACTGTCAGGGCAGAGCTGGATATGAGGCTCAATCCTATGAACCATGAGACATGGTTTCGGAGATGAAATCAAGAGACAGACACGCTTCATAGGCGCCCCTAAAATAAAACTTTTAAGAGTCCAGTACTACTAGATCTGATTGCATTAATCTCTTGTGTTCTGAGGCTACTTTTAAGATCACTTGATCATAAGGTTGCTCTTTTTCCCATTAATTTTGAAAATCAATATAATGTAAGAAAAACGAGTACATGTTAATACATATTTATTACCTAAATACATATTTATTGTGTGAGTCTTTGGAGATACTTCCATTTTAAACTGACCTAGTTGTGACCTTTGACATTAAAATATTACAGTTGATAGACAACAGCCTTGTATCCTACACCATAAGACAAAAGAGTTGGAAAGTATCAAAATTATCATGTTTAGTGATTTCAACTGGCCCCATTCTTCTTCACCATCTATTCCTCTCCTGATATTTCCCAGGCATCCCAACCACTACATTTTCAATCTTTCACCTGTGCCATGGGTAAAGTACACCAAGATAGCACTTCTATTCAAATACACTGCAGAAAAGACTTTATCTTAGTCAACTAATTCTTTGTAAGGCAAGGGAATCAAGAGCAAAAATGAACTACCGGTATCTCATCAAGATAAAAAGCTTCTGCATGGCAAAGGAAACAATCAATAAAACTAATAGGCAACTGACGGAATGGAAAAAGATAGTTGCAAATGACATATCAGATAAAGGGCTTGTATCCAAAACATATAAGGAACTCATCAAACTCCACACCTGAAAAACAAATAATCCAGTGAAGAAAAGGGCAGAAGACATGAACAGACACTTCTGCAAAGGACATCCAGATGGCCAACAGACATCATGGCCAACATGAAACGATGCTCAGCGTCCCTCCTCATCAGGGAAATACATATCAAAACCACACTGAGATACCACTTCACGCCAGTCAGAGTGGCTAAAATGAACAAATCAGGACACTCTAGATGCTGGCGAGGATGTGGAGAAAAAGGCACCCTCCTACACCATTGGTGGGAATGTAAACTGGTGCAGCCCCTCTGGAAAACAGTGTGGAGGTTCCTCAAAAAATTAACAATAGAACTCCCCTATGACCCAGCACTAGCACTGCTAGGAATTTACCCAAGGGATCCAGGAGTGCTGATGCATAGGAGCACATGTACCCCACTGTTCAGAGCAGCACTCTCAACAATAGCCAAAACATGGAAAGAGCCTAAGTGTCCATCAATGGACGAATGGATCGAAGATGTGGTTTATCTATACCATGGAACACCACATGGCAATGAGAAAGAATGAAATCTGGCCATGTGTAGCAACATGGATGGAACTAGAGGGTGTTATGCTGAGGGAAAGAAGTCAGGCAGAGAAGGACAAATAGCATATGTTTGCACATATAGGTGGATTAGGAGGAAGTTAAAAGAGGATGAAGTGGGAGAAGAAGGGGACAAATAGTTGGGGAGAGGGAGGGAAACCATGAGAGACTCCTGAATGCTGAGAACAAAATGAGGGCTGAGGGGGTTGGGGAAGAGGGAAAGGGGGGTAATGGGCATGGAGGAGGGCACTTATTGGAATGAGCACTGGGTGTTATATGTAAACCAACTTGACAATAACCTATTAAAAATATGTAAAAAATAATTCTTTGTAGGATTTAAAATTGTGGGAAAAAAACTTTAGCATGAAGAAAGGGAAAAAGCTAAGATTTATCACAGCGCCTGCATGAGTAGGCTCTCTCCGTCCATCATATCTTTCATTTTTCTCAAGCAACCCTGCCAGAGGGGAGCCATCTGCGTCTCCTAAATGGAAACCTAGATTGTTCCGGAAGCTGCCACAACTGGTAAGTGATGGATAGGGAATGCAATCCCAGGTCTTCTGAACCTAAAAGCCGTGCTCATTCTGTTCCCAGAACTGCCTCTGTAATTCTCAATCTAGTCACACCACCCTGCACAGCTGAGAGAAGAGCCCAGGGCATGTAAGTGACTTTCCGAAGACCACATAGCTAGCTATACTTCTGACCTCTGATTCAACATTCTTCCCACAGCCGTGCTGGGGTTAGTGAGCTTTTGCAACTGGCATGAATTCTGACTAACACTGAATATGAAAATGGACCTCTTTCTCTTCACACTGCTTCAGAGTGACTGTGCTCCTGTCCATCTTGAGGGGCTGGGCTTCTCATGTGGGCGTGAGAAAATTCAGTCTACTTCCTTCCTTCTCTCCACTGGATGAGCACAAGCTAGAATGGCATTTTGCATGCCCCTTAACGTTTTTACTGCAAAACTGAACACCCGGTAATATCTAATCTTAAATCCACACATGGCTAAAGAGAAAGGACACAGCCAACAGCCATGGAATGTCCGCCCTTGTCCAGATCCACCAAGGAGGTGGAATTGTATTTTAACAATCAAGATGGAAAGATGGCTCTCATTTCCAGTGAAAAGCAGAGGAGTCCCAGCAGTGGCCCCTTGGATAAGTATCGTGGACCCCGGTGTCACTGAAAATATTCTCAAACTCTTCGGCAGTTAAGGCAATGACCAATGTTTTCTGGAACTTTCAAAAGGGGCTTTCTCACAGAAACTTCATGTTTCATAAAGATTTTATAAACAACCACTGAATGAAAGTCATCATCCCCATGGTCCCCTCGGTGCGATTTTATCTTCAGTTAGTTACTAGATTTGAATTGCAACACTGTCTACATTAGATATTCATCCTGCATTGTTTCTTTCTTTACTAGGAATTCATGGACTATGAGAGAGCTCTATTTTATTTATACTGTTCATCAACATGCACAAAACTAAGTGGATTTAAGTAGAATTGACGATAACACTTGGAGAGACTAAATAACTGGCTCGCTCTCTCTCTTTCCAGTTAAAAGCACCACTCTGAAAATTGTGCACTGCTTCCTCAATACACTGGACATGAAAATTGAAGTAGTTCTCTTTTGTCTACATATCCAAGGAAGTCAAGCAAAAATAAATAAATTTAACTTCTACAAATATTTTCTAGATCTCCCTCCATGTGACAAAATCTGTTTTGAATTTTCTACTTCAACAAAAATAGCAATTTATCTGGGGTTTTGTACAGGAAAGCAACAACCTATGTGGGAATAAATAAGTCAGGCCATGTACCTGGTAACTTTTTTTACTAAAGCTTTTGGAAGAATTATTAAGAGACTTTGGCTTTAGGGACTCTGTCTGCATTGCCTTTCTTCCCACATGGAAAAAGCTGAAAGACACTCATGGAAGATTGACTAGGGCCAATTTTCTATGAGCAAAAACAACAACATCAATATTTCAGGGTCTTCAAAAACACGGCATTCTCTTGCCTTGAAAAGATTGTTAGAAATCATTGCATTTTAATGAATTCAAAATAACACAAGAGATTTGGGGGCTGTTTAGCTTCTGAATGTGCAGAGATAAATCAGATTTTTCGTAACTCATATTTGAGTAAAATAGACCTGATACCGTCCCTCCGAAGACCCACAGGAAGATGAAGCACAAGGTAACTGGTGATCTTTTCATCATGCTCCTGGCGGACTCCTGGTTTCCAGACAGTTTCAGCTGTCATAGTTGCTTAGAGTTTACTGAGCTGTTTTTAGTTACTCATTCAAATATTCATAAGAAGTGAGGACTGCATTTTGCTGTCTGGTAACAACTTCATTTTCGGCTCACACTAAGCTTGTCCTTGTGGATTGCTTCCTTCGACTCACGTTGGGCTTTACGCAGTCACATGGCCTTTCAAGGATAATGGAGTTTCCTTGGGAGTAGGCAAAGGAAGCGTGTTCCATCTTTTATCTTTGCTTGGCTGGGTGATGCAAATAATTGAGAAGACAGTTATGGAGTATCAAAGAGGCAAGTGAAATAATCAAACCTATATCAAGCACTGCTTTGTGTTCCCCAGGAAGGCAGATCCTTTAATTATTTACCTTTTGAGACTCTGTACACCTCAGGAAAGCCTAAAAAGGCAACATATTACTACAAATATTTACTCAACAATATTGTTCTCAAATACAATAATGAAAATGTGTGTAATCTCATGATACGCTCTTGGAAGAATCCGATGGATTGTACCATTTCTTAGTACAGGAGAAAATACCTTCATTAGGTATGATCTCTCCATTATTTAATGAAAACTTTGGTTAAATAAATCTTTTAGGTAGGCAAATTCTACTGCTTAGATTGTAAGCTAATATCTAATACCTGAATTAGCTGCAGTAATGCATGAATTACTGCAAATAATCAAGTGTAATATCCAAAGTGAAATTATTTAATTAAGCGATGACATCAGCTGTAGACTATCATTTTATCATCTATATCCTCTATATTACTGCAAAAAATACAAAGAAAAGACTTTCAGTCAAAATACATTTCTAAAATAATTTTAGGCTTTGACGTTAAAACTCTGAATTGTTCGGCTATAATATATACCATATTTGGAGAATGATTAATTTATTTGCCAATTTATTGTTTGCATTAAATGATGCTCATTTTATAGGAGGAGCTCTATGTTCTCCCCCTTTTTTTATTGAACTTGTAAGCTTTTTTAAAGACTACCTTACATTTGTACAGTTCTTCTCAACAGGAATGCATACTATGGTATGCGTGAGACCATGTGTATATTCTAAAGAACACCCCAAAGATAAATTCTGTATTACTTCATTTAGACTGGGGGACGGGGAGCAGAGCAGCGGGAATAATCACGTCTGAGGCAAAGCAAAAGGAATTTCAATCTCGCAAGACACTGCCAGATAAAAACCTGGAAAAGATCGTTAATCTCATTTGCTTTCCTTACATCAACACTTGTTATCACAACTTTAGTTAAGGAACTGCCAGCATTTATACCAGCAAGTTTATGTCTCAACAAACTTAGTTCTAAAAGTTGAAGCTCCTGGAACTATAAGCTCACTGTTATGGCCAAGGTCTTTACAGGTTGTGAGGGAAAGGGGTACATGTCATGCCTGCTTGACAGAATAAACAATTGCTTGAATAATGCTTGGTGGGAACTGTAATATAATATTAATTCCTAAATGATGTACTCACATTCTCATGTATCTGATATAATGTTTTAGCCTTTAAAGGCAGGGTTTCTCCCTGACATGTTTCTTCCATCTCCATAAAGGGAAAGTATGAGAAAATAGAAATATTTGCCTGTTTCTATTAATCTTTTTGAACAGTTCTGTGAATGAAAGCCCCCTCCATGATGGAGATCTCAAGCACAAGTGGACCTTCAGAAGTCCCGTGCTATGTGGGATGCTGTCCTTTAAACAGAGACAATGAAAATTAAGGGTCTATTGGAACATCTAGCTCCAGTGATGACAGAGAATTTGACACCCATGGAGTACAGTTCATGTGGTAAAATGCTGGTCTTCATGGATCATAGATAAGAGACTCAAACCAATATTTCCAAGATTTCAGTTTTCAATTTTGAAATTTTTCAACATTCCAACAAGCCACTATTTTAGAAGGGTCTTCCTCACTAAATGCAAAAATTTGTTTCAAGCAACAGAAGAAAACGAGTTGTTAAATTTAATAGGGATTCACTTTTTAAAAATATATATATGTAGTATGGGTACACCATTTATACCAATAAAGGCAATCCTTTGAGGAATGAGGTAGTTCAAGGTGAATCCAGAAAGCCCATCAGCACAAAGGCAGTGAAATAACTTCCAAAGGAGAGATCTCAATGCCAGGTTGTTCACTGAATGCAAGATGATGATGGCACATTTCATACTTACGACTATATACTAGGGGCTTTGCCTGTGTCAAGTACTTTACAAATATCATCCTATCTAATATTCACATTAACCTGGTAAGGTAAGATCACCTCCATTTTAAAATGAGAACACTAAGGTATAGAGATATTATGTTGAATGGCCAAGGTCACACCCCTAGCAAGTGGCAGGGTAAAAGTTTAAACCCAGTTTGCCTATGTCCAATCCCCATGTTCCTTCATTATACAATCATGCTCACAATTAGAGGTAACTGAATTAATAGTAATGGACACTATCCTGTCCCCTGGGATGTGTGGAGGAAACTGTTTCAGCAATGTGCCATTCGTCAAAGAGAACCCCTATAAAAATGTAACCCAAGTGTAAGTAAATTTTAAGAGAAAACCCAAAGAGACAAGCTTGGTTTGACTCTAGCTGCTGTAGCCAATGGGGACTTCAAAGAGTCTGAAGACGGAAGCAGACATAGAAGAAAAGAAGTCTAAGCAAAACGCAATGAAAGAAGATAACCTTCTAGAAACCCCTATGACTTAGTAACAGAAGGCAGTTTGCAACAGTCATTTTAATGGGGAGGTTGGTAGACCATGTATGTGTTTGAAGAAATGATTCCATAATGGGTAGGGCCAAGAGCATTAGCTAGCACAAAATAAATACAGTTGATAAATCTTGACAAGTTCAAGACCCTTGCTTTGCACACCAGAGAATGAAAACTCTCAGCTCTTGGGACACAACCAATGATAGAGGATAACAACCAGTGCATCCGAGATTGATAGTGATCCATGCAGAGTCACTAGAGTGAAGCCAAAGCTCCTGTAAAGTCAGATACTGAGTGAAGGGGATTCATGGCAGGAACAGATGTGAAATACAGCCATTGTCATTCTTAGCTAAGAGCTCAACCAACCCAGTCTGATGAGGAGGACCTGAGAGTAAGTGCCAAAACTACATCATAATTGGCCTATAACAGCATTTGAAGTTCATGCATCTGTGTATATTTGACTACAAGTCATTTTCCAAACTCTGCATGGCTTAATTCATTCTGTTTAAATTTTAGTCTTCATAAAATCACAAGTTAAATATCACCTTAAGTAAAAGATCAACAAAGATACGGAACTAAATACACCCAAATGACCTTTGAAGTCATCTTCCTGATACCCAATAGGGGCAGACCACATATAACAACAGCTAACCCTTGGGGGGCCTGGGTGGCTTAGTTAGTTAAGTGTCCAACTTTGGCTCAGGTCATGATCTCATGGTTTGTGAGTTCAAGCCCCGTGTTGGGTTCTGTGCTGACAGCTCAGAGCCTGGAGCCTGCTTTGGATCCTCTTCTCTCTCTCTCTCGATCTCTCTCTCCCTCCCTCAAAAATAAATAACCTTTAAAATTTATTTTAAAAAATATAATTTTTTAACAATCCTTTGTTAAATGCCCACCAGGTTTCAACAATTCTAATCTTCAAAGTAATACTGCAAATAAAAATTAACATGCCTCTTTAGGTAAAAAAAAGGAAGAGAAATTGAGAGACTGTCTCAAGATCTTCCAGTTACTATTTTCAGAGCCAAATTTGAACTCAAGAGTATCAGTCTCCAAATTCTGTGCCACTGGCCCTGTTACAAGTTGCATGCTTCCCAAAGTTAACAGTCAGCTCCCAGGGAATGGACCTGGACATTATCCATTATTGGGTGCTTAAACCTCCTCTTACTTGAGAAGCAAAGCTGGAATCTTACCACAGAATATTTCGATAGCCCATAACTTCTGTAAGATCTGGAATCAACAGAAAGATAAGATAAGTGAAGATATCGTGCTCATTAAACTTTACAATAAGGCCATGTTTAATGATACATAATGGTAAAATGAGTGATTAGATCAGCAATTCCTTTCTGGAGAATAATCAATCAAATATGATATCTGGTATCTAATAAGATGTCCATCATTTCTCATTGATTCTGAAGTGAACATTTTTCATACTACATCTATAACAGAGTACATCTTATAATGTTGTCAGCTGGGTAGAAGTGCAAAGTAGGTATCATTACCTGTGCAGGTAGGAAGTCAGTTGTTATTCTTAGAGACCCGACTGGGCAGTCATAACCCCTTAATGTTTCAGTCAACAAACCATGTAAGGTCCATCTGAAGAAGGAACATAGGTTCTAGTTATTGTCTGAAAATATTCTGCTGATACCTTATGGTACAATCAAGAACAGGCATCAAAACTCACAAATAAGGAGCAGGTGCTTCAAAGAAAATCCTAGAGACAATATTGGAGCATTCTTTCAAGAAATCCTGCATTATTAACATGCCACAAGGCACAGCAGATAATAGGAGTAAAAAAAAAAAATCACAGACCCCAAATCAAACAAGGGCACAGAGCTTTTCCTTCAGGCAGCCATTGTGTTTTTTTAAATTAATCTCTACACTCAACATGGGGTTCAAACTCACAACCCCGAGATCAAGAGTCAAATGCTCTGCCTGCTGGGCCAGCCAAACATCCCCACACCACAGAGACTAAGAGCAGAAATTTCAGTTTTAACAGATTCCTGGGTAGGAACTACATTCAAGTCCTTACTTCTCACCCAACCCAGTAAGGATCGTGTGAAGGTTCTCATCACCACGAACCAGCCGGTTCCAGCTCTGGCCAAGGTACTCCTATATGGGCTAGGAGAAAGATTTCTTATGGAAAATATCTATAGCACTACCAAGATTGGTATGGAAAAGTGCTTTGAGGGAATTGCCCAGGTTTGGGGAAATGTCACATAAGTAGTGATTAGAGACGAACAAGATGGAGAAACTGGAAGCAAACGGCACAACATGCCTTTCTGGAGAATCACAAATCATGGAGACCTAGAGTCCCTCCACCAAGCTCTGGGCCTTGCTTTTCTCTAAGAACTAAAATGAAGACCCTTCCCCATGAGCCCCTCTTCACTCGTGAAGGGAGCTAGAGACTGGGACCATCTTGGAACTGTCTTTTCTATCTCTCTATCTCTATCTCTGTCTCTGTCTCTATTTCTATCTCTATCTATCTCGCCATGCAATGGCAAGAACACAGTCAGAACCAACAAATGTAAGAACAAAGCTTATTTTTGTGAAGAGTGAGCTGCAGGCCGTGTTCACCCTCATATAGAGGTCAGAGATGGTTGGATTGAGAGAACAGTAGACTCACCAGAGCTGTAGTGTTTTTAATTTTTCTGGATTTTTGTTTTGTTTCAAAAAGTGAAGTGAAGAAAAGGAGAAAGAAAAACCACAGTGGTGGGATATGAACAAGGTTAAGGATGCCTTAACCATTTTTACTTTATTTCCCTTTTGATATGTACAGAAGATTGAAGTATGATTCTTAAAAAAAATACATTTCTAATTAAGTCTCAAGGAAATCTTGCAAAGGTATAAAAAAATTCATAACTAATAAGCACATCTTAGTTTTGTGTACGTATGTAGGTGTGTGTGATATAAGATAGTGATAAAGTTTCCAACTGACAATGTCTCAAATTTCATAAAACTGAATTTTCCATTGGTTTAAAAAATGTATTTAAGTTGGTTTTTTATTTCTTTGTGTGTAGCTATATTTTCTCCAAGTATAGTTTCAGATATGCCTAAATCCTAAAAGAGAATACCTTAATAAAAAATAAACTAAGTGAATAATTTTTATAAGAATCCTAAAAAGGAGACAGTAGTCTCAACTTTTGGAAGAATTTTAATCCTATGTTTAGAAGAAAATATTTCATTTAGGCTTGAATAGGGTATCAAAAACTATGGGTTTATGTTTTGTAATATTTATGAACATTTCATTTTATGTAATATTTACAGGATATCATCATATGTTAGAAATGCTACATAGAATATCCAGAAATGTTTTTCTTTCTAAGGAGTTTATCTTCCAAGGTATGTCTACAGGATGGGTGTATCCATTCCCTGTTGTGGATTTGCCTCATTCCATGACCCATCATAATGGGAAGAACTGGAATAGATACATAGTATATATAAGTATATACAGTGTTTCTATTCAAATGCTGTAGATGAATTCCTTTTAGGGGATTGGAAGCCATAGTTTTCAATTCCAGAAATTGAAATAAGCAAGTCTGGAAGTGGGGAAAGAAATGTCTGTCTGTAGAACAAAGGAAAATTAGATGCCTCGATTTAGGAGTAATGGGAACAAAATTAATGTGTGGGGGTTCCCAACTTTTCCATGTGCTTCTCTCCCACACAGGAACACATTTTATCTTTGCCACTCAGTTTCCTCTCTCCATTCCCCATCCCACCTAGGAATTTCTATGTTACCAACCTATTGTAGGCTTTCATGATGCATAGCAGGTCAAATAACTAGAGTAAGACACAGAATCAGATTGGTGTGAGGAAAGAGAGAAGGGAAAGAGGGGAGGAGGTCTCCCAGAACTAGGCTAGGGAGGAAGGTAAAGGGTAGGTTTGAGGAAAAGAGTCCTTAGAGCAGCCATGAAATAAGAGTTTGAAAAATGGCAGGAAAGATATTTTATTATCGCTGGATTTTTAAAAATTAAAAACAAACTCCATAGAGTATATCATTTTTTAAAAGTCACACAATTGTCTTGATTTTGGGTCTGACCCTCTCTTTTTCCATTGTTGTTTCTATAATACTCCATTTAGCATAAATTAGAAGGATGGCAAGGAATAAGAGGAGAGATGGCCAAAGGACACGAGGTAATATCTATTCCTATGCACCTGCAAAATGTATGTGACGTAGGTTAGCTTGGGTTACAGATAAACATCAACAGGCACTTCTCCTTTCTGTTCTTTGAGCTGCTACCTAAAATCCATCCAAATTATCAAGTACTTCTTTTTAAAAAGTAACAACAACAGAAAGTCAAGTGAACAACTAAGTTAAGCAATCCTGTTTTGGCTGGCGGCTAAGTGGGGCATTGGGGCTGGGAGAAGAGTAGGAAAGGTAGTTCTTATAAATATGGGGAAAATAACTACAAATGTGACTTTCTACACCAAAACACAACTAAACATAGGGGATGAAGGGGTAAAACCTAGATTTTACTAAAGAATTGTAGTTATTTAGGGGCACCTGGGTGGCTCCATCGGTTGAGCGTCAGACTTCGGCTCAGGCCATGATCTCATGGTTCGTATGTTCAAGCCACGCATCGGGCTCTGTGCTGACAGCTCAGAGCCTGGAGCCTGCTTCAGATTCTGTGTTTCCCTCTCTCTATGCTCCTCCCCTGCTCATACTCTGTCTCTCTCTCAAGAATATATAAAGATTTTAAAAAATTAAAAAAAAAAAGAATTGTAGTTATTTATTATTTAGAAAAGAAACCTACACAGTGGTTTCTATAAGAACACACAGGACACATTATGTGCAAAAACATCAAAAAATTCTTCTAGTTTCAAATTGTTGCAGATCCACCAACTTGGCTACAAGCCAAATGGGTGCTGCTACTTGGCTTTCATTTAGGCCATTTATTGTTGACTTTGAGAATCAGGTGGACATTGAGCAAACTCAGGCTGCATATCAAAAGTAGAATGATCACCCAGTGAAAAGTTACAGTTCTAAGCTCATTTTTAAAGTAGATATACCATCATCTAGGAGGAAGGAAAAAAAGATTTATAACACATATTAAAAATATAAAAATGAATGGGAAAAATGGTTTAGAGAATCTAAACCATTTTGGGTTTCTTTGAACCCTTTGGGAATCTTAGAAGGTGACTTAAAGATGTGGCCAATTAAGTTACATATTTGTTTTAGTTCAGCTCTCTTCTCCATAAAGATTATTCGATTTACAGCAAAAATCAGACTCAGCCTTTTACTTATTGTTAAAGGATTAAAATAGAATTTGTGGGGGTTTTGAGCATGTTTTTATATATATATGCATATATGTACATGTATATATGTATTGTGTCTGTATATTGTATGTATGTATGTGTATGTTTTTCCAAATAGATAGATTGTGTCTAACCTCTTTGGATCCTAAGAACTCAAATGTGGCAAATCGATCTTTTGGGTACTAACAAATTTAGGGCTTACCCAGTCCACCCACTCTGGTTTGAGAACGTTTCGGAATCAAACCATAATTTCAGATTCGCCTTAGTTTTACCAAAAAGGCAGTTAGCATTTTCCTTTGGCTCTGGTCTCTGGTGATAAAATGCAAAGAATCAACGCATTATTTCCTATCACTTCCTTGCAAAATTATATTTCAGTTACAGTCATAGAAAAGCTTCTTTTTACACTGGCATCTACTCCAGTTTTCAAAAGCAAATACATAAAAAAACATGTTTCAAGAATGAAAAGATGATATAAGCTAAAATAAATAAGTCCTTCCTAGAACATAAGTAATAATTGCACTGTAAGTTATATAAGCCTCGGTGACAGGGCTCTGGCAAAGACATCCATTTATCAGTCTCAGCAAGTAATTCTATGTTCTATAGATGGCAGAATGGGACCAGCTTTGACTGATTTATGAAGTGATTTTTTTTTCTTTCTCCTGAATGATGGAGACAAAGGACCCGCAGGAATGGTGGTTCATCTTTTCTATTCAAGTGCCAATTCTTTTTATGACTTTTGTTTTGTTTCCAGCGCTGACATTGTTGCCTCATTCACCATCTGCTAATGTTAAATAAGAAATGTTTTAACTCTGGGCTAGTCACAATGAATTGCCCCGAGAAAGTAATTTAATAGTTACTATCCTTCTTACATGCTGCTTGGAGAGTCACGGAAGGGAAAAGTTTCTGGCCTGGGAGCCAGCAGGGAACATGTCTTTATTCATCTTTGTATATTCTTTTAAGTCAAGCCTGGTCCCGGGGATGTGGGAGGCACTCAAAAGAAATTGTAGCATCCAGTCGAAATGGCCTCTAAACCTGCTGGAGAGGCAGAAAAGTGTGATGGGAATAGCCCAGAGCCAGAGTCTCTTAATCCTGACTGCCACTTACAGGCTGAAGAGACTATGGGCAAACTTTAGAACCTCTTTGAGACTCAGTCTGCTTGTCTTTCAAATGGTAGTAATCAACCTCTACCTTACAGGGTTGAAATGGGCTTGAAAAATACAGTGAATGTAAATCACCAGTTACCAAAATAAGGAAGATGAGGCAGCCTATCTCTAAATAGATTTGGGCTAGGGAGAAAATGTTCTGGAAAAATGACGCTCTGTCTTTCCCTTACCCCAGCTCTTATATAGGTAAATGGATCCCAATGGTTGCTTTAAAGCAACCTGTATATACAAATGCACACACACACACACACACACACACACACTACACACAAAATGCATACATGCATATATATATATATATAAATCTCAAAAGGCAGCCTGGGGGCGCCTGAGTAGGTCAGTAGGTTAAGTGGCCGACTTCAGCTCAGGTCATGATCTCCGGGTCTGTGAGTTTGAGCTTCGTGTCGGGCTCTGTGCTAACAGCTCAGAGCTTGAAGCCTGTTTCAGATTCTGTGTCACCCTCTCTCTCTGCCCCCCCTTGCTTGCTCTCTGTCTCTCTTTCAAAAATAATAAACATTAAAAAAAATTGTTTTAAAGGCAGCCTGAACCCAGGAAATGAAGAGTGGCCAGAGACAAGGTAGATCTGTCAATTCGCCTTGGCAATGAACACAAGCCTCAAGCTGACCTCCGTAGTTTTGTTGACAGGATTTTGTTCTTGCTTCGCCTCACCCTCCGTCGCCACATCAACTGGGCGAACCACACCATCCTCCCTCCAGCAGCTCCTGCCCAGCTCACTGTTGAGCAGTTGCCATTTGGGCCATACAAGGATTCCTCAAGACTTCGGGGCTTGGGACATCCGTCCTAATTCGACACTGCTCAGAGTGTAGTGCCGGTGTCCCGGGATTCATCAGTACATCAAGGGCATAAGAGTCCTGAGACAGGTGGCATGGAATATCTATTTTCCTGGGGGATTTGGACCAGAGAGCAATATTTCTATACAACAAATACAAATTATGTCAAAATTTTAAGGAGAAATGGTGGATGTTAAAGAAAATTCAAGCAAGCTGGGGTTGGGCAGAATGTGAGGTTAGGTCCCTAAGTGCTCCATTCCCCAACCACAAGGACACTTTCTGTCTGTTGGACACTCAGAATAATTTGTGGACAATGACTGAGAAGCATTGCCTAATGGATGTCCTCAGATGTGGCTTTAGATGTTTCTGGGGCGCCTGGGTGGCTCAGTTGATTAAGCGTCCAACTTCAGCTCAGATTATGATCTCACAGTTTGTGGGTTTGAGCCCCGCATGGGGCTCTGTGCTGACAGCCAGCTCAGAGCCTGGAGCCTGCTTCGGATTCTGTGTCTCCCCCTCTCTCTGACCCTCCCCTGCTCACGCTGTCTCTCTCTCAGAAGTAAATAAAACATTAAAAAAAATTTTAGATGTTTCACAGGAAAGTGGGGGTTCTTAGGAGAAAGCTGTGTGCCTGAAGTTAGAATCCCATTGTGCTAAGTAGCGCCAGAAGGTCCAACGTACCATTTTGCCATCTTTCTCTATTTTCAGTTGCTGACTTGGGTGGGTTTTTTTTTTTTTTGAGGGGGGTTGTTTAATTTTTTTATGTTTATTTACTTTGAGGAGAGAGAGAGAGAGAGAAAGAGAGAGAGAGAGAAAATCCGAAGTAAGCTCCAGGCTCTGAGCTGTCAGCACAGAGCCTGATGTGGGGCTGGAGCTCACAAACTGTGAGATCATGACCTGAGCCTAAGTCAGGCGCTTAATCAATTGAGCCACCCAGGTGCACCCCCTCTCCCCACCAGTTGCTGATTTCTAACATATAGTAAGAGTGTAAAAAAAAAAAAGAATGTTAATTTTAAAGCAACTAGTAAGTATTTAACAGGTGAAAAATATCATGTGTAGCCACAAATACAGTTGGTAGAAATAATTGAATGAAAATTCCCTTTGGCCCAACTTCAGGCACTGGTGTAATGATACATACCCATTTTTATAAAATAACACTTAACGAGTATTTGTGCAGCAACGATTATTGAGGACTTACTATAGGCAAATTATTTGAGCTCATACAAGGAGGGTTTTTCTTTTAAGAAATCCACAGTCCAAATAAGTACTGCCCCATAGAAATATAATGTAAGCCACGTATATCATTTTAAATGTTCTGGTGGACATATTAAGAAAAGAAAAAAAGCAAATAGGTAACACTAATTTTAATAATTTAATATTAAATTAAATAATTTCTTTATTCTACCCGGTACAATCCCAAATATCCTTATTCCAACATTTAATTAAAAAGCTTTTAATATATCTAAATACATATTTAAGATGTTAATCTTAAAACAAAGATATTCTGCATTCTTGTTTCATTTGAAGACCGGAAGTTTGGTATTTTATACCTGTAAGTCCATCTCACATGTGACCGGTGTCAACTGTATCGGGCAGCACAGACCTGAATTATTTCTAAATGCTTATTAGGCACATAAATGCAAAGCTCCAGGTGCTGTACTAGTTCCCGAATATACGATGGTGGATGAGATATTATCCCTGTCCTCAAAGAGCACACATTCGACACATTCTGGCAAAGATGGCAAAGAATAAGTAAAAGGGTGTTACCAATGGTGAGTTTTCTTATCAAAGAATCACAAGAGAGACCAAAGCAGAGACGAGGAGGTAGGGATGGGAAGGAAAGTGGGGAGAAGGGAGAAGCAAGGAGTTCTATTATACGCAGGATTGCTGGGAAAAGATGACCCTGTAAAGATGGCATTTTAAGCAGGGACCTTGTACCCGTTTCCTACTCTTGCTGTAAGAAATAACCAAAACTTAGGGGGGTTCAAACCACACACAGTTCCTACCTTACGGTTCTGGAGCTCAGAAGTCTGAAATGAGTCTTACGTATGGGGCTAAAATAAGCTGATGGCACGGCTGCGTTCCTTCTGGAGGCTCTGGGGAAAATCCACCCCTTGATCTGCCACATTCCAGTGGATACCAGCGCTACTGGTCACGTGGCCCCTTCATCTTCCCAGGCAGCATCACATCAACTGCGCTTCTGTCCTCACATTTTCTTCCCTGACTCTCACCCTCTTGGCTCCCTCTTTCACTTACTACTCACTGATTACATCGGGGCCNTTATAAAATTACAAAGTTGATTTTTCCTCTTTGCGAAAAGGGGAAGTGACTTCTGGGTTTGTGGGCTTCAAGACCTGCTTGTCCTTAGCGCCTGATTTCCCACGGCAGATTATACAAAACATGGTGATGGTGTTCATCTCACGACATCCACAGATTTGACCTATACCTACTGTGAGTCATCCATTTGGTCTCAGGAGGAAGTCTATTAGACCCCTTTTCATTCATTCATTCATTCATTCATTTTATTTTTTTTTTNAACCGACTAAGCCACCCAGGTGCCCCTCATTCATTCATTTTAAAAAGAGCTATTGAACACATTCCATGTGTACCACACCGTGCAGGCAGGCAGGAGCCAATGGTAGGTAAAAGCAGAGAAAATATGCTACTTAATGCCATCTCCAATCCAGTGGGGATGATTAGCTTGATCAAATATTCATTCATATAGACACAAAATTATGTTATTATGAGTGCTACAAATATGGTCCTATCAGAGAGGTTCAATGATGATAAATAGTAAAGTATGAGGGGGGTCATCAAAGGTTCCCCTGAAGAGTAATGCTGGTTTTAAATTCTGAAGGACAAGTAGAATCTAACTAGAGATGAAAGTGAAGAAAGAGGGGCTCCTGGGTGGGTCAGTCAGTTAGGCGCCTGACTCTTGATTGCAGCTCAGGTCATGATCTCATGGTTCATAGGATCAAGCCCTGCATCAACCTCTGCACTGATGGCGTGGTGCATGCTTGAGATGCTCTCTCTCTCTCTCTCTCTCTCTCTCTCTCTCTGCCCTCTACACACACACGCTGCCTCTTCTCTCAAAGTAAATAAACATTAAAAAATATATTTTAGGGACACCTGGGTGGCTCAGTCGGTTAAGTGTCTGACTTCAGCTCAGGTCATGCATGATCTTACAGTTCATGAGCTCGAGCCCTATGTTGGGGACTCTGTGATGACAGCTCAGAGCCTGAAGCCTGCTTCAGATTCTGTGTCTCCCACCCTTTCTGCCCCTCCCCCACTTAGGCTCTGTCTCTGTCTCTCTCTTTCTCTCAAAAATGAATAAACATTAAAAAAAATTTAATATAGATTTTAAAGACATAAAGAAAGAAAAGCCTTATAGTCAAAGGAAATGGTATGTGCAAACATATCTGGAGTAGGCCAGAAAAAAGCCTTTTTGGGCACCTGGATGACTCAGTTGGTTAAGCGTCCGACTTCAGCTGAGGTCATGATCTCATGGTTCACTGGTTCAAGCCCCCACCTCGGGCTCTGTGCTGACAGCTCAGAGCATGGACCCTACTTAGGATTCTGTGTCTCCCTTTTTCTCTGCTCTGCCCTTGCTCTCGCNCCTTTCTGCCCCTCCCCCACTTAGGCTCTGTCTCTGTCTCTCTCTTTCTCTCAAAAATGAATAAACATTAAAAAAAATTTAATATAGATTTTAAAGACATAAAGAAAGAAAAGCCTTATAGTCAAAGGAAATGGTATGTGCAAACATATCTGGAGTAGGCCAGAAAAAAGCCTTTTTGGGCACCTGGATGACTCAGTTGGTTAAGCGTCCGACTTCAGCTGAGGTCATGATCTCATGGTTCACTGGTTCAAGCCCCCACCTCGGGCTCTGTGCTGACAGCTCAGAGCATGGACCCTACTTAGGATTCTGTGTCTCCCTTTTTCTCTGCTCTGCCCTTGCTCTCGCTCTCTCTCTCTCTCTCTCAAATATAAATTTTAAATGAATTAAAATTTTTTGTAATTTAAAAAAAAAGAAAAAAGCTTATTCTATGAATTAGAAGAAAGCCGCTAGAGCTGGAATACAGAAAATCATATTCAGAAATAACCAGGCCGTTCCTTAGGCTGTCACCTTGACCAAAAATAAATATGATTCTGTCTATCCATGAAAACCCAAATTAATAATATTGGATACCATTAATTGAAGACTTCTATATACTAGTCACTGTTTTAAATATTTTATACATATTAAATCATTGAATCTCCATAACAATCCTATTAAGGAGATACTTCCATCAACCTCATTTTATATACAAGGTAACTGAGACACAGAGATCAGTAGCTTGCCCAAGCGGTAAAGCCAAAATTTAAACAAGCATCCTGAGCCTCGTGGTCCCTATTTCCTTATATCCACACTTCATGCACTGAAGGCAGCCTGTTTCCATCTGGATCCCCTGGGTCGGTAGTTTTGGGAGTCTCTCGAAGAGCCTTTCCAGGGGAAAGGTTGGTGAACAGGAACGATTGCTAACAATCACTGCAGGCAGGTACCCCTAATTCTTAATGCCCAGCGAGAGGTGAGAGTACCTTGTCACCACCTGTTGGAAGGAGGCAGTAAAGATGAATGGATTGGGCCAGATTACAGTCACCCTGGGATGGGACAGTGGGCACTCACAGTGAAACGATAGTCCGAGGAAGATCTCCAACCTGCAAGCGAGCCTCTAGGAGAAATGTGGCTGCCATAGTCATTACAGTGCGGAGAAAAAGAGGGACCCACAAGGCAAGAATGATGTCGTAGGAAAATTTCCCCACTTTGGCAGGCAAGAGACCCTGGTCCTCATTTCAGCTCTGCTGCTGACCTCAGACAAACACATCCCAGGCTTTGTTTTTCTCACCTATAAAAAGAGAGGTTTAGGGGGCGCCTGGTTGGCTCAGTTAAGCATCTGACTCTTGATTTCAGTTCAGGTTATGATCTCATAGTTGGTGAGTTGAAGCCCGGCTTCGGGTTCTGCACTGACAGTGTGGAATCTGCTTGAGATTCTCTGTCTCTCTCCCAAAATAAACAAATAAACATAAAAAAAAAAAAAAAAAAAAATTAAAAAATTTTTTTTAATTTTAAATAAATAAATTTTTAAAAAGGAGAGGGCTGGATCAAGGGTCTCTTTAGGATCTCACAGGAAGATCTCTTTAGGAACTTTGGAAGTTCATGAGACACTAGAAAATCAAATGGGGCTCCTCTCTGATGTTTCTGAAAAAGGAGAATCATAGGCAAAAAGTAAAACCAACAGCAGATAACCCAGGCCCTGCATGCTATAGGAACCCTTGAAATAAATATTACATAAATAAGTAAATTCAAACCACTAAAAGAGAGGTTCTGTAACCCTTTTAAAATAAGATCATTTTTATCAAGATGACCTCAAATTGCACTGAAATATTATCATCAAAGAGATACAAACATCTACTCTTCCCAGTGTTCCAGAGAGCCTCAAACTTTGCGTTTGTGGAGACCCATATTTACTTCTTTCTCCCTCTCCCTGAACTTACTAATTGTACAAACAAGAGGCAGACTAAACATTTGTTTCAAGTGTGCAAATTTTTAAAATAATGAATAATATTATACGCTTCCTTTGTGTTCCATTGTAATAAAATCCGTTGTTTTATCGGTCTCATTAGAGCAGGTTCTGACCTATGCTGGGAAAACCACTCAAATGTGCAAGCTCATCTGTGGCATGAGAGGACTCAGGGGGACAATTGCCATTGTCTCCTCCCCCGTGGAATATTCTATGATTCTCCATGGAAATGTTCATAATAGGTCAGCAGCATTGTTGTTTTATACAAACGGTAGGACCTCATTGGGAGGCTGGATGCCTGGAAATAGGATGTGCCTAAACAGCGCAGTGTTCCAGAAAAATCTTCTCTGGCTTAATCATGTGTTTTTCTAACGATGATATAATTTAAAGAACTTTTAGCTCTCACAGTCTATTTCCTTGTCAAAGGACAGAATCAAGAAAAATGTTATTAATGAGCTTTTCTGCTATTCACAGAGGGAAAAAAAAACCACAAATAACTGAAATCAGATTCATTTTATAGAAGTTACCTCCCAACCAGGTTTCCAACAAGTTATATTTCAGGCTTATGAAATGAAAGCACCAGAATTTTGATTATGTTTAGATTGGGATTATGTTTTTAATTTGGGACCATATGTGGCTCTTATTTTTAAAATACGTTCATCCAAAAATTAAGGGCTTTAAAAAAACTTATTGAATCCTGGATTCCAAGATTAGATTCGAATTATTCCATATAGTTTACAATTGCCAAGGCTTCAGACCATTCTCCCAAAGGCTTCCTTCATTTTTCTCTACTATTTCCACAACAAAGTCAATGAGTAATTGAATCAATACATTAAGTGAATAAATAAACCGGTCACCCAATTCATAAATTTTTTACAGAATGCAACAAGCAACCTTTTGGGCCAGCCAATTCTATTGATTTTTCCTTAGTCTTGCAGCAAACCAAGCAATTATAATCTCTTGCTTTTGATTAATTAATTACTTGATTAATTAACTAATTAATTAATTAAAAATAAAATGTCTAAGAATGTTTTAAGAAAGAAATGAAAAGCAGGTTAATACTTTTACTATCATGGCAAAATATTTATGAATGATAATATAATAATCACTCAGGAGGGAAATTTGGGTTGTTTCCTAATTTACTGAACTACTCCTTTCTTAGTTGCTACTAAGAAGTCTACGAGCTGAAGACGGCCTTGAGGTGACATTATGGCCCCCACACATGCACTCAACTCATTTGATTCTAGAAAAGTGAAGGAAGAGATCTGGATTTCCATCCCTTCATTCCTGCAGGCAAATTCACCAGCTGTAGCTGAGAGCAGCCGCCAGCCACCCATTTGGTTATGATTTCACTCCTTCACCATCAACCCAGACATTGACCTAGTTATACATATTTAGATCTGACCAATGCTCCAAAGACCCCAAAACTTCACAAGATATTCTTTCCTTCCAACAATGACCAATTTATACCTCCTCTCTGCATTCTTTCATACTTTATGAAAGAAATGAAAGTGGCTGCATTGTTACACTGATTGGACAAAATTAATATAATTTTCTTAGAGGCGAACTAAAATATAAAGTGCTATGAATTAAGAATGCATAATATTTCATTATTAAGAAATCCCATCTTCTAAGCGTTAATGTCTTTATATTATCATAAATAAAACATCAAGGAAGATGCTTGCACATAAATCTTTGACATCTCTAATTCTTCTTCAAGATAGAACTTTGAAAACAATTCTGTCAAATTCAGAAGAAATAAAAATGCTCTCACTTAATTTGAATTTTCTTTATTAATAGAGATTAGGTGTTTTGCATATGTTCATTGACCATGTGGATTTCTCCTCCTGTGAAATATCTATTAATGTCCTTTGTTTATTTCTTGGTTAACTCTTAAGTTTTTAGTATGTCATTCAAATGCATATTTCTTTAATAATTAAAAATATGGTTTTGGGAAAGTAATTTACAAATGCATCATACATCATTTTTTATTTCTGTAAAGCTCTCTCTTGAAGTTATCCTTTTTAAATTAGCTCTAAAGAATTTCCCTTAAAATGCCATTTTTGAGAAACAAACAGTAGTTCTAAATACCAAAGGTAGTGTTAGACTGCCACCTAGTATTTCCATGTGGAGCTGCCCAAAACATTCACTGAAGGTTTTCTCATATTCATAATATGCTGAAGACAGTAAACATAAAATGTCACCTTATGTCCTGAATCCAGAAAGGCTAGAAACTAATGTCAATGAATGCGAAAACTAAGCCTCCCATCGACTCAGGCACTAGGCATTGCTATATATACCCTCTGTATTTAACATTTGTCTCTATTTACTTTAATTGCAATAAAAAGATCACCATTTTGAGAGTGAAAAAAGCTGGAGTTCTCAGTCTAAGCTAACACATGTAATTTTCTTTCAGAACTCACTGAGCTTCTTTTGGACTAAACCTTTCTATAAACTATGGGCAATGACAGAGGAAAGCTTTCCTCTCCCTCACCCTTCTCTGGGGGGCATATTAGTGCATCCTGGGGAGAACTGTGGGCTTCTGAGATTGTAGTTGGTTGTGTAGGGTCAGATTTGGCATTAGTCATGATCTTTTCTTCCTGTTCCCCTCCGCCAAGAGCTGGAGGGCACTTCTCAGATAGAAATGCTTGACCACATGGCTTGGTGGGAGGGGGGGAGTAGAGTGTTAGGAGAATTAAAGATCTGTCTTCACAAACAGCCTGTCTATAATGACAGTGACAATGGTCAAAGTCTTAACATCACACAGTGTACAGTGCCCACATTGGACATGCTCTACTTTTGACAGCTTTCTGATCTTGCTGAATTTCTCACCAGCCCCTTCCCATCGTCTATATGTGTACTGCTTCTTCCTTCCATCAGCTGTGAGTATCCCCATCCCCCACCCCACCCCAAAGCAGCTGCTCTACTTCCTTCATACTCTTGCCCTGAAAGGAATTACTTATTTACACATCATAAACTCTTCAGTTTGGTTTAAAAAAATCTTTAACTCCTGGGCAGAACTTTCACTTGAATGGCCAGTCATGTGTGTCTGGGTGCCTGCTGGAATTTCTGATGTCTCACCATCTTTAAGGCCATTCTCCTTCTTCACCATGTATAATCAAACACTCACACATTCCTGTTTCTCCTACTCACCCCTTCCCCTTCCATCCACAAGGGGCTCATCATGGCATGCTTGGATCATTATAATCCTATGTATTTAGTCTTTGGCTCTTTTAACCCACATCTTCCCTGAGCAGAAGCCCACTTTTCCCCACTGCAAAACGATAGGATCACCTTCTACATGTGCCTCAATACGATGAGGGAGTAAGCCCTGCTAGGCTCCATGTACCTCGGAAATTAGACATTTCCAATATTGGCCTTGTTACTAACATCCTAGCTGCCAATCTTGACATTTCACTTCAGTGTAGTCCAAATCCTCCTCTAAACCTTCTTTCATACTTTCTCCCTACCCCACTTGACCAGGATTTCTGTATTCCAACTAGCCTTATTTCCCCCAGATTCTCAGATCATTCCATCTAAAGCCTAGCTATTCAAAACGTGGTTTGTGAACCAGTACCATGGGCAACACCTGGGATCTTTTTGAAACTACAGACTCTTGGGCCCTTCCTAGACTTTCTGAATGAGAATCTAAATTTTAATAAGATCCCTAGGAGATTCATACCCACATCAAAGTTTGAGAAACACTGTATATACCCCCATCTCCACCTTCCTGTTATCACTCTGCCTGTTTGTTTCCTTAATTGCACATTCACAATCTATAAATATCTTATTTGTTTCTTTTTTTTTTATTGTCTACCTCATCACATTTGGAATGGAAGTTTCATGGAGACAAGACCTCATCATAATTACCATCATATTGTTTGTTCTAGTAGGCATTCAATAATTACTGAATGAATACATTCTGAGCTCATTCCTTTATTCTCACTTTTAGATTGTCTTATAGCTAATCTGTCTACCTTCTCCCCTCCTTTTCAGATCTTATCCATCCATCAAATCCAAACTTCTCCTAACATTCCAATCACATTGCCCCTCTGATCTTGTCCCTACAGGATCCATTCAGACATCCAATCACACATTCATTTCAAATGTTTCTTGCGTAGAGGTCTTCTACCTCCAACTAGAATATAAACTATAGGAGAGCAGAGTCTGTGCTTTATACTTTTTTTTGTATTTTTCAGAGTTTGGCTGTAGGCTGGTGAATGCATTCATTCTATGTGAAAAGAAAAGCCCAACAAAAGAATTACAGAGAGATCTTAGAAAAAATGATCTGGGCAAATCTTTTCACAAGAAGATTGTCCAGTGATTGGACTTTGGGTGGTTCCTATATCAAGCTGGCATATGCTTTCCCATTATAATTGGGTAAATGTGTGTTATTTAATTCTCATAATTTAATCATATCACTTTCCACTTGTGTTTTACATTCTAATGTTATTATATAGTCTCATTGAGATTACCTTAAAATAATCTCGGATTGTAGAATGAAATTTGCATGTAGAGCTATGTGTAGAGATTCTATATTGCATTCTTACTACAATAAGATTCAGTTAGAATTAGTTTAGGGCACATAAGCTCCTAGCTTCCACTTTGGTTTTTTAATAACATCCCCTCATTTTTTTAATTTGAAAATAGGGCTAACCTTAATGATGGTGGGGTAGGAAGTCTTTATTTTAAGGGTTCTGATTTTGTGATCATGTTAGTGAGATTTGGAAGTCCCAGTCCTGTGTTACAGAAACTTCCTGCCCATTCTTACAGACTGTGTGCTGCCCACATCGCAAACATGCCTAGAGGACTGGCTAATCAATTCACCAACCTTGATAAAATGCCTGGAAATGCCCTAAAGAATTACACAAAGTAATCATTCATATCATAGATACAATACAAGCTGGAAAAAGTTTCAAGCCTTAGATTAAATACTCTTCCTGCACCAATTATCTAACTTTATTATGGTTTTCCATCTTCTTTTCTGTCTTCAAGGTGGCATTTAGCATAAAATATGCACATGCTTTCATGATACTAAATAGAAAATATCTTTATATTAAAAAAAAAGAAACAGAAAATTGTCATGAGTATTCCATCAAAGTAGTCACTAAAAATGAGATGTAGGGTGAGTCTGAATTCTCCACCTATCCACAGATCACAAAGGCCCAAATCTGACCAAAAGTCAGGGAAATAAATTGAGCCCATGACCTTCCTTTCCAACGGGTTGGATTTCTATCAAAGTCAGATGTAGCTTTTCCCTTACTAATCACTTAACCTGGAAAGGAGAGAATAGAAACATTATTTTTTCCACCTGGACCCAGAAACTTAAATGAAATTCAGCAAGGAGAATGAAGTTAGTTTTCCAAAGACTAGAAAAATTTCCCTTCTAAGCCTCTGAACCGAAACTCGGATTAGGTAAAGTTCTGATCAATCACTCATCTAATTACAACACACATTATAATTAGGAACTGGCCAGACTGGTTCAAGTTTCCTCATGTCTGAAATGAGAGTAGTGCCCTTCTATTTGGTTATCATCCATTTATTAAGTTGTATTGCTTATTAAAAACCTCAGAAGCAGGTTAAATAGCAGGGGTTGGGTTGGGTTTGATTTTTGCCCTGAGCAGCATGAGTGACTATCTTCTACTAGGCTTGGAGCAATATTCTTGGAAACCTCATGCATGAAGGAGAGGAGAACCTGATTTGCAGCTACACTTGCACCCCTTGCAGTGACTGGGGCATCTGATCTAGGTTGGCTCATTTATCTTTGTAGCATGCATACTTGATGTGTATTTTTCCCTTGGCCATGCCAGTTTTTAAATTGAAGCTACTGACTACCAGGAAGGAAGGTGAAAGTTACATTTTCATTTGCACATTTCATACTCAAAAGAGGAACATTGCATAGCTATCTAATAACATGAAGGATGATCATTACAGAGCAAGGAAAAGTGGTTCCACTAAAGAGAGAAAAAGGTTGAATCGGTGTTTCTAAAGAGCACAAAATTGCAGCTTTGCTTATATAACACAGTGACTACTTCGCGTTTATTTGTTTGCTTGATTTGATGATTAGACTAAACTACTGCCTTCCTAGGTAGCAGGCCCTAAAAGGACTAATATAACTTGCAAATATTCAATAGTTTACAATTTAATCTACAGTCCAAGAAGAACTTAGATAATCTGATTCCTTGTATAATGCTCTTTTCCCAGAGGGTACAATCAAAATGACAATCATAATTGCCATTTACAAAAATTATTTAAAGTCTTTGAATTTTAACTGATAATAAGCTGCAGGTCTCTTAACTCATCAGTGCAGTCCTGGATCAAGTAGAGCAAAATTACAACTAATGACCCCCCCCCCAACCAAAAAAGGACAAACTTCAAAGCAAGAAGACCTAGGGAATGGTTTATAAATCACATTATGAGGGTAACAGGTATAACTTCCCCCATGTTCAAATTCAGGTCTCAGTGGGTTTCTCAATGAGCAAGAGCCATCTGGAAGAGTTTTCCCAGTGCCCGTAAGAGAGTCTGAAATGCTGCCTTTACAAAAGTGCTCACTTGATCTTCAGTTGTTGGAGACGCATCCACTTACAACTAAATTACTCCTGTGGATCTGAGCAGCACGAGCAAAGGGAAAATCGTCTCTGATTTCCAAGCCTGAGACTTGGAACTATCAACTAAGAATGTTCTGTGGAGAGGAAAGAAAAGTAAGGAAATGGGGGGAAATTCACCATCTGAGTTAAGTTCTTCTGAAAACTTTGCTTATAGGACTCGATTTCTAAGAACAGAGGGAGTTAAGAAATAGAGAGGAATTACCCAGGCAAGAAAGGATTACCTTGGTCAAGCCCAAAATTGTTTCATATATATACATGTTTTCTCCTTCTCAGAAATTAAAGACTTACAGGGGGGCCTGGATGGTTCAGTCAGTTAAGCGTCCGACTTCAGCTCAGGTCATGATCTCATGGTTTGTGGGTTCAAGTCCTGCATCAGGCTCTGTGCTGACAGCCAGCTCAGAGCCTGGAGCCTTTTTCAGATTCTGTGTCTCCCTCTCTCTGACCCTTCCCTGCTCATGCTCTCTCTCTCTCTCTCTCTCTCAGAAATAAAGAAAACATTTTTAAAAATTAAAAAAAAGAACTTAAAAACTTACATAACCTTATGAAAAGGACTCAGGGGCCCAAATGAATCAAATAAGAGACAAAGTTGTTTGCCTCAAAACACAAACATTTTAACTGACATTTTTAAATTGACCTGATTTGCTAAATTTGCAAAGGTTAACAAGTAAATTTCAGCTTTAACAGCTCTGATAGAGCTAAGGCTTAATATACCATCCAGGTGCCAGGAGTAGAAAACAACCCCACCTGTATCCAGCCACATTTTCTAATTTAATCTATCATCCCTTCCTGTTCCTCTCTCTCTCTCTCTCTCTCAATGTCCCATAGCGTGACATAAAATATGGGACATACGACACAGAATGGCAGATGAAAGACTCATTTTGCTACAGCCAAGGAACACAACAGGTACATGCAATGCAAGGACCTGCTGAACATCTCAAAGTCAATGTGTCCAAAACCAAACTCTTGATTGCCACCACCACCCACACACCCCCAAACTGCTCCTTCTGCAGTATTCCCTGCCTCAGAGTCTACCGTGCAGATGCTCAGCCAAAAACTTGAAGTAATTCTTGAGACTTCTCTTCATGTCACACCTCACATCAAACCTCTCAGTTCTACCGCTATCCAGAATCTTCCCACTTCTCACCACTTGCACTCACCCCCAAGCCGCCATATTGCAAAAGCTTTCTCACTATCTCCCTATGTCTGCTTTCACCCTCCTACAGACCATTTCCCCCGCAGCAGCCTGAAAATCCTTTTGAATAATAATTCAAATCACGCCTCTTCTCTGATCAAACCAGCCATTCAGCATACAACTCAAAATCCCCTATTCCTGCCTGCAAGCATTGCACGCCCTGACCCCAAACGTCTTTTCCTATCTGGTCTCCTATTAACTTTTCACCAAGACCCACCCACACTGGCCTCCTTGCTAATTAAAAGGATAAAAAGAAAAGCCAAGCCCATCCCCAATTCAGAATTTACTGCTCTTGTGCCTGAGATACTCTTCTTTCAAATCTCTACATACCTTTGCCCCAGGACCCTTCAAAGCTATGGTACACTGCCACATCAGAAAGGCCTTGCTTGATTCTCTATGAAACAACACACCTCCAATCTTCCCCTTCCCCTGCTTTTTTTCTTCCTAGTACCTTCCATTTGATACCTTAAATATCCATTTGTGTGTGATGAATGATAATTCTTTGTTTTTTTAGGTTAATTTTTAAAATTTTTATGTAAATCCAAGTAGTTAACATATAGTGTAATGATTATTTTAGAAGTAGAATTTAATAATTCATCACTTCCATACAACACCCAGTGCCCATCCCAACAAGTACCCTCTTTAAAGCTCATCACTCATGTAGCTCATCCACCCACCCAACACCTTTCTAGCAACCCTTAGTTTGTTCTCTGTATTTCAGAGTCTCTTATGGTTTGCCTCCCTCTGGTTTTTGTGATGGATGGTACTTCTTCAACTAGAAGCTTACTAAGGACAAGCAATTCTGTGGATTTTATTGCTGTATCCTCAGCACCTAAAACTGAGGTGGGTCAACAGAAGTTTTACAGTACATAGCTGTTTGTTGCATGAATGGAAACTATTGATCCAGCTGTTACTCAATCAACAAAATTGATCCTATATTAACAAATCATCCAGGTGACCTCAGCTAGGGTTCACAACCTGATGGAGTCTTGTAGATACTCTTATAGAGAGGTTCCAGCTACAAATATAAGAGATAGAAAATACATCTGATAGGATTATAGAAATAGAAAATAGTCTTCACTAAGGTACAAAGGCTACTATAGTTAGACATACCCTAATTGAGATTACCTAGCAATTGCCTAAGAATGAAGGGAGACCATGACTCAGCTCTCAGACTCCAAAGCCAAGCACTAATTGGCTTTGGGAACCTATAGAAACCAGGTGTTCCTTTTATGCTCCAGAGGTGACATTTCACACTCAAATGCCTACAGACTATTCTGGTAAAGCAAGAGATAGAGGAGGCCAGAGGGATAAACTGGAGGGTACAGCCCCATCCAGGAAGGTCACTGTGTTCCTCGCTCCAGTGTAGTTCCATGTGGGACTGTGGACCTGCAGCACAGGTGACAAAATTCTCTGGATCTTGACTGTCCTTTCGGCTCCTGGTTTTATGGAGTGAGCTTGTTGTCATTGCCTTAGTGATAAAGAAGGCCCCTTCCCCATCCCTTTGAGGCCAACACTCTGGGATAATCACAGAAGCCTGTGGCTTCTACCTACAGGTCATCCATTTGCAACCTTGACTTTAACGCATTAATTGTCTGCCATTGCACTAGAAACACCATTCTATCGGGGCACCTGGGTGGCTCAGATCATGATCTCATGTTCTGTAGGTTTGAACCCAATGTCAGGCCTGTGCTGACAGCTCAAAGACTGGAGCCTGCTTCAGATTTTGTATCTCCCTTTCTCTCTGCCCCTCCCCCACTCGTGTGCATGGCTTTCTCTCTCTCTCTCTCAAAAATAAGCATTTAGAAAAAAAGAAACACTGTTACATCACAATCTGTCTTGAAATGTGTCATAAATAACCTTGTTATTCTTTAAGCATTAAAGGATCAACATTTGCTAATTATTTTCATTTTAATGAATTTAATTGTTCAGATCCTGCTGATGCTTTTACTATTATGTACTTGCATTCCGATAGGCATCTTTAAACTGGAAGTAAAAAGGTGGAGTTAACATATAGTAGAAATTACAATTACCCTATCTCTAATGTATATGCTGCATGTTAACACCATTTTTTTATGTCTACCACGATAGAAAAAAAAAAAAGTTGAGAATGGTTTCTTTAAAATTACCCCTGTAAGAACATATAATATTTTCCATTAAATTGGGACTAAAATTTTTAATTATATATATATTTAGTCGCATTAAAATAGAAAAGAATATCTTGGCAGGAAGTCAGGCCAGAACACTTAGTCCTAACTATAAGGTCCTTGAAAAAACATTCCTCAATACTTTTCCAACTTTACCTCCCACTCTAGACCTTTGATTTCAGCCACCAACTCCCACATTGTACCTTTCACATTTTTATATCCAAGCCCCAGCCAATAACATACTTCACTTCTGGTATCCATTTCCCCCTCTTCCCTCCTGTTATTTAAATCTTAACCAGCTTTAAGCAAAAGTGACTTTCATTGTAACTCCCTTCTTCAGCACTATAACCCTAAAGTGATCTGTCCTTTCTTACAGACTCTACTATTATACTATCAAGCATTTATTATATAGCCTTATATATCAGCAGCCGTCTCTTCATGATAGGACACAGTAGAGACTAAATGTGTTTCCCAAACAATGCCAACGGATGGACTTCTTCACATGCTGCTGGAGCCTTACCCATAGCTCCTTGAATGACTGTACAGGTCACTTTTAGCTTGATGCACAGTTCTCATACATGCTAATGGTTTCTTATGCCCAGAACATGAATCCCTGCCTATCCCCAGCTGTGTGCCCAGCCCATGGACTAAATGGACCAGAAATGCTAATGAGTTAAAACCCTTAGGGGCAACCCCCAATCAATGAAGGATTAAAGTTGGTAGGTCAATACCCCAACTTCCTCACTCTTAGTGGGAGGATCCTAAGGCGTGTTCCGCATAGTTCCTTAGAAGATTCTTAACATGATTGTGCCCTAGTTATCAACTTGTTTGGTTACCACTCTTCCCTTCCTTCCCATGCTTCCTGGGATCACAGGAATAATCACAAATAAACTACAAGTATCGAAATCCTTGTCTCAGGGTCTGCTTTTTGGAGAACCTAAGCTAAGACATTCCTTGACTAGATTTTCACTTCTTGGAAACAGGTCCCCTGTCTTATTGGCCTGTACACAACCTGGCATGGACTCTCGAATAACAGAGATATTCAATAACTATCCAGAAGCTGTTGGTCAATAGCATACTCTTATTTGATTTAACCAAGATTGAAAAGGGTTTCAATACTCACTCTTGTCTTGTCTTCCCTCCCCTTCATATAAAGAGATCAATACAGTGCCCATAAAAAACAGCCAGAACTAGACAAGTTTATGATCCATTTTCCTCCCAGCCCCAGGCTTCAGAAAGAAGATTTCAATAAGGGAAGACCTATATTGACCATGATCTCTAAAACAAATCATGTGTTAGTAAATCACCCTTTAGTAAATTTTTCTTTGAATTTTTAAATGTTTGTTTATTTTTGAGAGCGAGGGACATGCAGAGAGAGAGGGAGACACAGAATCTGAAGCAGGCTCCAGGCTCCAAACTGTCAGTACAGAGCCCGATGCAGGACTTGAACTCATGAACCATGAGATCATGACCTGAGCCAAAGTCTGCTCAGATGCTCAACTGACTGAGCCACCCAGGTGCCCCCACCCTTTAATGAATATTTAAGTCAATGTTTACAACAACTCAGGGTCCCATGTTCAGAAAAAATTTTTAACAAACTGTGAGATGATGGGCCTTAGGCCTTTTTGAATGAATCCCAAACATAAAGAAGCAGATTTGTAAAGGAATATTTTGAGACTTGAAGAACACTAATGAATTACTTAGTATTCATTTTGACTAGCAATAACAGAAAAGCCAAAATAAACCAGATAATATTTGTATCTTTCTCTCACAAAATTTGGCACTGGGTGGGGGGCCCAGGGCTGGTATGGCATTCAGCTGTGCCAGGGACCCAATTTTCTTCTCTCTTGTTGTTCCTCAGTCCATGGTTCCATTCCCTAGATCACCATCTAAGATGGTTGCCATAGCTCCAGCCATCGTATCCACAGTCCAGCTGGCAGAATGGACAAAATCAGAGGAAAAAGAAATGTTGCCTCTAAGGGCACTTTCCAGGAGGTCAACAACCTATTTCAATGTACACATCATTGACTGGAATTTAGTCCCATGGCAATCCTTAGCTGGAAGGGAAACAGCCGAGGCCAAGTTCCAAGGTAGAGGTTACATCACAAATATTTCTACAGAATGGGAGAATGGACATTGAGAGACATGTGGGTACCTCTGTCACAACTGATAAGTCACCAAAAGCTTCTCAGATCAGAATCTGATGCTAGTAAATAGAACATGTACACAATAAGTGAGAAGTAGATATGGATCATTGTGCAAATGCCTATTTGCCTCTTATTGATCCACTAACAATTTCACAGTCACAGAATGGGGAGGTGGGAGGGCAAAGTAGGATTTCAAAATGTCACTGACCTAAATTTAATTTAAGCTCATATTGGAATGTCATGCACATGCTTCTTTTGATGAAGTCAGTCACTAAAGAAGGAAACCAAAACTAGAAATGATCAGAAGAGAGTCCAGTATGATTTATGGGAACATATGCTGGGTCTATTGCCAGCAGAATTATCTGGAGCCTTACAAAAAGAAAAAAAACACTTCAGAACTGTAAGTCATGTACTGGGGTTCTACTGGACCAGGAGATTAATATTCCGAGGGACTTGAAGACCAGTAGGCATTCAAGTCAGCTCACAAACCGGGCAGAGAGACCAGGACCTTACCATCTACAAACGGATAGACGGTACATAGTCGGCATCTGTCCCTTCCGTTACCCCACATCTGGACACCATACTGAAGTCAACATTCATTGCAAGGGTTCTACCCCTCTTTATGTTAGGGAACACCAGCACCTCAGCACAAGGGAACCAGGATTATCACTCTGTGTGACGCCGTGGACTTTGAAAAAGGACACACAGGGAATACAAGGGGGCAGGCTTGTAATAGAGAAGCTTGAAGGGCCTTTGAAAACTCAGACAGAAACCCTATTACTATTTGCCATGTTGGTCCTGGAATCCTTTTATGAAGAGGTACTGTGAGCATTGCAACCGGACATGAAAGCCAGGCTAGATCATTCAAGTTCCCTCTGACCTATGAAGTGACGTTGGTCGTGCCCCAGACTCTCAAGGAACGTCAATTTTACGAAGTGGTAAGTTACCCACGTGTCACCTTCTTGGCTGTCTCGTGAAATTCTGTAAAAGGAAACAAGATAATAGGCCTTGAATAATTCTGTTAAATGATTATCTGTTGTTTTAAGAGAAATGCGAAAGTGATAACTTTTTACAAAAAAAAAAAACAAAACCATTGTTGGTAAATGACTAGTGAACAAGTTCTATCCTTTTTCTCTCTCTGCAGTTTTGCTTGGTCAGCCTATTACATTCCAACCAGTTTGAGCTGCATCAGACTTTATGGGCTTTTCCTTCCTTTTAATTAACTTTAAGATCTTATTAGCCCAATTATTAGCAATATGTTACAAGGCACCAAGACTGCAGCTGTGAATGTGTCTTTATTAAAAAAGCACTGCCATGAGTTAAGAAACTTTCAGCATTATTATAAACTCTACCAAGGCGAGAGAGATAATTCAGTTTGCAAATTGGTCCCAATTCAAACTGGGCAAGGGAAAGCAAATTAGGTTTGAATTAATGTGCTCCCCCCTCCCACTCTTCCCTCAAAACATCTAATTTTCTATTAGCAATTAGCATCAGTAGACTTTACACTGGCACTTGGAAAGGTGTACCAACTCATAAAATAAGAACCGAAGGTGTGATGTTATTTTAACTTAAGAATTGATGTGTGAAGAAGGAAGAGAAATGGGCTTTTACATCTCTCGGCCCTCCTAAGGGACACATAAATAACCCTAAGTTTTACCCAACTTGAAGGGCTAGAATATAGTAAACTGTTCTCTGCTTCACAAACCAGGCGATTCTAGGAGGAACAAGAATGAATTTGTCACAGACTCAGCCCCACGGAACATTCTAAATATAGAATCAGCTTGTCTTTGTCCACACCTTTTCTCTTCTAAGAGCTTCACCAAGGGCTCAAATAGCAGGTTCCTTTACTAAAAATGCAACTAGTATCTTCAGGTGCAGAGTAGTTTGAAGGCCTTTTCCAGGAAAAAGTAAAAGAAAATCCTAAACTAGTGACCTCTAGGGATCTGTGTATTTTACCCCAGGTTCACAAACTGTCTGATACAAAAACTAAGACCACAAGACCACAGCTCTTGCACATCTCTCATATTGTATTCCAGTGCCTCGCAAACATTAGAATGCTTTGAGCCACTTAGCTGGAATCTTTTGGGAAATACAGATTACCTGGCCTTACCCTCCGAAGATGCTGACTCAGCATGTCTGGGGTGGGACACAGGAATTCTCATGGCACTGGAATGTTCCATGATTCTGAGCAGAGAGTCTATGGATCACACTTAAGAAACGCAAACCTCTTTTTTCTGTGATCTGGCTCTGGTCAAGGAAAAGAATAAGCAAAGAAACAACTTCTCTTCTTTGGTTCCACTAGAAGTGGGCAATTTGGCAATTATTGGAAAAATTCGTAACAAATATAAATAACACAAAGTCAGATAGACCTTGTAATGCCCGATAATTTACTTTAAAAATTTTACTACCTGTGGGTGAGTGCACCAGAATAGATAAGAAGCACATTTTATACTTATAAAGCAATTGGACAAAATTGTTCTGAGTCATTGGAAGGTGCTAGCACCTTCTAGAAGGTAGTAGCACCTACTAGCAAGAAATAACTACAAAAAGGAAGTGAAAATCTGTTAACCTTTTACATTAGTCAAGAAAAAATGAGACACCTTAGTTTTTGATGTTCTTTGTGTATTTCAGGATTTTTTTAAATGTTTATTCATTTTTGAGAGGGGGTCCAGAGAGAGTGTGAGACACAGAATCTGAAGCAGGCTCCAAGCTGAGCTGTCAGCACACAGCCCAACTCAGGGTTTGAACCCATGAACCATGAGATCATCACCTGAGCCGAAGTCGGACGCTTAACCAACTGAGCCCCCCAGGTGTCCCTAGTTCAGGATTTTTATCTCACACCTTTACCACAGAGCTTGGCACTGTTGACATTTGGGGCAGGATAATTCTGTGTGGTTGGGGACCATCCTGTACCACTGTAGGATGTTTAACAGCACCCCTGGCCTCCACCCAAAAGATGCAGAAGTACCTCCTCCCCATTTATGACAACCAAAACTTCTCCATATTGCCAAATGTCCCCTGGCAGGTAAAATCAACCCACGTTAAGAACTGCTACTGCACTAGTATTGCATAATATCATGTTACACTTATCAAGTGCTTACGTGCACATTATTCTAATGAGTGAGTCCAATGCTACCACTTCAAATACAGCTAACGTTTACTACATGCCAAGCACTGTGATTTTTTAAACCAGAAGCAAAAGCACCTTATATATCTGATCTTGCTTAATCATTCTTATTAACTCTTTTTCACAGGTAAAAACACTCAGGTTCAGAAAGGTTAAAAGACTTGCCCAATGTGGTAAGTGGCAGAGCAGTTTCACACCCAGTAACGTCACTCTAGAGCCCACGTATTTAACCTCCACTCTCGATGAAGCGAAAATGATGCCGTCTGTGACCCCTCATAGTTTCCATTCTAAGACAGGCAACACTAACACAGGCATTCACACAAAAGTAAACACCAAGCACGGAGACAGCTGCGCAACAAATAAAAAGGCACAAAACTCTGCAAATGAATGACATTACAATAACCTCATTAATTCTGATTCATCCTTTTAGAACTTGCCATAATCCAAGAGGGAGCTGGGCTAACATTGACCTTTTCACTGTGTACGAAAGAAATATCTGTGAAGTGATAGCATGCATAGGGTTCCCAAGGGGGTGCTTCAGGACTGGGAGAAAACACACAAACACCACAATATGTACCAGTTACCATCTATGAAAGGACCAACCTTGCTTAGATGCTAAATGCAAGCAGCTCATCTACTTACTGAGGTAGGTCCTCTATTGGACCACACTTGGCCTGTCTTCAGTGATGGAATTCATTCAAAATTAATAAAATTGTTTATCTTTAACAACAGTATTCAGATATGCTCTAGTACTCTTTGGGATCTCCCTCTCCTGGGGTTAGGGATGGCTGATCACTTTCCGGGATTGGCACAAACGGCTATCAACACAAGTGGCACAGAGAGCCACCACAAATGGATCAGGGCTGGCCCTCGAGATGATTTTGTTTATCCTTCCTGCCTTGGTACATCCAAATAAACAAGGTTTTGAATTATTTTTTTATATAGTCATATCTTAGACATCTTCAAATTTCAGGTATTTATTGTGTCTCAGATATTATATTAAATGCTGGAGATACAGAGATGAGGTAAATACCATTTTTCCCCTAAACAAGCTTACGTACTGGCGGGGGGTATGGAGAGGGGGCTAGATGACGCCAGTACATTTGCAGGCGAAATGCACGCAGAAGGAATGATTAAAGAGAAAGACGTCCTGAAGAAGGTGGCTCTTGAACAATGGCTGCAAAAGGACAAGAAGGAAACACCTCATAACAGGAAACGTGATTATCTGTGGTGACAGGATGCTGGGAAATGTTCATTTTCTTTTTAATGCTTTTCTGTATGCACCAAAATTTATCAATGAAAGTAGATTTCTGCTATAACTGGAAAAATGCATGGAAGAGTAAATGACAAGCAAATGGGAAGAAAGTATAATCTTCCATTTCTAGGAAACTTGTCGCATGGGGGAAGACATGAAATAAAGAACCCAGTACTGGGTGATGCGGAGTCAAGAAAAGGACTTTTTCCTTTTGTCTTCTTCTTATTAATAAATTAATTAGATAGCAGAGTGGGAAAGGGTCAGAGGACAAGTGGGAGAGAGAGAATCCTGAGCAGGCTTCACACTATCAGCACAGAGACCGATGCAGAGCTCGATTTCATGAACCATGAGATCATGACCTGAGCTGAAATCAAGAGTCGGAGGCTTAACTCACTTAGCCACCCAAGTGCCCCTCTTTTGTCTTCTTTTTAAGCTGAACATGAGCTGAGCATACTTACAAGCTGTAGGAAAAATGGCAGTTGAAAATATAAGAGGAAGGATGAACAAACAGATGGAAAAGATGCAATGAGACCTCTGTTCTCGTCCTGGAAGATACTGGAATCTACATGCTTGAAAGAGCAATTTGGAAAGATTACCATCATTCAGGAGAAATGGCACCTCTAAAGAAAAGGCTGGGAGTGGGGAGATTGATAAATAGTGTGAGACACCGACTGGGACCTTTGCTCCCTTGAGATCACTGAAAATAGAAGGACTATAGTAGAAAGGCCCCCGCTAAAAATAACGTCACTAAAGTCTGCAGAATCTAGTTCAGAGGAGGCACCCATTTCCGCTTGAGATTCGCACATGCCATGGAGTGAGGGATGGTGACCCAGCTGACAGTTTTGCCATGAAAGCTATGAGACAGATCCCACAAATATGGCAAAAGACAGCAATTCATGAAGCAAGACTTCCTTTCCCCCTCAAATGGGTGAGGGTACTTCCCTCCCCAATGCCAGGGAAGGGACTACCCACAAACATCATTTCTAATACTCACTGGTATTAGAAGGGGACTTAGCATTTTTTTACTTGATTGGAAGTTTACTCAACACCAGCCTTAGATCTCTAGTCCTGGTAATTATGGAAGAGAGGGGAAGAGCACAGGGCAAGATGGCATTGGGGTACAAGGGATCTGGGACCAGTATGTCAAACCCCAGTTCACAGGTGACAGCTCTGATCTCCACAATTGGACAAACGGGGTAAACTTGATGAGAACAACCACAACCTGGGTCAAAGAATTGAGTAAAGCAGAGAGGGCGGCCAACAGAGGCTTCAAAGGAAAGTTATGCTGAGCTTGATGAGCAACCACCAAAACCCAGAGAAACTGCTAGAAGCTGAGTTTCTCTCCCATGAATCTCTCAGGACCTGCACCAATCCACCATGAGCCTATGGACTCATAAGCATGAGTCATATTTGTGGTGATCACCATCCCTTTCCCTTCCCTCATCCCCAACACCAGAGAAGAAAAAGAAGAAGCAGAGGGAGTGAAAAGCAAGACACAGCTCTCCAGCTTCACTCCCAGGCTGGCTGCTATAACCACAAAGCTGGCCCACATTGGGAAAACAGGGAAAAGTGTTGTAGGTTGGCTAGAAGTAAGTTTTAATATCTGATAAGATTAGATGTATAGAATCATACTAATATGAACTTAGAGGTACCATCCACCCGGCGAGAAAGGTTGGATTTTACAAAGCCTATGAGAGGCAATTATTAGGGACAAAGAAAATATTTCATGCTTTAAGTCGTGGTTTAGACTCTTTTGACCAAATTATATACATATATGAATGTATATGTATACATATTTGTATTTTTTTAATGTTTTATTTATTTCTGAGAGAGAGACAGCGTGAGCAGGGGAGGGTAAGAGAGAGGGGGAGACACAAAATCCGAAACAGGCTCCAGGCTCTGAGCTAGCGGTCAGCACAGAGCCCGACATGGGGCTCAAACCCACGAACCGTGAGATCATGACCCGAGCCGAAGTCGAAGGCTTAACCGACCGAGCTACCCAGGCACCCGCATATTTGTATTTTTAAAGTCATTATTATAATGACCAACAAGGCTGCTGTGAAAGAACATTTGTATAGTTTTAATACTGATTAATTCTGTCACTTTGTTTATAGTATCCTTGGAAATAGATAAGATGACAAGGGGAACTGAGTCAGAATTTAACCCTTGACTGCAAATAGAGCCCTCTTTAGAAGCAAGATAGACATTTCTCTAAACCTAACAAGAAAAGGAGACATTTCCCCTTCTTTTATTCATAGGATGACTAAACAGCACTTGGATACCTGCCCAGAGGTCTGACTTCCTCTCTGAAGCTGGAATCACTTGGCTGTTGGGTTGCCAGGACCTGACTGCTCCATCTCCCACTGCCTGGCCTACAGTAAGCCGTTCACTGGGCCTCAGAACACGGCCTCCTGTTCTGGAATGTTCCCCTGTTGGACCAGTCTCCCTGCTTTGGGGCTTTTTCTTTTCTTCTGTCCTTTACACTTCTCCCAAGGTCCTCCTCCCAGCACAAAAGCCTACTGAAACCATTTTCCTGTTAGAGACGCTCAGAGACTTTCCATTGCCCACAGGGCTGTCTGCAGCATGGGACCAGCCTCACCTTCCAAACGCGTCCCTGCCCTGTTTCCTGTCTCACCCAGCACGCACCCCTTGTCTCAGTGTCCATGTGGCAACCACACTGAAATCCTGCTTTTCCCTAAACACAATACTTCTATGCATGTGTGTCTTAGCACATGTTCTCCCAACTCCAGACTCTGCCTGGCTAAACCTACCCTCCTGAATCCTGTCAGAATGGCGTCCCCACTGAGGGGGACCTTCCCTTTCCTCCTGACACGGAGCCAGTCATGGCCTTCCTTGTAGCCTTCTACTGGGTTGGACATCCTGTGGTATACTTGGCAATGGTGTGATACGATGGTTGGAGTCCAGTCTCTGACTCATAACACCTGCTCTCCCTTCAGTAACGAATGTATACATGGCATCAAGGAACCAAAACTAGAGAGATCTCACACGCGGTAGGAGATAACCAGCAGCCTAGAGGTACAGGAGTAGGTGCCACAAGTGGCATGGCTCTGTGGCACAAGTGTGTGCTTCCTGGGAACAGGGAGGCTCCTGGCTGGAGTGGGGGGTGGGGGAGTGGGTGATGGTCTTACCAAGGTAGGCAAGGCCCCACCCTGCAGAGCCTGGCGGACCACCATCTCATCTTTATCATGAGAACAGTCAATAGGCATTTGAAGAGTTTTATGACTGAGGAAGGACATGATTCTATTTGCATTTTTTAAAATGTCCAGGGGCGCCTGGGTGGCTTAGTCGGTTAAGCGTCCGACTTTCGCTCAGGCCATGATCTCGCGGTTCGTGGGTTCGAGCCCCGCGTCGGGCTCTGTGCTGACTGCCAGCTCAGAGCCTGGAGCCTGTTTCAGTCTGTGACTCCCTCTCTCTCTGACCCTCCCCTGCTCACGCTGTCTCTCTCTCTCCTAGAAATAAATAAAACATTAAAAAAACTTTCTTTAAAATGTCTAGCTTCAGTGTGAAGAATAGACGGGACTGAGGCCAGGATGTGGGAGGCCTCTCAGGGGGCTACTCTGAATGGGAAACAAATAATGGGAGCTCGGACAGGGAAGTAACACAGCACATGGGGAGAATTTGGGTGGATTCAAATTTAAATTCTTCCTAGAACTCCAAACAGATTAAGTACTCATGTTAAATACTCAGGTAGCATTAAAAAAATTAAAAGGCATCTCCTTAAAATTATGGTTACTCTAGGGGCGCCTGGGTGGCTCAGTCGGTTAAGCGTCTGACTTCAGCTCAAGTCATGTTCTCATGGTTTGTGAGTTCAAGCCCCATATCAGTCTCTGTGCTGATTCCTGAGACCCTGTAGCCTTCTTCGGATTCTGTACCTCCCTCTCTCTCAGCCCGTCCCCTGCTTGTACTCTGTCTCTTCCTCCCTCAAAATAAATAAACATTTAAAAAAATTTTTTTAAATTATGGTTGCTCTATAGAGCTTATCATAAAATGGATTTGGTTAAATTTTCCTATTGAGGAGAAAAGCAAAGGATGAAATTATACATGTAAAATATAGTAGAAATAGTAAAACTCTCTCTTTCCAGCTAGCTTGTTGAAAGAGCATTTGTTACCTTTGAAAGCTCCAAGGAGGCTCTGAAACACAAAAATAAAAATTACAAAATTTTAAGAGAAGATAATTATCTTACTTTATAACATTTTCTTTTTCGAAAGAGAGAGGGCAAGCAGGAAAGAGGGACAGAGGGAAAGAGAGAGAGAATCTTAAGCAGGATCCATGTTCAGCTCGGACCCAAACACAGGGCTCAAACCCACAAACCTGGGATCACAACCTGGGTGGAAATCAATAGTAGTTAACTCAAATGACTGAGCCACCCAGTTGCCTCTTATAACAGTTTTTTGAGATACACTCTACATACTATACAATTCACCCATTTCATTTACAAAAACTCCATGCATGTAATGTTCGGGTTTTTTTTTTTTTTTTTTCACTGAGTTGTGTATCTGCTCACCGGTATCTAATTCTAGAACCTTTTCATACTCCAAACGGAAATCCATTACCCATGAATAGTCACTGTCCATTTCTTCCCAACCACCTCAGCCCTAGACAAATACTAATCTTTACTACCTATTCTGGACATTTCATATAAACAGAATCATACAACAAGTGACCATTTGTGAGGAGCTTCTTTCTCTTAGCATAGTGTTTTCAAAGTCTATCTGTGTTGCCACATGTACCCTTTATAATACCAGATAATACCCTTTATTCCTTTATAATGCTAGATAATATTCCATTGCAAGAATAAACTACATTTTGTTTATCCATTCATCCATTGATAGACATTGTGTGATTTCCATTTTTGGCTATTATGAATAATGCTGGTATGAACATCCGTGTATAAGTTGAGTGGACATACTTTTCATTTCTCTTGATTATATACCTAGGAGTGGAATTGCTGGGTCATATGTAATCCTGTATTTAATCATTGAGGAACTGCCCAACTGTCTCCCAAAGCAGCTGCCCCATCTTACATTTCTTCAGCTGTGTGTAAGTATAGAATGATCTTCCCACATCCTCATCATCTCCTGCTATTGTCTGTCCTTTTGATTCCAGCCATACTGGTGGCTGTGAAGTGGTATCTCGTTGTGGTTCCGATTTGTGTTTCCCTGGTGCCTAATGATATTGAGTATCTTTTCAAGCACTAACAGGCCATTTGTACATCTTCTTTGGAGAAATATTTATTCCTCCATTTGGAGAAATGTCTATTTCCTTTACCGGTTTTAAAATTTGACTAGTTGTCTTTTTATTGTTGAGTTAAAGACCCATTTATGCATTTTAGATACAAGTCCCTCACCAGGCATATGCTTTACCAACATTTTCTCCCATTCTGTGAATTGCCTTTTCACTTTCTTGATGGTGTGTTCTGAAGTACATGTTATTTTTTTAAGTTTCATCATATCTGATTTATCTTTTTATTTTGTTGCCCTGCTTTATTATCTTTTAGAAAAGAATGATTTTTATGAAATTATGGGATTATTCAACAGAGTCGTATCAAAGATTCTCTTATATCTTTCTCCTACCAAAAAGAAGAGAATATAAGTGTCATTTTTCCCTAAGATTTCGGAGTCATTTTCTCCAACACTTGGATTATGTCTTTGAAGCTAAAAGACTATAAGTAATGCCAGCCAACTCTATCTTTAGCAAAGGCAATTAAGCAGCATATTTCAGGCTTATCAGCTCTATGTCATTTTATTAGCTAAAGCAATTAGAAGAACTTATCATTTTTTAAAATCACATAATTATTGACTATCGCAACCCCTGTTACTGAGAAAGGTGATGACTTGTACACTGCTCAGAGGTAAAATGGAAATAAAGACTGAAAAAGAAAGCCTGCAAGATAAAGGTGAGAGGAGAAAAGAAACATAAATTACAATTAGAGTGAAACACTGTGGAACCTTAATGCATTTTTTAAGACGCTTTAAGTCAAATTAATGAAAACGAAAGAGGCTCAATATTTGCATTGGTAGAATTCTGATTTAAAAAGTTTAATTATTTCTTTTCATGAAACCTCCCACCTGTTCAGTTTCACTTAAAAGCTTTTAGGAGGCCAAGTAAAATGTTTTCAAGATTTTACCTATAAAATAATTAATAAATAGCATGGAATGTGAGCATGAATCTAAAAGAGCACACGACAAATCTTCATTTAGATCATCTCAAAATCGACTTGTTCCTCAAGGGCTGGGCTCCTAAACTGTGCGCCTTTGGGGCTCTGGTGCTCAACGTGTGTTTGCTCTGAGAAGGTGCTCAAGGATGGAAACTCTTTCCCGCAATTAAAATTTTTGACGAAGTGTTCTGAATAAACTCAGAGGTCACATGAGCCTCCATGAGTTCATTAAGGATATTTCTTCTCAGTGTTACCTTTAATAGCATAGGGTATTTTGTACGTGTGCTTTTCCCCCTCAGGTTTTCACCCAATGTCACTGAGAGTACACTTTCTCACGTCAGTTTTATTTTAGTGAGAAATAAAGCAGATTCACCAGCAGGATTAACCTATTTGGCTTGATTTGGATGCCATTAATGAAATTGTGCTCTGGGACCAACCAAGCCCAAAACCTGCCATCCTGCTCTGTCTGCTTCCAAACATGAACTTCCCTCCCAGGGTCTTCTGGCAGGAGGCAGAGACCACACCACCCAGGGAGGCTGGCACAGTAGCCAGGTGAACTACATACCCATTTCGGACAACCTCCTCTCTCTCTCTCTCTCTCTCTCTCTCTGTCTTTTTTTAATGTTTTATTTATTTCTGAGAGAGAGAGAGAGGCAGCGTGAGCAGGTGAGGGTCAGAGAAAGAGGGAGATACAGAATCTGCAACAGGCTCCAGGCTCTGAGCTAGCTGTCAGCACAGAGCCCGACGCATGGCTCAAACCCACGAACCGTGAGATCATGACCTTAGCTGAAATCAGACGCTTAACCGACAGCCACCCAGGCACCTCAACCTCCTTTCTTTCTTCCTGCCCTTCCATTCTCTGTGCCTGCTCACATTCAGATCAGCTAACCCCCCATTCTCACATACATTCCTGCCTGCAAATCAAGGCCATGAACTCCAGATGGTCTTGTTCCACCCCACATCCAGCTGTGCCCCATCGGCCTAGGGTGGGGAATACACAATTATGCCCACCCAGAACCTGGAACCACCCCCCAGCCGTGTCCCAGTTCCCAGAGTTTTTGCTGCTCAAATGCTGCCCCAAGTCTACTTGCAAGACCTGCACAAGGCTTCTTTCCAGGGTCCATCCTTCTGTTGGTAGACCCTCAGGCCTGAGGGCCATCCAAGAGGTAACTGTTTGCGAGAGGGACAGAGACAATTTAAACATATGTCTGGAAGTATCCAAACATGTGTTTATTTAATATCCTCAAAGTGTGGAATGGAGCAGAGGGTGGGAGGAGAAGAGTGTGAACTATCTGCATGGATGGCCAGCCAGGGCCAAGTCTGCCCATTCCACTGCATTTCAGTATGCAATTTTGGAACTCTAGGGAGTCTTAGAATCCAAAACTCTGTTTCCCTTGGTTATCATAAAAGATTATCTGTCAAGGTAGGAGAACAGAATGTATTTTATTTAATATATCAACTTAATTACTCAATATGGTATATAGGTGTCCATTTCTACTTTCTCCCTGGACCCTGGTAATGTGAACAGTAGGCCTGGTAGGTGTAGAGCTTGAGTTCAGTTGATTCACTAGAACTATTTATTATGCCCTTGTGTTGTGCTAGATACTTTTTTAGACCCTGGGGGTCAGAAGAAAACTGGACAGATGAGGTCCTGCTTTTAAGGAGCTCATGTTACAACAAAAGAAGGTAAGTAATGTCTAGTAAACCAACATATGCATTCATTTACTCACTCAACAAACACCAATTATCAAATTCTGTTCTCGGCACTGGAAACTGTGAGCAAAACAGAAAACAAAAAACAAAAACACAAAATGGCCTCATGGAGCCTATGTTACAACTTCAAATATTATTAAAGGTAAAGAAAGAAAGGAGCCCCTGGGTGGCTCAGTCAGTTAAGCGTCCTACTCTTGTTTTCGGCTCAGGTCATGATCTCATGGTTTGTGAGTTTGAGCCTTGCATCGGACTTTGTCTCTGTGCTGACATTGCGGAGCCTGTTTGGCATTCTCTCTCTCTCCCCCTCTCTCTGCCCCTTCCCCCACCCACTCAAAAATAAATAAATGAACTTTTAAAAAGTAAATAAAGAAATAAAGAAGGGAATTCCCAGAGAGTAATACATGAGAGACACTGGCCCCATAGAAGAAGCTGTCTGGAAGGCATCCCAGTGGGATCTATAGGATGAGAAGAGCCAAAAATGTAAAAAGCCAAGAAAAGAAAAGAGCTTTTTAGGGAAGGAAGAGCAGGTGCAAATGCTAGGAGGAGAGAACCTGGGGTATTCGAGGAACAGAGGAAATCATGAGTGGCTGGAGCATCATAAAACAGAAGGTGAGTGTTGCTACACAGACGACAGAAGGCAGCAGAGAGGTGCTTTTACTCATAGTGCATTAGAGCTCAGTCCCTGCTTCCCTTGTTCTCTGAAGATGTAGGGAAGGGAACAATGTAAGATCACAGCAGGAAATAGCTGTGAAAGGAGGGCTTTCCCAGAGTCTGGCCCATGTCTGCAGGCTGTGCACTCAGGCTTGGGAGTCTTCAGCAGCAAAGTGAAAGGTGTGTCAGGTCCACAGCTGACTGCCAAGAGTCTATTGCTGCCAGTGGATAAGCTAGTGCAGCACTCAACATACATCTCCACCCAGCAAGTCTCTGGATGAGCCTGGGCATGGTCTGCAGTCTGTAACTACCGACACACTTCAGGTTAAGAAACACTTGCTCTAGGGAGAAACCAACCTACCAACTTGCCTGTGTACCAGACACTGACTCAACACTTCCTGCAACTTCCCTCACTCAAATGAAGTCTCAGAAATCAATGACAGAGGTATCATCTTTCTTTAGTAGAAGAGACCAAGCTCAAAAAGAGCAAGGCCCATCTAGAATCTCAGTTTAGTTGCTGGGCCACTGGGTGACCTTGAGCAAATTACCTCACTCCTCTGAGTCTCAATTTTCTTCTCTGTAAAGTGGAGATAATTGCATGTGTGCTGATTACAACTCTAAAGGGTTGGGTGGAGATAATGCATGTGTGATATTGTAATTTATAAGGAGAGTTATATATTTGGTTTTCATCCGCATTCTAGAGAGTTTCTAAAATGCTTGGAATTTCCTAAGTGGTAAAAAGGATAGAGTCACTTTGGAATGCATCATCAGTTATCTAAGGATGAGGGCTGGTTGCCAGAGAACCAAACATGTGATTGGACCTTCAGAGAGGGGAGAGGGCCTAGAGGTTGAATCAACGCCAATGGTCAGTGAGTTAGTCAATCATGTCTAAGTAATGAAGCCTCCATAAAAACCCAAAGGACTAGGTTTGGAGAACTTCCATGGTGCTGAACACTTGGAGATTTGGGAAGAGTGGCATGCCTGGAGAAGGCAAGTAACTCCGAGCACTCCTCATATGTTGCCCTATGTGTCTCTTCCATCTAGCTCTTTCTGAGTTATATCCTTTCATAATAAACCAGTAATCTAGTGAGCAAAATGTGTCTCTGAGTTCTGTGATTCAGTCTAGCAAATTAACTGAACCCAAGGAGAGAGTCTTTGGACCCTCCGATTTATAGCCAGAAGCACAGGTGATAACCTAGGCATGGAACTTCTGTCCAAGCCGGAAGGGAGCAGGGCAATTTTGTGGGACTGAGCTCTTAACCTTTGGAATCTGACACTATGTACAAGTAGATAGTGTCACAATTGAGTCGACTGTTGACTTGTAGGACACCAAGCTGGCATCAAAGCATGGCTTGGTGGTCCAAGGAAATACACCCATGCCTGTCCCTAGTCAGGGTGGAATTAAGTGCTCAGACCCCTTAGCATGTCAAGTGCCTGGGATGTAACAAACACAAAACAAATGTCCATTGGCTTGCTCTGCCTCTCTCTTCTGTTCAGCACTTACCATGGAGTCCCAATTGTTTATTGGTCCTCAGGTATTCTTTCACCAGTGACCATCAGCCACTTATTTAAAGATGTGCCAAAGCTTGTCGATTAGGGGTGCTACAAGTGAAATAGGAGCCATGAACTCTTATCGGAGCAAACCACTCATTTGGGGAGTAAACACCAATATTCACAGGATAGTTCAATGCTGGGCGGTGAGTTACTGAAACAGTTAAGAAACAGTCATCCCTATGGGTGAGGACATCTTATTTGCTTGAAGCCTCTCGTGGTTTTTGCTGAGTAGCATGAGCCTCAGTGGAACACTCTAACCAGAGCCTGATGAATGTCACACAAATTGTCTTTCTCTTCTCTTGCTAAATTAAACTTTCACGAAGATAACACCCACTTATGCTTTAATGACCATCTTTAGAGGTTTCACAAATAAAACCCAAGAACTACTGGAGCAGAATATTTATGCACACTTGAATCTCCAGGCTTCTTTACAACTTCCAGAGCATTTAGATATTTCTCCCTTGTACCAGATTTATTTAAAACACTGAGCACATACTTTGGGCAGGTGGTGACAAGGGCTACATGCAATTAAGGAGAAAGTGGAGGGATTAGCTCCATTTCCACCTTCATGCTCGTGCACATCCACCTAAAGACTATCTGGCCAAGCTCACTCACAACCCTCATATGAGTCTTTCATGGGCTCCCATTTCCCATCTGTGGCAGCTGCTGTCTGCATTGCATACAAGACCACTGTCACTATAAATGATATCATATCATTCATGAAGTACTGGGAGCCCGTAGGAAGAAAGAGTAACTGGGTACATTTAAGGTAATGGCATTGTTATTACTTTTTATTCTTAATGGATAAAGGGAGACATGATTGCTCTAAAATAGTGGTTCTCAAACTATGTTGGTTGCAAGCCACAACTAAATACATATATAATGTATACCTTAACTCAATAAATAATCCTAAAACTAAAGCTTCATGTTTTATTACTTACCCTTCCTAAGGGCCATATATTCTGATAGTTTTTATTTAGTCTTTAAAAAAAAAAGGCACTGGTTGCAATCTACTCAATTGATGTTATGACCCATTAATAAGTCAAAATGTCTAGTGTATAAAACATGGTTGAAAAGTCTAAAACATAGACTCATAAGTATAAAAACAGTAGGGTCAACTCACATATATTCCCCTCTTCCAACAAACATGTGCACAGATTTACTCAAAAACCACCCCTTTTTTAGAGTATATAATATTAATCCAAGATAATCGGTCACTTCCTTAATTATACTCATGATACTCAAGAAAGAACAGAGTTGCTCATTAGATGAGCTATTTGTATCCAATTCCCAATATGTCATTTTATTTTAGGAACACAAAAACCACAAAGCATGAGTCTTCTGAAAAGTATGCATATTTACATAGACTTCTGGTTGAGAGGTTTTCAACAAGACGGTTTTTCTCCTGACATTTTGGGTGGGTTCACTTCTTAATAGAAAATGCAAACATGCATATTCTCATTTTTCAAACACTGAAAGTTTATGAAAACAGGATGAGGATAAGAGAAAATGGAAGAGGAAGAAAAGAAGAAAAGAGGAATAGATGGGAGAGGGAAATACAGACATAAGACAGATTTTGTTGCTTGTAAATTCCTTTCATTGTATTGTTATAATTAGCATTACGTAAATATCCTAAGTTTATAGTACAATGCCAGCCAAAACATAGCTCACTAAACAGAATGTTGTTTTTCACTTATGAATAGAATTTATGACATATTTACATGCTTGTTATATAAATTATTTTATTCTCTCAAGAAGATTTTAGAATAAATTTATGCTTAGTAGTTTTGTTTTATTTTTCTAATTAGTGAACTTTATTTTTAGAGCAGTCTTAGGTACACAGCAAAAGTGAGAGGAAAGTATAGAGTTCCCACATCGCCCCTGTCCCCACACGTGCACAATTTCCCCCACTATCAACATCCCATACCACAGTGGTACATTTCTTATAATCTATGAACCTGCACTTACATACCATTATTACCCAAAGTCCATAGTTTACATTATTAGTGTTCACTCTTGATGTCGTACATTCTATGGACTTGGATACATGTATAATGACAGGTATCCACCATTATACTATCATACAGCATAGTTGCATTGCCCTGAAAGTCTTCTGTGCTCTGCATATTCATCTTTCTCTGTAACTCCTGGTACCACTGATATTTTTACTATCTCCATAGTTCTTTTTACTATATCTATAGCTTGGTCTTTTCCAGAGCATCATTTAGTTGGAACCATATAGTATGGAGCCTTTTCAGATTGAATTCTTTCACTTAAGAATACGCATTTAAGTTTCCTCCATATCTTTTCATGGATTAATAGCTCATTTCTTTTTATCACTGAGCAATATTTGATTGTCTAGATGGATCACAGCTTATCTATCCTTTCACCTACTGAAAGACACCAAGGTTACTTCTAAACTTTGACAAGTATGAATAAACCTACCATAAACATCCATGCACAGTTTTTCTGTGGTCATCCGTTTCCTACACCTTTGGGTAAATACCAAAGAGGATGATTGCAAGATTACATGGTAAGCATATGTTTAGTTTTGTAAGAAACTGCCAAACTGTCTTCCAAATGGCTGCACCATTTTGCATTCTCACCAGCAGTGAATGAGCATTCCTGTTGCTCCACATCTTTGTCATCATTTGGTGTTGTCAGTGTTTTGGATTTTGGTCATTCTGATAGGACTGGAGTAGTATCTCATTTTAATTTGCAATTCCTTGATGACATATGATGTTGAACATCTTTCCACATGTTGGTTTGTCATCCATATATCTTTTTGGTTAAGGGATGTCTATTCAGGTCTTTTGTTATTTTTCTTATCAGGTTGTTTATTTTCTTTTTAAATTTTTTTTAACATTTATTTATAATTGGGAGACAGAGACAGAGAGGGATAGAGCATGAGCATGGGAGGGGCAGAGAGAGGGGAGACACAGAATCTGAAGCAGGTTCCAGGCTCTGAGCTGTCAACATGGAGCCCAATGCAGGACTTGAACTCACAAACCATGAGATCATGACCTGAGCCCAAGTTGGATGCTTAACCGACTGAGCCATCCAGGTGCCCCAGGTTGTTTATTTTCTTATTGTTAGGTTCTAAGAGTTCTTTGTATACTTTGAATACTAGTGCTTTATCAGATGTGTCTTTTGTAAATATTATCTCCCAGTCTATGACTCTCATTCTCTTGATGCTTGTAGTTTTCAGTATTCTCAAACATGTTAACTTAAGCAGATTCTTAATAAAAACAGAAATATTTATATAATTTTCAGACTGAATTGTCAGGTAAACCAATCTCTTGTGTTTCATTTGTATCAACACTGATTGTGGAGCCCTTGATAAAATCACACTCCTTTCAGACATGAAAGATAGTCCCCCCAAATACATTTTTGTCTTCTCCAATTTATTTTTTTTTTCCAATTTATTTTTTATAGATCTTTAGTTTTCCCTAGCAAGTAAAATGTCATCACTCACAAATTGTTTGCCTTTTTAGGGGGAAGTGTATGAAACCAAGATGTGTTTTTAACAAAATAAAAAAAGAGATACTATTGGCAAAAGATATAGGCAAACAGATCAATGGAACAGAATAGGGGGCCTATAAATAGACCCACATAAATACAGTCAACTCATCATTGACAAAGGGGCAAAAGCAATATAATGGAGCAAAAATCATCTTTTCAACAAATGGGTCTGGAACAACTGGACAGTCACATGGAGAAAAATGAATCTAGATAAAGACCCTTTGCAAAAATTCACTCAAAATGGATCACAAACTCAAATGTCAAATGTAAAACTATCTAATTACCAGAAGATAGTATCAATAATCTTGGGTATGGCAATAACGTTCTAGATACAACACCAAAGGTTGAACCATGAAAAAAGTAACTGATAAGCTGGACTTTGTAACTGATAAGCTGGACTTCATTAAATTTAAAAACTGCTCTCTCAAAAATAAACTTAAAAAATAAAGAAAATTTTTTAAAAAAAGAAAACAAAACAAAAACCTCAATTTGAAAATGGGCTACAGACTTTGAAGACAATTCCCCAAAGAAGATACACAGATAACAAACAAATATATGGAAAGATGTTCCACATCACATGTCAGGGAAATGTAAATTAAAACAACAACAAGATATTACTCCACACCTACTAACATGGCACTGACAATGTCAAATACTGCTGAGAATGTAGATCAACAAAAACTTTCATTCATTGTTGGTGGAAATGCAAAACGGTACAGCCACTGTGGAAGACAGCTTGGTAGTTTCTTATAAAGCTAAATATATCCTCACCATACAATCCAGCAATTGTGCTCCTTGATATCTACCCAAAGGAGTTGGAAACTTATGTTTACACTAAAACCTGCACACAGATGTTTATAACAGCTGGATTCATAATTGTCAAAACATGGAGGCAGCCAAGATGCCTATAGAGGGGTGAAAAGATAAACTGTGGTATGTCCAGGCAATGAACTATTATTAAATGCTAAAAACAAATGAGTCATCATGCCTTAAAAAGAGACGGAGAAACACTATGTGCATGTTACTAAGTGAAAGAAGCCAATCTGAAAAGTCTACATACTGAATGACTTAAACTACTGTATGACAACATTCTGGAAAAGGCAAAACTTCTTGCTGGGGTCTAAGGGGGTTGAATAGGCTGAGCACAGAGGATTTTTAGAGCAGTGAAAACATTCTGTATGATACTTTAATAATGACTACATGTCATTATACATTTGTCCGAATCCTCAGAATTTACAACATTAGGATTGAACTCTAATGAAAACTATGGACTTTGGGTGATTATGCTGTGTCACTGTAGGCTCATCAATTGTAATAAATGTGTCACTGTGGTGGGAAATTCTGATGATGGGAGAAGCTATGCATGTATGCATGTAGGGGTTTGTAGGAATTCTCTGGATTTTTGCCTCAGTTTTGTTGTGAACCTAAAACTTCTCTTTTTTTTTAATAAGACAAGTACATTTATTTGTCTTCAGAATATAAAACTTCTCTAAGAAATAAAGTATTACTTTAAAAAGAGAGAGATTGCAATGACATGGATGGAGCTCGAGTGTATTAATGCTAAGTAAAATAAGTCAATCAGAGAAAGACAAATACGATCTGATTTTATTCATATGTGGAATTTAAGAAACAAAACAGATGAACATACGAGAAGGGTGGGGAGAGAAGAGAGAGGAACAAACCACAAGAGACTCTTAATGATAGAGAACAAACTGAAGGTTGATGGAGGAAGATGGGTGGGGGGTGGGCTAGATGGGTGATGGGGATTAAGGAGGGCACTTGTGAGGAGCACTGGGTGTTGTCTGTAAGTGGTGAATCACTATCCCTGAATTCTACTCCTGAAACCAATATTGCATTGTATGTTAAATAAAATATAAAGTTAATTGGTTAATTAATTAAAAATAAATAAAAAGAGAGAGAGAAACATTAGAATGATTGTGTAGGACATACCTGCTAGGATGACTTTATTAGAAAGTGGGTGAGGGGTGGCTGGGTGGTTCAGTCCATTAAGCGATTCAGGTCGTGATCTCACCCTTTGTGGGTTCAAGCCCCACATTGGGCTCTGTGCTGACAGCTCACAGTCTGGAGCCTGCTTCAGATTCCGTGTCTCCCTCTCTCTCTGCACCTCCTCCTCTTGCACTTTGTTTTTCTTTAAAAATAAATAAACATTAATTTTTTTAAAAAAAAGAAAGTGGTTGAGAATAACAAATATTTTATTTGAGTATAGATACTTTTCTAAACATGAAGAAGATGAGGCCCATTCTTCATATAATTTTATATAACTAAAAGTATAAAAATGCTTATTTCTGTTATTTTCACATACAAGCATAAGGAAGCAGTTAACAGATCCTTCTGTGTTTCCATATTTCTCTGGGATGTCAGAAATTCTGACTTTAGGCATGCATGAATGGCCAGGTTGATTTTCAACACAGCAGAGGAAACTATTCTGACTGATGAATTAGGTTTAATATTTAAAGAGCATTGTTATGCCTCTAAAATACTTCATCTACGTTAAACATTGAAAACATGAATGGATGGTTAACTTCATCCAATTCTATGCAAGAATCCTTTAGCTATAGTACTACAAAGCTTAAAAAAAAAAAAAAAAAAGAAAATCCAGTAACTATCATTGTTTAGATAGATTTCTTTTCTAGAAAACTTTATTTTTTTCCAAATAGTGTTTGTGCCTCCTTTCTCTGGAAGTCCTTTCTACCAAGGCTCATATAGGTCCCATGTAAAGTCTAGCTTGACCTTGCATTGTTGACTGGGTATGATTCACTCACCATCATTTAAGCTTTTAATGGTAACATTCTGGAATTGTCTAGTGATAACTTAGCCATTATACAAGGGGAGTTTGGGGTAGGATATAAAAACATTTGAGATTCTTGTGTGATCACAATATATTCTGGGTTTGACTGAAAGAGCCACCCTTTAAATTACTCAAATTTATAGGCATCAATATACAGATCTGGGGTTTGGGTAATTGAAGCTGTCATTTTTATCTAGAAGCAGTTCTGAATGAATAACCCAGAAGTGAGACAACCAGAAGCTGAATAAATCAAGCGGGATTTCTAACAGAACTATCTCCATAATTACTTCAATTATTCATGAGGCTTTGAATGTGGATGCTTGACCTATGAGATCTTGGAGGTCAAAAGACTTAGCTTCCATCCAGGACACCAATAACTACCAAAAATTACTTGTTTTTCGTGCTCTGCATGTCGGCTGGAATGTCTTTACCAAATTTATTTTTACTTCCTCTCTTCCAATTTAGAAAAAAGAACCGAGCAGTTATAAAAATATATGAGATTCAACCACGTCTGAGACCAAGCCTGGGGAATTCTGAAAAAGTGAAAATGAGGCCTCTGAAAATAATCAGCTTGGCTCCCATGAGAGAGAGAGACTTTGTCAGGACCCTGCCAAGCCAAGGAGAGGCAGTATCTCCAACACAGACAAGGGTTACATTACCCAGGATTTTTGAGGCTCCTGTGAAAACAACATCTAGATTTTAATCCAACACTAAGAGCTAATTAAAAAAAGGGGATGTTCAGAGAGTGGGAGCAAGCCCCAAGAGAAGGAAAAATGAAATTAGTGTTTATTGAGAGAATGTTATCTAATAATAATAATAAATAATTAAATAATAATAATGAAACAAAAAAATAACATTTACAGAGTATTTAAAATGTACCAGGCACTGTTTTGTGAGTTTTCTCTAGACAGCGTGTCACACACACAAAAGGCTATGTCATCCACAACAGACCTATGAGGTAGGCACTATCATTATCCTTCAGGAGGCAGCCTCTCATCTTGTCTTGTGCCTTTCTTGATGCTCCGCTCCATCCTCCATCACCACCAAAATAAGATGTAACCACAAACACATGCAGGCATGATGTATGTTCTTTAGGAAGCATTTCAGAGGAAGATGGAAAAACACATCACACATCATATAAGGTTTCATCCATTTCCACACTAGACATTTTGGTTCTCATGACACGACCATCTTCATGCACAGAACCTCCAGAAATTATCCTCTTATCCAGACCCTGAGCATGAAGTCCACACAGCAAGACAAAGTCAGGCTGCCACCCCACCCGATCCCCCTTAGGGGACAGGTCATGTGCCATCTATTTCCCCTCACACATGTATCCAGGTCATTTATCTCTACTTTAAATGCCCATCAAATTATTCATCCAACCAGCAGGTCTTTTCCTTGGGGAGAAAGCTGATGCCACGGAAACGAAGTGTCCTCTACTTTGTGACATCATGTTTCACACACTTCATATAAACTCTTACTAGTTTCTCACCACAACATTATTAGATAGGTATTACCACATCCTGTTTTAAAGGTAAGAGACCTGAGCTTTAGATGTTGAATAATTCAGGGTTACAAGTAGGGTAAGCATCCATGCCAGTTTGCTTGGGACTCTTCCCACTTTCATATAGGACGCTTCAGGTCCTGGAGAACCTCTCAACCCCTGGCAAATCAGGATCAATGGTCACCCTACTACTAATAAAGTGGTAATGGTTGGTTTCCAAACCAGGTCTTCTGACTCTCTGAGAATGCATTCAATGAACACTTGTTGAAAGAGACAGAGATTTGGAGAAAGAAAAGAGGGAAAGATGGAAGGAAGGAAAAAAAGGAGAGAGGGAGGGAGGAAGAGGAAAAGGGAAGGAAGAAGGGAAGGAGGGAGGATAAACAATGAAAACAGGAAGGAAGTAGAAGCTTCATGGTGATTTAATATCTCACGAATCCTGATATTATATTATCTATAAATTAGTCTACACAGTGTGAGTTATAGATAGATGGATAGATTTGATGATCATGATGATTATGATGTTGATAATGATAGAGGATAGATAAATGAGGATAGATAGATGATAGGCAGAAACATAGACTGAAAATTGGCTAATATTTAAGTGGCTCAAGTCTTAAATAACCCATGATGGTTATCTAGCATTTGAACCACAGACACTTGAACTATCTTTATCTAGGTCGGTACTATAGACTTTACTTATCTGCATAAGGATATCAGAAACAGTATTTCATGGGGTCTCCTGGGTGGCTCAGCCAGTTAAACACTCAACTCTTGGTTTCAGCTCAGGTTATGATCTCACGGTTCACAAGTGTGAGCTCTGCATCGGGCTCCATGCTGACAGTGAGGAGCCTACATGGGATTCTCTCTTTTTCCTTTTCTCTCTGTCCCTCCTTTCTCTCTCTCTCTCTCTCAATACATACATACATACATACATGCATACATACATACACAAATACACTTAAAAAATAAAGAAATAACATTTCATGAATGAACTAAGCGATATTCAATTGCAGTGGATTAGGTACAGGAACCTAGCCAGCCCAGCAGCTTGACACCTTTCTAGGTGCTGTCCTTGGCCTCCAGTTCAGCCCTGAATCCCAGAGCTGCAGGAAGGATTCTGTCACCTTCTCCCAATGTGAGGATTAGCTGAATCCTGCTGTTGGGATAACTTGGAATCTGCCTCCAGAGAACCTTTCACACAGAGAACTCGCTACCAGATGGTCGGACACAATGAAAGGCAGAGACTGCAGGACAGAGACTGGGACCTCACTAACCACAAGAGCTTGAAGAACAGTGGTTGGTTTCTGGCTGCTTGCTGACAATTGTTTGCCTGAGTGGAAGACTTCAGTATGAAGTTATAACACATGGTTGCAAGGCTGTAGGGCAGGAAAACTACAGCGTTTACCTTCCTCAAACTATTGGAGGCTTCTGATATCTACCAAGATAAATCCATGCTTATGACCGGCCAGATTAATAGAGGTCTATTCACACTCCTGATCTGTTCTTGTGGGCAGGCTCACTCATACCACAAAATAAAAGATAAAAAATTCCTCCTTTAATGAATTAGACATAAAAGTTACAAGCTTTAGCCAGAATGACTTTAGACAGCTGTCTATGAAATAAGACTTCTACTTCCACAAAAGCCATAATATATGAGCTCTTGAAGAAAGAATAGAATGAGCTATGATGATAGCTACCCAACATCTAATTAAAACAAAAGAGCCTGAAAATGGCTTTCTTATTATAGGTGGTATTATTAAAGATGACAGATTGTCCTAGATGTACTGCCCCAGCAAAGGACATCCTCTTTGCTTCTGGGAAGAAGAGAGTTAATCAGAACAAAATATGACTGTTAAAAATCCCTCCAATGTCCTCGACTTGAGATTTGTGTTTCGTTCATTGATTCTTTTACCGCCTCTCTTACTTTTGCCAACCCACTAAAACCCTGTTGGGCCAGAAATTCAACTTCTATAAAATGGTAATTCCTTCTCACTATAAAACATTTAATCGAGTTAATATTTCAGGGTTTTCATTACGATCATAAGGAAGCATTAATGGTGAGAGAGGGGAAAAAAACAGTCAGCAAAAATTCTATTGCTTTACCTTTAGTGAATGTGGTCATTAGCTCCTTCCTTGGGAAGATCTCATTTCCTGAAGGACCTGAACAATAATGAACTAAGAGGGATGGCTGAAACAGATAAATACATAATCTTAACCAAATATAGGGAGAGTCAATCCAGGGCAAATTCAACAGTGTCTACTCTTTGAGCAGGTTCCCTACCCCATTTAATGTATTTCTCCCAGAAGATGTAGGCAAAGCAAAAAACCATCCAGCGGCTCACCATCTGCATTCTTTTGCAGGTTAAATTTCCTATTTCCTTTATAGCTTTTCAATTTTGCATATTTAATTTCTTTTACATTACTATGACTTCTGGATATAAATGAATGTGGCAAATAGTCTGATGCACAGCATAGTCTTTTAACAGAACAATCCACTTGCAAGAATTCTTCAATGGTTAGGGCTGAACCTTTTATCCAAAAGCAGAGACTTTTTAACGAGGTAACAAAAATATTTCTGAGTTTGTTATGCTTAAGAGTACAGAAAAGGTAATGTTTCCTTTTTTCCCGGTCCTCCATTTTAAGGCCGTCACAGAATCAGCCCTCACCAGCCCGTTGATCTATTTTTTCTAAGAATTCAATGTCAAAAATCCTGCATGGAAATAATAGCAGCACTTGGCATAAAAAACAATTTGAAATAAGGAAAGTGATAGGCATAAGAGAATTTGAGATATTAAACTCTTTGGTTTGTATAAACTTCTAAACTTCCCAAGCAAAAATCTGAGGCAGGAAAGAAGGACAAGGTGAGATTCAATAAATACAGTGTTGAAAACAGGCAATGGTAGAGATCACAGGCTGAGAGAGCACAGTCGGCTCTAGAATGGGCTTCTCAGATCACACAGGGAGTGCTGTGTTCAATTCTAAACACTATATATCAAGAAGGGTCTGCTCAATGTCATGTAAACAGCAGTGCAAGTGAAAGAACATATTAAACCCAGAGAAGGAAAACACCCAGACTCCAAAGCCCATGCTGCAGAGTATGGGTCCTTAGAAAAAAATGAAGAAAAATTGGAGAAAAAAAGGCAGGAAAGTGTATTTCAGTCTAATCTAAGAAAGATGTTTCTAACTTCTGGAGCTGCCCAAAATTAAAAAGATTTATCAAGGCATCATACTTCCCATTCCTGGAGCTATCCAGAAACTAAAGCTCTTGGGTGAGATGCTGGAGAGGGGATTGTAGCTAAGCCTAGGAGTGAAACTAGGTACTTCTTGGATTTCTTCTGCTCTGCCTCTGAACTCCACAGTGCTTAACAGGGTAGCTACTATGATATGCTGGCCCTCGAAAATGAATAGTCTGTATCTGAATGTTAAGTAAGAGCAAGAAGGTCAGCATAACAAAAACTCAACTTACAATGTCTCTAATAAACTGGGTCTTTTTTTCTTTTTCTTTTTTTTTATCCTAACAGGAAGTCCAGAGATAGGCCAAATCTGGCAATAGAGTGGCTGGGATCTCAACAAAAAGCCAGCTTCTGAATATAATGTGCACATCTGGTGCCCTCAAGAGTAGTTTTTGTGTGCAGTAAATCCCAGCAAAGAAGTAGATAGTATAGGGGCACCTGGGTGGCTCAGTCAGTTAAGCATCTGACTTTGGCTCAGGTCATGATCCCATAGTTCGTGAGTTCAAACCCCATATCGGGGTCTGTGCTGACAGCTCAGGGCCTGAAGCCTGCTTCAGATTCTGTTTCTCCTTCTCCCTCTCTCTCTCTCTCTCTATCTCTCTCTGCCCCTCCCCAGCTCACACCTTGTCTCTCTCTCTCAAAAATAAACATTTAAAAAATTTTTAAGAATGGATAGTATAAAACATAGAAATTCTAGAACTAAAAATACAGTAGAAGAACAATTCGTGGATGGACTTAACAGCAGTTAGAGATAGCAGCAGAAGAGTCAGTGAGAAAGCAGACAGGTCAGTAGATAAGCATGCAATATAAGAACAGAGGAAAAATGAGTAGGACCTCAAGGATCTGACTGATAATATCAAATGATAGAATTGGAGCCTGAAAATCCATTGAAAAATAATAGATAAAAATTTCCATAATTTGATGAAAAGATTGAATTAAAGATTCTAAGGGTGCTGGGTGGCTCAATTGGTTAAGTGTCCAGTTTTAGCTCAGGTCGTGATCTCTCCACCTGTGAGTTCGAGCCCCATGTTGGGCTCTGTGCTGACAGCTTGGAGCCTGCTTCAGATTCTGTGTCTCCCTCTCTCTCTGCCCCTCCCCTGCTCATGCTCTGTCTCTCTCTGTCTCTCAATAATAAATAAAAATGTAAAAAATTTTATGAATTAAAGATTCTAGAAGCTTGGCAAACTCTAATCAGGATGAGTACACAAACACACACACATACCACTCAGAAAAACTGAAATCCAGATGAAAAAGGAAAACCTTGGAACTGCTAGAGAAAAACAACAGATACATATCAGAGAACAATAATATAACGTATGACTGACTTCTCATGAGAAACAACGGAGAGCCTAAAAGAAGGAACACCATCACTAACGTGCTAAAAGAAAAAAACAAAGCTGTGAAGCAAGAATTCCATGTTCAGTGAAACTATCCCTCTAAAACGAAGGCCAAAAAACACATTTCCAGTTAAAAGATGTGTCACCAGGCAGACCTGCACTACAAGAAATATCAAAGGAAGTTCTTGTTGCAGAAAGCAAATGATTGCAAATGGAAACCTGGATCTCTAAAAAGGAATAAAAAGCATCTGAAATGCTAACTATGTGGGTCAGCACAAGTAAGTGCAAGTATTAATACAATCTAACTTTGCCGTCCACACAACTAAATTATGGTGGCTCTAGGTACAATTCAGCAACACCTTCCCATGTCCCTGGTCAGAACCTATCTAGTTACTCTTTTTTTTTTTCTTTCAAATTTTTATTTAAATTCTAGTTAGTTAATATGTAGTGTAATATTGACTTCAGGAGTAGAATTCAGTGATTCATCACTTACATAGGACCGTCAGGGCTCATCACACAAAGTGTCATCCCCCATTTAACCCTCCAGTTACTCTTCATGATTTTTCCAAACCTTCACCAATATTCTCACACTACCTCTTGTACAGTAGCCCCTTTCTCTTCACAAGTGGGCTTTCCCCTCTTTCACAGGGGAAAGCAAGGCTGTCCAAACTCATTTGTTACCATGTTCCCAGAATTCCTTTCAACTCTCACTCATTCTTGCAGCCCGAGAAGAAGCCATTACTTTTTTGGTTAAAGCCTAGCATGAATGTTTGTCTCTCAGCAGCCTTTTGTTCGTGGCAATCGTGAACTCCGATGCACCTTAGAATCGCCTGAGACCTGGGGCGCCTGGGTGGCTTAGTCGGTTAAGCGTCTGACTTTCGCTTAGGTCATGATCTCGCGGTTCGTGGGTTCGAGCCCCGCGTCGGGCTCTGTGCTGACTGCCAGCTCAGAGCCTGGAGCCTATTTCAGAGTCTGTGTCTCCCTCTCTCTCTGACCCTCCCCTGCTCACGCTGTCTCTCTCTCTCCTCGCAATAAATAAAAATTAAAAAGAAATTAAAAAAAAAAAAGAATCGCCTGAGACCTTTAAAAATCCCCTTCCTGAGCTCCACTTTAGACCAATTAACTCAATACTTGTGAGGGCCCTCATGCTTTTTTCTTAAGCTCCTCAGAAGGCTCCAATGTGCAACCAAGTTTGAGAACCACTCTTCTTCAATTCTATAATAAGAGTGCTCGTTTAAGGTGGTTCAGTTGAGAATGATTCCACTTTTACCTTCACCTGGTTCTCAGGGCCAGCACCGGATTCTGACCTGGCAAAGAAGAGCATTCTCTCTCCCGGTCACAGTAATTAGTTCAAGGTTATGAAGTGACCCAACCTGGGCCAACTGCATTACCTCCTAAGAATGTTGATGCAGCAAGCCAGAAACATAGAAGTTTTCACTCGCAAAGTACAAGCACTGTCAGGGTAATTTAGTCTTTGCTCTCTTAGTACCAACTTTCTTCCATACAGAAACAGCATATATGACAATTTAAGCGAAATTGAGCTGAGGCATAAGAAAGAACACTATTCAATAAACTCCTAGACCCTGTCCTAAGAAATCCCAGTTAGGTAAATCTAGGAATTTCTTCCTATGATTAAGGGAGATTGAGTCAGCTCTTTGTTCCTGACAGTTGAAATAGTTCTGTCCATGGATGTGATAATATTCCCTTCCTTCTCTGTCAGGGCAGTAACAGATTTTATTCCATACTAGCTCGCCCTTTATTCTGTGTTCTTACTCTATCCCTCTCTATTATCTTTTTTTTCCCTCACAGTATTTGGACATATCCATATCTTTCTGAACACAGAGTAAACTCCCAAGTTACACGGTGTATCTTTTAGCTTAGCCATGTCTCTCTTATTTCCTTCATGGCTAATCCCCCCAAAATATTGACATACAAATACTGGATCCCACTCTTCAAGTTCACACCATCCAAACTACCCCTAAGTCAGTATCCTTGATCTGACAGTCACACTTGACCTTGTTCAGTCCTTGAGCCCTTCCCTTAGCTTCTGTGACATTGCTCTCTTCTGGTTGTCTCCAGCCCCTCTGCTAACCTCTTCCTTTGTTCAGAGTTTTCCTTTGTTGGCTTCTCTTTAAATTCCCAACTTACCAGTATTGCAGCCCTCCTTGGTTCTGCTTTTAACCCCTTCCATGGAAGATCCCATCCACATCCTTGGCTTTACTCCTATCTATTTATTCATACGTTATAGATTCCAAAAACCATATCTTAGCCTCTCAAGTGTCCCTCCAAAGCTCCTGTCCTCCAGCTGCCCTCCTTAACTAACTCCTACTCACCCTACAGCACTCACATCAAGTTCCACCTCTGCTGGGAAACCTTTCCTGATTTCCTCTGTTCACTGCTGCTTTGTATCATGGTACCCTGTATTCTCCTCCATCAAAGCAGTTTTCACGTTGTATCAGAACTATCTGGCAATATAGCTCTCTTTCAGGACTGTAAAATCCTTGAGGCAGTAATTATGTTGTATTTATCTTTGTAGCTGGCATATAAAAGATATTCAATAAAAGTTTATTGAATGAATTAAAGAATGGTGGTTGTCGATTATTGCGGACTCCATACATAGGACTATTTTGTGGAGTAATGCAGCAGAACAACATTCTAGAATTTCTTCCTCATAAATTTGTAAGCAGGGATGGCATTTTGGAGCCTCATTTTTAACAAATATCTCTTCCTGAGATGAATAACTCGGTGACATTTATTGTTCAACTCAAATACTAAATATTATTTATAGACAGTCTTTATATCTTCCCGGATAATAAGAATCATATTTTTGTGAACTCTTTTTTCTTGGGTTAATGTGCAATTCCTCAGTGACTTCTCCTTGATCTTCTGTGAGATGAGCCAGTGGAGAAATATTAGGAAAAAGCAAGAGGAGGAAGAAGTGGGAGTTTATATTTACTAGCTTATTATACTATGCAGCTAACAGCAACTCTCTGGAGCCACTCCCTTGTATTAGCCAGGATCCCGGAAATGCATTCTCAGAGTTTAGCTGAGGAAAACTTAATGAAGGAACTTTGAAAGATTGTGGACAATGGATGGTGAGCCCCCTAAGGACTATCAGCAACAGGAAGCGACTACCAGCCCCCTCGATCTGAAGGGGCAAGGGTAGGAAATGTTACGCCACAGGTAACAGAAGCCCGGATGGGAGTTGAAGCCACCACTCTACAGAAGCTGTGGTCATGGAAAGACATAGATACTGAATGAATTGCAACAAAGATGGGGGACAGATTCTCCAGGTTCCCCTCCTCAGTCATGGTAATATAGTCTTCAGGCTTCCCTCCTCCCAGCCTCAGTCTCCCACAGGTGCCTCCCCTTAGAAGAACCCACTGGGAAGCCAGAATGCAAGGGTGTGTAGACCATGCATTCCAGAAGTTACAGAGGGACAAAGAATAGAAGGCCAAAGAGATGAAAACCAGCACACGCCCTGGTTCTGTCTGGGTCTGTCGTGGAGTAGAGACTGAAAGAAGCAGTCCAATGAAGAAGTTGATTATCTTTTTTATTCTCTTTCTTGGCCTATTTACATCAATAAAGTAAAAATTCTAGGGGCGCTTGGGTGGCCCAGTTGGTTAAGCGTCCAACTCTTGATTTCGACTCAGGTCATGATCTCACAGTTCCTGAGTTCAAGCCCTGAGTCAGGCTCCATGCTGACAGCACAGAGCCTACCTGGGATTCTCTCTCTCCCCCTCTCTCTGCCCCTCCTTTGAACTCTCTGTATCTCAAAATAAATAAACTTAAAAAAATATTTTAATCCTCTCTTAACCACCTTACTAGATTAACCAACTCTCTTCATCCCCTCTATGTAGCATCCCACTAGCTTCCCACTCCATTCTGCTCCCAACAAGTGAGTCACCCACTTCGCAGGAGTCATTGCATTTGTTTCTAAAGCTGCTTATGCCAGTCATGTACTTGTTGTTGCATTATGCTAGTTACTGATCATATCAGCTATAAAATAGAAATACACAATGAAAGAGGTCCTTAAACTTCTCCTCATTTCAATCTGCATTCACTCTATAGGTGCTCTCCACCAATCTCATGGCTTAAATTATTATCTACATAATGATAGTTCACTCCTCAAGATCTTCACTTGAATGTGTAATAGGCGCGGCTAATTGAATGGAGTCAAAACTGAGCCTCAGACCACCCCCACCCCAACGTCCCAGTCCCACCCATCTCAGTTAAAGACAGCCTCATCCTGCTCCTAGCCCAGGCCAGAATGCTTAGGGCTTTCCCTCATTTCTTCCTGTTTATTACATCCCATACCAAATCTTTTGGAAAACCTGTTGTTTTTACATTTAAATTATATCCAAAATCCAGTCACTTCTAATCACGTCCACTATCATTTCGTTGATCTGAGCCACCATCATCGTGCACCTAAATTGCTGCAAGTTTCCTAACCAGTCTCCCTGTCTCAACCCCAGCACTCACAGTCTGTTCTTAACCCAGCGGTATCAACCTCATGACCGATCATGTCATTCCTCTTCTTAGACCTACTGGTTTCCTCATTCCCCTCAGTGTAAAATTCAAAGTCCTTATCATGGCCCACAAGACCCTCTCTGGTCTGGCTCCTGGGGTCCTTCTCTGAGCTCATGTCTTAGGACTTTCCTTCTTGAGGACTCTTCCCCCCCACCCCCCATACGGGCCTCCTGGCAGTTCCTTTAAACATTGTGGACACAGACCCAAACAAGGGCTTTGGATCTCATTGTTCCTTATATCTGGAATGTTCTCCAGACATCTCCAAGGCCCACTCCCCCTCTGCTAAGTCTTTGCTCAAATGTCAGCATCTCATTAAGAGTGACGTTATTTAAAATCGCAAACTTGGGGCGCCTGAGTGGCTCAGTCAGTTAAGCATCCGACTTTGGCTCAGGTCATGATCTCACGGTTCATGGGTTTGAGCCCCGCGTAGGGCTCTGTGCTTTTAGCGCAGAGCCTGGAGCCTGTTTCGGATTCTGTGTCTTCCTCTCTCTCTGCCCCTCCCCCATCCCAGCCCTGCTTGTGCTCTTTCCCTCTCTCTTTCAAAAATAAATAAACGTTTAAAAAAATTGCAAACCTTTCCCAGCACTCTTGTTGCTACTTATCTTATTATATTTTCCCCATAGCATTTAGCACCTTTGAACACAGTTTATAATTTTATTATTTATCATGCTTATTGTTCAATGCCTACTCTTAACAGAATGTAAGCTCCCCCTAGGCACACAACTGTGGCTGTTTTCTTCACTGATATGGCTAAGGCACTCAGCATAGTGACAGATACATGGTAGAAGCTCATATATTTGTTGAAATAATTACACAAAAATGTTTTAGCAACACTGTGAAAGTACCGTTTTGGGTAATGTAGATTCATTCTTGATGCTGTGTTACTAACTTATTATTTTACCTGTTTGATCCTTAAGAAAACCTAGGGGAAAAAAAAGAAAGACAAGTAAGTGCTGTGAAATTTCAAGAAGGCAGGACGTTTTATAAACTCAGAATATAATTGTGCTTAGAGCTATGAGTGAAATCAAAAAATTGAGTTTGCTCATCAGAATATAAAAATAAAATAGGAGCCATCCTTTCTACGTAGGTGAATCCTTATAACTCTTTTTTAGTGCTCTATAAAATTATCATCTTTTCATTTCTAGGTCTGGGAGATTTTTCCCTTTTAAAATTCTTCTGTAAAAAAAAGTCACAAATCTAATAGGACAGAAACTCTTAAAACCACAGATATGATTAAGGCTCAGTTCCCTAATAAATGAGCAACGAGACATTTGTCAACCCTTGAAATAATGAGCTGTGATCTATGATGAATGTGCCAATAACGCAGTTTCCAGGGCAGCATATTTCAGATTCGTAGGAAATAGTGAAATCACAGCAGGATCTTATTTTTACACAAATTACTTTAAACTCCAAACACATCTAAAATTAATTTCTTTCATCACATTAACACTGGGCTGTTAATCACTGGAATGTGTGCTGGTATTTGACAGACATAAAAAATTGATTTGCATTTGCAAGAGGAGGGCACACATAAAAGAAGCATGTTCCTCGTGTGGAATAAAGTTTTGCATATCCTGGTCCATAAAACATATGGCTTGTTTACTAGTCACGGATGATTGTAAAGGTGAGTGTAATACTGGCTTAATAAACTTCAAATTAAAAGCTCTGACCTTTCTTTGACAGCATACATGAATTAAGAACAATGTACAATGCAATGTGCCTATAACAAAGAGTGAAATTATAAATTCATAAAAGGCTTAAACCCCTCTAGTTAATTTCTGAGAATTAATTTATTCACTCACTCCATCATAAACACACACAAAAGTTTATTGAATTTCTATGATTCCATACTCACATAGTCTTGCTCATAGTCTAAGATAGAAAATAACTCAAGGTACATGGTGCAATGATTACTATGACAGTGGAATGCATAGGATGCTGTGAGGATATAGGAGAGGGCAAGCTAACAGCCTTGTCTGCAAAACAGGAGCCAATGCTAGTTCCTATCTAGAGGATTAAGGTGAAGATCAAATTAGCTAATGCACGGGGAAGAGCTTAAACAGAGACCCCCTCCATGGAGATCACTCCGTACCTGTTGGCCTATTCAAGCCACACATTAAATATCTATGTCAGGAGCACCCGGGTGGGTCAGTGGGTTAAGCGTCTGATTCTTGATCTTGGCTCAAGTCATGATCTCACTGTTCGTGAAATCGAGCCCCAGGTCACGTTCTGCGCTGACAGCATGAACATGCTTGGGATTCTCTCCCCACCCCCACCCACAGCTTGTGCACACGCACACGCACTCTCTCCCTCTTAAAATAAATAAACTTAAAACTAAAAAAAAATTTATAGTAAGATAAAATCACATAATGAATGAATGAATGGATGAATGAATGAATGAATGAATGAATAAAGAAAGAAATAAATATCAAGCACAGACTTTGGCTGAGAGAATACATTAGTGAATAAAGCAAAGGTTGCCCCTGCCCATCTCATGGTACTTACAGTCTAGTGGGTACTTACAGTCTAGTGTAATGCAATAAGTTTTCCACGAGGTGCGTCAAAGTCCTGTGGAAAGGGAGAGCCAGGCCCCTAAAGAGTCTAGAATTCAAGGAAAGCTTTGTAGAGATTTTACTAGAAACAAAAGTGGTAGGTGCCCTCTCAGGATCCTGGCCACTGAGTTTATAATGAGGGTGAAGTCATAGGATGACCCAGCTGGGGAATGTGCTGATCTGACAAGGGCGGAGAGGACTATATCCCAGAGGAGTGGTATGACGAAGAAGGCTGCACTAGCAGGGGAAAGATACCTCGGGTGGAATTCTGAGAATGCTTGATTCAGGGAGGCAGAACATAGAACTGTTGACTCGAGTGAATCCCATCGGTCTGTCCCAGGAGCTAGTTAACACCCTGGCAATTAGCACCCTGGCAATGATCCCAGGAGAGAGTGCTAAGTCATAACCAGCATTGCTCCCAGACGCATGAAAGAGCAATAGCCAATGCCCAAAGAACAAGATTGTGGTGGCAGATGGTGAAGGGAAAGATTAAAAGGCTCAGGGGAGTGAACGTGCAGGAATGGACATATTGCATATGGTCAGTTCCATGGGAGGGACCAGAGGACACAACACACACCAAGGCCATGGGAATGTGCCAGTGAGAAGGCACCAGCATTACTAAGAAGCTCAGGGGCAGCCACCCTCTCCAGGCAGATAGTGGGAGAGGCTGTTACAGAACTTGGTTCCCTGATAGCAGTCCATGAGAGGATGCCAAAACAACGAAGATCTGGTGGTAGGTCTTCACCACCAGAAGTCTGGAAGGTCTCGGGATGGCTGCAAAATTGCGGTGGCAGCCAAGGGGTCCCACCTGCACTAGTTAGATGGTTAGGAGAATAAAGTGGCCGTGGGGGGAAATAAATGTACACGTGACAAAGATGCTACTCAGGCTGTACCAGCAGAAGAAAACTAGGGTGGATGACCAGCAGGCTGAGGGGCAGCCACCCCCGAAACCAGTCTTAATCTCTTTCCCATTTCTAGACCTGAGCCAGTTTGTTTGCCCTTGAATCCCTTAACTGATGACCAGGTTCCCAGAAGAAAGGATCCTACCAAGAACACACTGTGGTGATTCTCCCAGTCTCTTCTATAAAGAGATCCACAGCCTCTTATGTGTTACTGCGTACTGGAGAGACCAGACCGTCAGACACCTCAAGAATGACTGGACACAGGGGCACCTGGGTGACTCAGTCGGTTAAGCGTCCCACTCTTGGTTTCAGCTTGGGTTCTGATCTCATAGTTCGTGGTTTCGAGCCCCGAGTTGGGCTCTGCACTGACAGCACGAAGCCTGCTTGAGATTCTCTCTCTCTCCTCCTCCTCCTCCCCTGCTCTCTTTCTCTCTCTTTCTTTCTCTCAAAATAAATTTTAAAAACTTAAAAAAAAACAATGATTTCACAAAAATTGGAAATTAAGACCCAGACACTAGAAGCATCCCAGGCAAGAACCCTGTTAGAGTAGATGCCATGTAATAAATAGAATTCTGACCACATTTGGCATACAGGGGGTCACTCCAGGTCTACAGACCTTCTCTGTGCCATTTCTCCTGTCCCAAAACACATAAATGAGATCAACATACTTGGCAGTCAGCACTTTGTTCTGACGGATAAGAGCTACCAAAGAGGGGAACACAAGGTAGAAGTCTCTGAAGCTATTTCCCTCTGGCCAAGAAAATAAATCAAAGCAATACTGTACCCCTGGAGAGTGGCGGACGTGAGAGATCTGTTACAGGCTCTGAGACCCAAATCCAAAGTGATGGCTAGGGGATGGTTTCCAACCAGCTGGGTATCTTACAATTCAACTCAATCCCCATACTACCCGGAGATTGCATCAGATTCCATATGTTGAGGGCTCAGTCCCACAAGACTGCCCACTCCCCCTACATGCCAGATGCCAGTCACAGCTCAACTTGTCACCTGTGCTTCTGAAAAATCAACTATAGGTCAGAGGTTCCCATAACTCCATTCCTTGGATTCCATTAATTTGCTAGAGCAGCTCACAGAACTTAGAGAAACATTTTACTTACTAGATTACCAGTTTATTACAGATATAACTCAGGAATAGCCAGATGGAAGAAAAAATGCACATGACAAGTTATAGGGAAAGGGCATAGAGCTTCTGTGCCCTCTCTGTGTGCCACTCCCAGGATGCCATGGGCCTACACACCCAGAAGCTCTCCAAAGCCCACCCTTTTGAGTTTTGATGGTGGCTTCATTACAATTATTTAGTCATTGACTGTTGTGATTCAACTCAATCTCTAACACCTCCCCTCTCCCAGGGGTCAAGTCTGTGGGACTGAAAACTCCAAACCTCTAAGGGTTGGTTGGCTCCACTAACAAACAGTCCCCATTCTGAGATGGAGTCCAAAAGCCACATCATTAACGTAATAAAAGATACCTTGGTCACTCTCATCACAGAGGAAATTCCCCACGTATTAGGAGCTTACATCTCCTTAAGGATCTAAAAAATGTATTTCACTGGGGTTCTCTGGTGGCTCAGTTGGTTAAGGATCCAACTTGGGTTCAGGTCAAGATCTGGTGGTCTGTGAGTTCGAGCCCTGGGCTGGGCTCTGTGCTGACAGCTCAGAGCCTGGAGCCTGCTTCAGATTCTGTGTCTCCCTCTCTCTCTCTGCACCTCCCCTGCTCGCACTCCATCTGTCTCTCTCTCTCAAAAATAAATAAGCATTAAAAAAAAAAAAACTTAAAAATGTGGAGTCATGGCCGCCATGATACCTCCACTTAACTCACCAGTTGGGCTCCTGAAGAACCCAGAAGATTCCCAGGGGAGACCTGTAGACGACTGCCAGCTCAACCCTGACTGCGCAACACTTTTGCCTCAGGTACATAGTGTGTGGCCACTGATTTGGTGAAGGTGTTCCTTTCTACTGCTATGAGAAAGGAGGAAGAGCAAGTCTGCATTCACACGGAATGAATAACAGGATGCATTATACATACTGACGGTATATTGATGGGGCTGGATGAGTAAAAAGGTAGGTTGCATGCTACAGGCCACGCATGTGCTAGAGGCTAGGAAATCAAGCTTACAGAGATTCAGAACCTGCCACATCTGCAAAATGTTTAAAGATTCGTTAGGGGCATGCCAAGACATCCATTCCAAAGTCAAAGGCAGCTAATGGCATCATGTACTCCCATAACAAAGAAGGAAGTGCGATGTTGTGGGTCTTTTGGGATTCTGGGGACAGCAAAATCCACACCTGGGATTATCCACATAATCCACAGCCCGTTCTTGGGGTAAGAGGCAAGCTGTGGCTTTTGAGTGGAGCCCCGAGTAGAAAAGGGCTCTCTGAAGCGGGTCCCGGCGGTAGTACAAGCAGCCTACCCCCGGTGAAAGACAATCTGCTGTACTGTTCAGGGTGTCCATACTGACAAAAGACTCTGTATAGAGCCTGTGGCCCACCTCAGTGGCAGGGCCTTGGGGTTCTGGAGCAAATGTCTTCTGCAGTGAAGAATTATACACCTTTTAAAACACAGTCTCCATCAGGCTGCTTGGGCCTGCTAGAGATGGGCCCACAAGTAAACATTTTGTCAGAATGACTCATTATGAGCTGAGATTTATCGAATCCTCCAAGTCTTAACAAAGGCCCAGCAGTAATCCATTATAAAATAACACAGCCCCGCATCAGGCTCTGTGCTGATGGTGCAGAGCCCACTTGGGATTCTCTCTCTTCCTCCTCTCTCTGCCTCTGCCCCACTCACACTCTCTCAAAAAATAAACATTTTTTTAAAAAGGGAAATATATGTACATCTGACCTTATGAAACTTACGCTTTCTTTGTTATGTTTTCTTTATTGAGGTGTTCCAAAAAGGAATGAAAGATGTTGGCATAAAGCTCAAAGTGTGGGGAAAATGCACCCATGTCAATTTAAAACAATATGAGCGACCAGTAATTCCATGGAAAAAAACTGTCCTGTATCAGTGTATTGTACACTAATGTGATTAAATGCCTATCATCATTCTGAAATTATGAGAGCGTTCATTTCCCTGCCATTTCTGCCTATCAGGAGCAGGGTCTTTTATAACACACAGCATCAGCTACTATAGTTCATAATCTTGATTGAGGTTATTTAATTTGAAATTAAATTAAAGCAAAATAAGTCAAGGCAGGATTCTGCTTAGCATTCACAGTTCAACTCTGACGGTAAAAATACCACCCGGTTAGATAAAATTGAACTAATTCTGAAAATTTTACTTGTCTTCAACGGCTTTAAAAGTCAGCAGAATATTATAAAACATAAATAGATCATTTGAGGAACAATCAAGTGAATACCTGGCAGCCAAGCTAAGTTAGTAAGGAAGTGAGGGTTCCAATTCAAAGGGCAGACTAAAATACTAATTCCGAGAGCAATCTCTTTAAAAACCACATTGTGTCTAGTTCATAAATTCACATTCTGTCTTTCTCATGGTCCACACTAGAGGGCGAACTTTCTCTTCTCTAGAAATCTTTTTACTGGACACCCTTTCAAAGGTGGTCTTTTCTAAGGAATATTGCTAATTTCCTGGGAACGTTTAAAACAGCTGGGGAGGCTCGATTAGAAAAGCCTGAATCAGAGTTTTCTAGACAACCGCTGTTTAAAAAGCAGAGGTCAGTTACAAGAAAAAGAAAAATGAAAATAAAACCACCCTGTCATCTATCAGTGACTAACATAGGCTTTATACCTGGCACTTTATAAAGTGTGTTATGAAAAGTGCCCTTCCGTATTTTCACAGGGAGCCTATGTAATATTTTAGCCCATTTTTAAGCCAAGGACATTGAAACTCAGTGATTTTAAGAGACCGGCTCAAGGTCACACAAGTTTAAGAGAAGCGACTGAATCAAGGCACAATTTAAAGCAATTTCTCCTTGGGGCACCCCCCACAGCCCTCTGCGGGCTTTCATCAAAGAACTCACCGCATCCCAGAGCAATAGCCAGGTGAGCCCTTCTTAGATGAGCAAACTAGACTCTGGCTGGCCCTGCTTTCTAAGTGCTAATGAGAAGAAACCTTTCACACCATCCATATCTCTCCTAAGGCTAAGATTAAATCGTTGACTTACAATATTTTTACAAACATGACACATCTATGAACATTTTGCCCCTGGAGAAAATATTACAGGATGTGCACTAATGTATTTACTTACACGAAGTGAAGATTTATAAAGGAACTCCTTAAGTTAGAACCCAAATTAAGAGAAAATATAAATTCGAACGCGAAGACTTAAGTCACAGAAGAACCACAGCTTCCAAAAGGATTCACTCCAGGGTTCTTTTGAACGAAGAGCTGCCCAGCTGTATGTTAAATGACACCATTTACTTACTGCACAAGGGCTCAGTTTACATGGAAAAGTCCAGAAACGTAGCTGTCGCACAAAGTTGAGATGCACCTGCCCTGTAGGTTGTCTTGGCAGCAAGATTTAAATTTACGGAACGTGCCACGCGGGACAGCGTCTACAGCTGAGTGTGGCTCCACCCCCAGCCCATAAATGGTGAGGTTGGCATGGGTCTAAAGGGTCATCACGTTCCTACCCCCAGCTCCTGATCACAGACCCGGGACTAAGTTATCTTCACATCAGAGTTGTCTATCCTGTTGTTAACAGCCATCAGAAATTTCCACAGCCTCCCTTGGGGCGCCTGGGTGGCTCAGTCGGTTAAGCGTCCGACTTCCGCTTAGGTCATGATCTCGCGGTTCGTGGGTTCGAGCCCCGCGTCGGGCTCTGTGCTGACTGCCAGCTCAGAGCCTGGAGCCTGTTTCAGTCTGTGACTCCCTCTCTCTCTGACCCTCCCCTGCTCACGCTGTCTCTCTCTCTCCTAGAAACAAATAAAAAATTTTTAAAAAAAAAAGAAAGAAAAAGAAATTTCCACAGCCTCCCACACAAGCCCCGCCCTCCTCGTCAGCAGCATGGTCTACCTGTGGCCAGAATGGAGACATCAAAGCCCGCGCTACTTCTCTCCCTTCGTGGGGTTTACATTCCCCTCTGTGCACCTGTTGCCTCTTCCTGTAAAACACCAACCCGCCCCGGACGCGACACTGGGCAACCACTGTTGTGATTAGATAATTTAGTCACGTGTTCTTCGGTCCTTCAGCAAATCCTCCTGAACATACAGGGCATTTTGTTTTGTCCCTGGCGTTTTCCCGTCTTTGGGGCGATGGGAAGGGAATGGGGGGAGGGGGGCTCACGCACACACACACACACACACACACACACACACACACAAAGAGAGGGTTTTTGAAGACAAGTTAGAAATTCATTTACTCTCTATTTATTTATGCGTTGGGTTATGAATGTATTTATTTCGTTGTCTCTCTAAAAAGACATTTAAAGCAGCATATGGTATAAATACCACACTAACAGAAAAATAGAAATTCATAGGGGAAAAGGGAAGGGGGAATTAAGGGAAAGGCTAGTATTCCAATTGCATGTGGTAAAGCCCTATACATTTTGGTAGAGTCCAGTCAAATCATTTCTAGAAAATATTTCTGAGTACCAGGCAAGCTTGTACAATCGTAAGCAGATTTGGTTCTCAGCAAGCCATTCAGGAGGGGAAACAGTTACACAATTTACATCACACTAAAAGACAGACTTCGTAAACGGCCCAGTTGTAGCATTAAAAAAAACAAAAAACAAAAAACCCACCACTTCGGTAGGTTAAGCCTCGAACTCTTGATTTGGGCTCAGGTCATGATGTAATAGTTCTGTTGAGGTCCAGCTTTGTGCTAACCATGTGGATCCTGCTTGGGATTCTCTCTCTCTCTCTTCCACCCCTCCCCGCTCATGCTTGCAAGCATTCTCTCTTTCTCTTTCTCTCTCTCTCTCAAAATAAATAAACATTTAAAAAATTAAATTTAATTAAAAAAGAAAAGAGAAGACCAAGTTCTTGGGGCACTGATGCACCTGAAAAGTCTCTTCTTCCAGTTCTCAACTTGAAGGCAACACCACCTCTAACAATAAATTAAGCACTAGGGNAATGGCAAAACTCAGCCTGGGGAAAGGGGTCCCATGAGGCGATGAGAGGCTAGACAACGCCATGTGGGGAGAGAGGGTGTGGAGAGGAGGAAGGAGAGAGGAAAGAAGGAAGGTAGCAGATGCATAGGGCAGAATCACGTCTTCCAGATGCAGAGGGAGGTGGAAGGAAGCAGAGAAGAGACCTGGTCTAACAGCCACACCTTCCTCAGGATGGTCCTAACATTGTCTCTCTCTTCTGGAAGGAAAAAAAAAAAAAAAAAAGACTGACCAAATCCCTTCTAGATTTCCAATGTCTGCCTAGATTTGAAAAGATGAAAAAGCTGCAGAAATACACTCTGTGAGGCTGTGGTCTGCCCCACTGACCACGGCTCATGTGTCCTGCCCTTGTGGGGACCCCCAAGATGCCATAATATAAGGACAATGAAAAGAGATAAGATACCTGAGAACCCCATGAAATCCTTGGAGGAAGGGCGGACATGAATATGGGTGGGAGAGTTCTAGTGATTGAGAAAGTTGGTGCCAGAGAAGATTGCACTTAAACAAGGGGCCCCTGACATTGTCCAGACAGTGGCATGCAGAGAAAATACAGTGCTCACAGCCAGAGGGACTGGGCGGGGCTTCGACTGTCATGGCCACACCCGGTTGCCCCCAGGGAACCAGTATTTCCTCATTACCATGACTCCATAGTGGCTTGTGCTGCGGGAAGTCTTGCTAACGGAAAGACCCCTGGACAAGAATATACATTGCATATATGTATACGTATATATAATCTATACTCTCTTCCACCCAAATCCTAGTAGAATCCAAATCCTAGAAACTTCCTCATTATTTTGAAAGCACAGGTATTTTTTCCAAACCCTTCATTAACTGCAAGGTCTTTGAGAAAAGGATTTCATCATTCTCTTTCCATTCCATACTAAGTGTCGTATTATAAACACAGAGACCAAACAATAATANATCATTAACTCAGCCCCCAGCCCTACTCCCCTTCCTGGAGGATGGAGGGTGGAGTGGAAAGTTCCAAGTTTCCAATCATGGCTTGATCTTTCTGGTGACAAGCCCCCAACCTGAAGCTATTGACTAGCCCAGCATGTATTGTCTCATTAGAACCAAAGACCCTCCTATCGCCTAGGAACTTCCAAGGGATTTAGGAGCTTGGAGTCAGGAACTGAATCAAAGAACAAATATTAGAACAGAAGCTGTTCCTTGTGCCCTTCTTATCAGCTAGGAAATTTCAATGCTTTTAGGAGCTCTGTGCAAGGAACCAGAATCAGAAACCAATACCCATTTGTATGAGTGCACAGCAGATATGTATTCCTTTAATCCATACTTGGAAGTATAAGGTCAAAGCAACTTTAGTAACTGGCTTTACCTACATGGATGACTCCCAAATCAAGTTTCTAGTTCTGACTTCTCTCTCTTAAACCCTGGACTTCTACTTCCATCACTTTCTGGAATCTCTACTTGGATGCCTCATGGCATGCTCCACCCAACTCCTACCCAAACAAACCTATCACTCGCCACTCCTTCCCTGCCCAACTTGCTCACACCTGCTCCTCTTCTGGCCCCTAAGACCAACATCATCACATTCCTCCTAATCACCTAAGCCAGACACCGTGGAGTCTTCCTCTACCCCACCCTTGCTCCACCATCCCAAGTCCAATGGAGCACCAAATCCTGCCAAATTTGACCATCTTTATCTTTCGGAACCCTATGCCTAGCACAGGAGATCTTAGTGTCATCTTGCATTTTGGGTGAATCAAATTAAAGTCCTCCTGGCAGTATTGGTGGCCAATGTGACTTCTCGGGTCACCACTCCGGCTGCTTTCCAAGCTGGAGAAGAATTGGCACATCTGGAGACCCTTTGTGCCCCAGTTTTCCTGGATGGCGGAGGTTGGCTGGGAAGCCTGAGAACGGAAGCCCTTCTCCCACGTGAGCGGCTGCTGGAGGAGAAAGACCTAAGCTCTTACACAAACTCCTCTGCCTGCAGGTCCTTCACAGGTTTTCCAACCTGCTTTTGTTGCTATTGCTGCTGTCGTCACTGTTGTTTTGGCATCACTGCCCTCAAAGCTATGGAGAAGTCTGCTGCCCTGCAGATCTCAAATGCCTCCCCACCCTGGGATTTTTAGACAAGGCAGAGCACATTTTTTTTTTAATTTAATGTTTATTTTGAAAGATAGCTAGCAGGAGAGGGACAGAAAGAGAGAGAGATTGAGAATCCAAAGCAGGTGCTGCACTGTCAGCGTGGAGCCAAACATTGGGTTCAAACTCACAAACTGTGAGATCATGACCTGAGCCAAAATCAAGGGTGAACGCTCAACCGACTGAGCCACCCAGGCGCCCCAAGGCAGACCACATTTAAGATGGAGATCCCAAGTACTGGCCACTGAGAGACTAAATGCTTCAGAGATGCCATGATAGAACATTCTAGAGAATATCCTGAGCAACCCCCATAGATCAAGCGAGGCAAACAGACTAGAGACTACAGGGTGTACTGAAAGTATAAGCCACAAAGAGCCTGCTCCTGGGCCAAAGCCAGACACATTGTGTTAAATCTGAGGGGAAAAAAGGAAATGCTGCAGGGGGTAGGGGGTTGGGCAAGAAAGAGAGAAAGGGGGAGGGAGAAAGATGCAGAGTTGATTCCTGGGAAAGTTCAAGGGAAAAATGAAAGGGAGAAGTAAATAAAGACAAGTGACCTTTACTAGGCAAATAAAGGAAATACAATTCATTGTAACTTTATTAAGTATTTGGGAAACCTTATTTTTCTGCTTCCTTTTTTATGTTTTTTTGTCTTTTCTTTTCAAGTCTGTTTCTTTCTCTCCATTTTATCTCTCTCTCTCTGTCTCTCTCTCTCTCACACACACACACACACACGCACATGCATGTGCACACACACACTCACTTCCTACACCTGCTGAAGCAACTTAGCTAAAAATCATCCAAAATAACTTGCCTCAACCAGTCAAATGAGGATAGAAAGATGGATGAGAACTCTATTTCTGGGCCACCCTCTGGCCCCCACACATCTGAAAGGTCTTGCCTTGTACAATCATGTTTCTCCTCTCCTCCCCTTAATGTTGGGAAGGTAATTTAACACTGAACAGAGTGGTGGTGACAGATTTCCTGTACTTAAAGGTCAAACAGCCACAGTAGAAGAGAGCCCTAAGCCCTTAGCACTGACAATAAGACATGAAATTATAGAAGAGTATAGAGATCCCTTTAGAAAGCTAGGAAGAAGTCTTGGAGCCTTCTGGTGTCAACAGATATAGAAAGGAAGATACACATGGAGGGTCCTTGGTGAAAGTGGATGTTGGAAGGGAGATAAGACAGACTCTAGTGCCCCAGCTTAAGCCTCAGCAGGTACCCAGGGCCCCCCCAGATAAGCAGTCAGCTGCTCAGCTCAGATCTACAAAGAGTACAGGACTGCATAGAATTTACTTTCTCCTAAGGCTAGAATGCTCTGCATTTGGCTCTTGCAACTTCACTCTAGTAAATATTGGGAAATGCATAAACCATCAGCTACACATAGTGAAGCTGACAGGGAAACAGGGAAACAAAGAAACCCAAGGTAGGCAACAACAGAAGTTTCAACCACAATTTAGGTTGGAGGTTAAGGAGGACGATGTGTGGTACAACAGAGAAAGAGAACATAAAAGAAGAGGCACTCAACCAGCCTGAACCCAGGGTCCACTCCATACTGTGCTCTCAGTTCATGCCAGTTTGAGGGGAGACTGACTTTCTCAGGCAGCATCCAACCTGCCAAGCTTAACATCCACCCGCAATGGCACAGAGGACAACAGCCCTTTCCACCTCTGCAGGCAGAGAAGAGACAGGCCATCTGGGGGGCTGTTTGGAGAGCACCACAACTTCGTAGTTTTCAGTGTGCATAGTGGACACACACACATTTTGATATTCCAGCATTGCAATGACCTACACAGAGGCCAACAGAAGAAGAACACAGCAGAGGTCTATCCCTTAAAGTCTCAATGTTGAGTATTGCCAAGAGGTTAAATTATCCGCATGCATCAGGATGGAGTATGAACCAGCAGAAGACAACACAACAGATCAAAAGGTGAACAGCAGAACGTGGTCTGAACAGAAAAGCAGAGACATCCACCTCTTAGCTCTTCCTGGCGGGAAGGTTCATCAGCACATGAGTGGAGAGTGAATATCAGCATTATACTTCACAGTCTCCATCTCACAGTGCCACGTATTCATTCATACTTTCATAAAGTGATGGCTATTCTTTTTTCCAGAGTGGGCCTGGAGTGTGGTAAATGCCCTCTTGCTTCATGCTTCTGGAACATTTCTCTTCCTTCAGGAATCTCAGTGCTATTGTAGCCTGAGTCATCAGACCCATCCTATTGCTACCACCTTCTGTGGCAATAGCCCAGCCAGCACCTGGAAACACTTGTCCTCTGATGGGTTTCCATAGTTTTCTCTCTGTTGTTATTTTCTACTCTCAACTTTAGTGACTTCAGGAGCCACGTAGATATCCTCAGGAATGAACATTCCTAGTGTTAACCCCACTAGGGGACAGCCTTGGAGGAGACCTCTATGTATCACTTGGTCTCCAAAAGCCCCATTCTACCTACAGGGCCATGATGGTAATCTAGGCTCACCTGGTATTCCTGAGTGCTCAGACAGCCTTGGATGTTGGAAAGTGTGGGCATTCCCTTGTCCCCAGTAGCCTGTTACCTGCAAGGGGACCACAGGCCTCTTCAGGGAAAGTTCGGGAGAGTATTTAACACAACAACTGGAACAGTCCTTTCGGGCTGCTACAGAAAAATACCACAGAACGGGGAGCTTATGAACACCAGACAGTTATTTCTCAGAGTCCTGGAGGCTGGGAGCCAAGATACTCAGGTTCTGGTGAGGACCCTCTTCTGGGTTGCACACTGTCGACTTTTCACTATGTCCTCACGTGGTAGGAAACTCTGTGGAGTGTCTTTCATAAAAGTGCTAATCCCATTCAGGGGGGCTCCACCCTCTTAATCTAAGCTCCCCAAAGCCCCACCTCTTAATACCATCCCACTGGGCACTGGGATGTCAACACATGATTTTGAGGGGACAGAAACTATCCATTCAATCCATTCAACCCATTCATTCAAGACACAATCCATGCCGGTTCTTCCAGGAGAACAGAACACCCTTCTGCCAGTGGGCCCCCAGTCTATTCATTGACTTTGATTTGAGAACTGGGTAAAGAAACTGCAACTTCCTGTTTCCACAGCTCACAGTCTGATGGCGTATGGCAGTCATGTGACATGAGCAGGCGTGAATAAGATGGTATCCCTCTCCTATATTCCCCTCACTGATTTCCATCCACTCGGAATAAAGCAGACTCCTATCCATAGGAGAGTAAGTATTCGTGAATGGTACTGACCTCTCTTCAACTCCTTCGCGGTCTCTGCAACCTTCACACACTAACACTGGCTTCTTTGCTCTTTCTGGTTCAGAACGCCAACATTTGCTCTTCCCTCAGCCTGGAATGGTTTTTTACTTCCACCTTACTCCCACCATTTTTGAGCCAATGTTTTTTCTCTTTCTTCAAAGTGTTTAACGCTACCTAGCATTGTGCATGCGTGCGTGCGTGCGTGTGTGTGTGTGTGTGTATCCTAAGTGTATGTCCCCCCATTACGGGGGAACACTGCCTTTTTACCGCNCGTGCGTGCGTGCGTGTGTGTATCCTAAGTGTATGTCCCCCCATTACGGGGGAACACTGCCTTTTTACCGCTGTGTTCCCAGATCATAGAACAGCAATTGTCATGTCAGCAACAAAGAGACCAAAGACTCTATAAATGATGATCTAAGGTGAGACCAGACTGATATGATCACCATGAGGAACAACAAACATGTTACACAATATGAAAGATAAATATTATTAAAGCCAATAAAATGCTGAAAGAAAATCAGGGGAATCTAAAAAAATAAAAGAGTACGGGGCGCCTGGGTGGCTTAGTCGGTTAAGCGTCCGACTTTCGCTTGGGTCATGATCTCGCGGTTCATGGGTTCGAGCCCCGCGTCAGGCTCTGTGCTGACTGCCAGCTCAGAGCCTGGAGACTGTTTCAGTCTGTGACTCCCTCTCTCTCTGACCCTCCCCTGCTTACACTGTCTCTCTCTCTCTCTCTCCTAGAAATAAATTTTTAAAAAATAAATAAATAAAAAATAAATAAATAAATAAAAAAAAGAGTAAAAGAAATGCAAAGAAAAATAGTTTACTTTACAATGGAGGTATTTAAGAATTGAAAGGCTCTGAAGATTAGAAGGGTGTCCTAAACATTCTCCACCTCAAGTCAGTATCTCTGATGAGTTGAAGGGCACGTAACTGGTCATTTCTTTTGCTAGTTGAACATTGCCTTTGCGACACTTTACAGCTTAAAAATGTTTCCATGTGAATTATTTCATTTGACCCTCCAAATGACCTCATTGACATTGTCAAGCCAGTTCCCCATCCCCAGCCACGCTCGTGGAAACCAATTTCTGCCAGTCGAGAG
>NW_027536464.1:7318151-7417437 GCF_008692635.1 Crocuta crocuta
CCTTGTTTGAAGGACCTGGAGGCAGATGGTAGGAGGCAAAAAAACGAATGTTTCAAAAGGTGTTTTTTTTTTTTTTTTTTTTTACTCCAAATTTTAAGACACTTACATTCTGCTTTGCAACAGGAAACAACTATTATGATTTTTTTAAGTAAACATGTTCTGAAATTTCATATAAGAGAAAATTCTGTTTTTATGAAAAATGTCTTCTATAGAATTTTTCCAATTACCGTTTTGTCATAATCTATATTTACCACAAGAGGGCTGAATATGGGGCTCCATGCTTAGTTTTGTCCTCATCAAGAAGAGGCTGGGTTGTTTTCCTTTTTTTCAATGTTTATTTATTTAGGAGGGGGAGCAGAAAGAGAGAGGGAGAGAGAGAATCCCAAGTAGGCTCTGTGTTGTCACCACCGAGCCCCATGCAGGGTTCAATCCCACGAACTGTGAGACCATGACCTGAGCTGAAGAGTCAGTTGCTTAATTGACTGAGCCACTCAGGCACCCAAAGAAGAAGGTTACATTTTTCAGCTTAATATGAACTTGAAAGTTCTCACTGCAATTAGAAAATTACCAGTCTTGATGTTCTAGATCCCTAGTTAAGTCAGTAGCTTTTTCATCCAAACTGACTTTTTAGCCATTCTAGTAAACTTCTTTGCCATGATTTGGTTCTTTCTTGTACTAATCATTTTTATCTTCTGATTCCACATTTCAAGCTGAACAGCTACAAATGTTTATTTGCAAAATATTCAAAAACTACAACTCTTTTTCTCTCTTATTTATTAGGTGTAAATATATAAAAATGAATCCTTTTCTATCTTTTAGCATTTCTTTATACAGAGAGGTGAGCACCTTGGATTGTTTCCTCCCAAGATTGTTGCCATGGAGGAAATGAGAGATTTTGTCAGCCATTTTGAGTATCAGCTACATTCTCAGTTTACTATCTTTCACAATAAAAAGTATTTTTGTTCACTTTAAGGAGAAGGCATGAGGAAACCAATCTTGAACGCAGCAAATGTCTCCACAGAAATGAGTTTTGGATGTTTTCAGTCAAATATATAATTTCAGTTATATATTCAGTCAAATATAACTTAAAAAATTATATTCTCCTAGTGAGTCTGAAAGTAGGTGGTTCAAACTAAACTCACGTTATGTCTGAACTGCCAAGGATGTGGGGCTGATGGGCCCAGATTCTGGTAAACCTCTTCAATGACCTACTAATGAACTTGGCTGTTTCATAATGATCATCATTTTCAGATTTCCAGATTTAACCTAGGACTCAGTCACAAACAATACATGCTTTCCTTTCTGTGGCTGGCGAATGTTACACATCATTGGACTTGTGGCCTTGGTTTTCAATCATTACCTGTGATGCCCCCTGACATTTCTGCCTCTCTGTGACTTTTCCAATAGCTGCAAAGAACATGTAAATTCCATGGAACCAAAAGGATTCAATGAGCTCAGCTCATTGTAGCCAAAATTAGCCATGTCTCTAATCTAAGGCTATTGAGTAGAAACTGAGAAACTTTTAGGAATAGATCAATATTATTGTGGAAGATTGAGTAATTGTAACCAAACAATTGGATAGAATTCTGAAAGTCAAAGAGTGAAAAAAGAATCATGATCTATGAATATATGCTAATGGTATAAGCTAATGAAGAGAAACAGAAAGAAAAATACACACACATACACCCCATTATAGTGTCGTATAATTTTTTCAGGGATTTCAAGACATTTTCTCCTTCATATTCTTCAAGATACAGGAAATGCTGGTATATGCCCCTCCACTCAGAAAGGCAATCTAATCTGGTTGAACACAATTTTGACTCATATTTACTATGGTCACATTTTAGAGAACTACAGTTTTGAAATGCTGAGGTTACTCAAAAGTAAAATCCAAATATTGAAAAGATATGATATTTTTAAAGGAAAATAAGTTTATCGGGAAAATGAGTTTAATGTGCCCATTCAATAATATGGGCAATAAGGACCGTGCTTTATAAACTTTAGAACGCACGTTTTATCCACCTTTTTAAACATATCTGAAATTGGCACGTATCTTACCATAAATGGCATCTTACAATTAAAATTGGAAACATGTTTGTTCTTTCTCAATGGAATGCACACTACTGGGAAAGAAGTTTTGTGCATCTTAGAATTAAACGTTTATTAAATTTGACAAAACATCTCATTAGAAAGGACCCAGAAATATTAAGAGTACGATCAGCATCTACAATAGCACCTTGTATCCAGTACACATCTGTTAGATAATGTTTGTGGGCAGTTGGATAGGTTCTAATGGAATGTTTCTATCCACAACTTACTAACACTGAACAGTGATGATGCACTTGGTTACACCAAATTAGATGCAAACACATGACTATGTCTGCTGGTTGGGAAGCAGGGTTTTCCAGTAGCTCCTATTCTTCTGTGGCCAATGAAAATAGGCTTAGGGCAGTGAACACAGACACAAAAGAGTAAAGGAAAGAAATGGCCACATTACATCATCTATGGCTTACTTCCTTATTTCATGTACCTTTGGCTGTGTCATAATATCTAACTCAAGAAAATGAGAATGAAAGAAATTATCCAAGTCAGTTTCTCAACCCCCAACACTATTGACATTTTGAACCAGATGATTCCTTGTTAGGAATGGAGGGATTGCTCATGCATTATAGGATGCTTAGCAGCATCCCTGGCTTCTACTCACCAGATGCCAATAGCACCACCCTCCTCACCACCCCTCAGTTCTGTCACCAAAAAAGGTCTCCAGACATGACCAGATATTGCCTGGGGTGGGAGAGTGGAATTGCCATGGTCAAGAACCACTATTGTAGGTTTTTTCCCATGTTATAGTATTGCCTAAGAGTCAGATGAGGGATACAGATAAAGAAATGCAATAAACAAATTTAAGACATAAAGTCTCCCTTGCAAAAATAGAAGTGGTCTGAAACTTCAAAGATATCTTCAAGTTTTCGGGTTACCAAAATTCCAGTAGACTCAAGATTGGGGGGATATGTATTTTTAATTATTTTTAAAACAATGAAAAACATATTTAACATATAAGTGATCAAAAGGGAATCTGAAAAAATAAACTGATCTGCTTGGCTGATGGAATTGTGGATGTTTTTAGTGATTGTGATTCACGCCCTGAGTAATTAAATACTTCCTGCTTTTGGTTTGAGAAAAACAAATGAAGATCAATGTGAAAGGGCCAGAATGATTAAATATCTAGCATTTTCTAAGTGATTACTAAATACCAGGCACAGAGCTCTATGCCTTATATGCATGGACCCATTTAATATTTACAACAATCCTGAGAGTTAGCCATCATTTCCAGGAAGAAAATTTGACTTGACCAAGATTACACAGTTTATAAACAGCAGAGCCCAGAATCAACCTCTGGGCTATCTGCCTTCTTACTATATCAGTTCTGACCACCACACTCTATGGCATCCATGTTACCCTGACAGCCAATACTTCCTTATTTGAATTCTATATCCCAGCCAGACTGATGTATTCATAGGCATTAGCCATGTATCTTGCATTTTTCTTTCCAGACCTTTGCTCACACTGCCTTCCTCCTGGAAAATTAACTTCCCTCTATCTGTCTGTCCTTTTATTTCTTAAACCATATCCCTCCTTTGCTGCTTAGTTTGAGGTCCATTTTCTCCATTGAATTATCTGAGATTATTCTACCCACGGTGATCTCCTTGTTCTCTGCGTGCTTTTTACTTCTGCCTAATTAGACACTTGTCATATAAGATGTCAATTTCTAACTCCTGATGACAATAGCTAATATGTAGATACCCATTAGGAAAGAGTTGTATGTACATGGTCTCATTTTATCCTGACCACAAACCTGTTTTCTGTTACGGTCATTTCACGGATGAAGGTGTCTACTTTTCCTCCCAAACTCCTGGATTCTGTAAGGACTCCTATGACCTCAGCCCTTCTCCATTTGATAGATGGGAGTGAGTGAAATGTACGGAGCTCCCTACTTCTCCACCATCTTGCCACCAACCGCCAGATGAAGGCATCTAATGGTCAGAATTAACTGGATTGTTCAAAGATCCACTTGATAAGTGGCAGACCAGAACAGAATGTGAATAGAAGTCTCTTAACTCCCTACCTCATGTTCTTTCTTAAAAACCAGAACTTTTACCCAGGTGTGTATAATACGTATAAGTCAATCTCACCAATTAAACTGCAAATTTCATATTTTAGGACCTTCTCCTTCCCTCATTCCTACCCTAGTACTCAGTAAGCACTCAGTAAGTACTTAGTAAGCATTTAGCCAATACTTAGAATAATAATTTATCAGTTGGATAATTTTTGCCTCCCAAACGTCAGAGCATAAAGCAATAGTAACGGTCATAGACTGCAAATGAAGAAACAGTATTAGCAAGATTAGGGGATCTGATAAGTGTCCTGTCAGCTGAAACCCCAATCTACCTGCACTTGAATTTCTGCTTGAACTTGGCTGCTCTTTTTCAGATACTTCTACACATATTTTTCTTCATTTTGTCCTAAAAAAAATCTTATGATAAATTACTATTTTATCCTCATTTTAGGGAGAAGAAAATTAGTTTAGGGAAATTACATAACAAGTAGAAGTTTGAAGAGGGTTTCAGTACAGCAGGCTACCTCCTGACTTTAATGGTCCTTCACTATAGAAAATAGACAAACACTTCTAAGGCTCATGTTTACATTCATATGTGTATATAACATAACACATATTAATATATATATTCCTATGTATGTATCTTCTGTTTGCTTTCAAGTTTTAAAGCAGATCTAATTTCTAGAATATCGAATTTTCAGATCTCATAAAGCCAACAGCACTTTCTAAGTTCCCAAGCAAAGGAGGTTGTCAGAGGGACAAATGTCAGGTTAGTTGTTCTTGGTTGAAGGCTCGGGAGCTGTCTCAGGGAGCACCAGCCTATCAGAGAAAAAGATTGTCCTGATATATCTCTAGCTGGGGTGGAGGAAGATCAGTGAAGGCCTACAGCCGTATGGAATGAAGTTCATTCCTTTGAACGAGTCTACCCACCCTGGCCAGACACGTGACATGAAAAATGCAGGCACCTTCCCCAGGCCACTATTGTTAGTAATTCCCAGTTGTCTGAGAGCTATTTGGCACACTCTCAGGTAGCTGACATCCAAACAATAAGTAATCTGGTTTTCGGCAAGGTAATTACCGAGCATACCTGCATGGTCTCGAGACCTAAGTGGTGCGTTACGACATACTGAACAAACAGCACACCTGAGTAAGCTTACAGTCACTAAAAAAAAACTATTATCTTTAATCACAAGAACATGTCAGAATTCTTGCTTTATTTGTGTGCAGGCTTAAACCGCTTCCCCAAAACCACATTGTAGGGACCTGCCCACTCTTTCTTATTTAGGGCACTGTGGATCTCAAAATTGTTTTGTTTTGTTTTGTTTTGGTTTTTACCTATAAGTTTAGTTCGAGAACATACCCATGAGACTGCTCCAGATTTACAGCCCCCAACTAGGGACCACTCTGCCCAAGGAGACCCAAGCCTGGGAATCTCTGACCTCATCACCAAGTGCTCCTGTTTGCAGAAATTGGGCAGAAATTTCACACTAGTCTTTCCATCACTGAGAATCCTTTCAGCTTTTTTACACAGAAATAATACAGAACTGCCTGCAAATATAGTTATTTCCGAGGCTGGTGGAGAATGGTGATATTTTTTCATCCGTGATCATAAACCTCTTGACAATGGAGAATTTGACTAGGCAATGATTATACCTGAGAAATTTTCAGACGTTTTGCTCAAGTCAATCAATTTAGAAATGGTAAGTAATTTCTAGAACCAGCTTGCCAATGTGGGGAAGTTTATTATACATACATTTGAGGTTTACAAAAAAAAAAAAATGAATTTTAGTGTAAGAAGCAGGCCCATATCCAGGGTACCAAATTTTCTTAAAAACAATTCTGTCTCTTTTAGATGGTGTTTATCAACTTGCTTAATCTCTCCCATGCCTCAGTGGCCTTCCACTCATTAATTAACTATATATTAGTTGAGTCTTCTGTGTACCAGACTATAGTCTACTCTCAGAAGATAAAATGCCTAAAGAAATAGGAGGGGGGAAACCCTGCTTCCAAAAGCTTATATTCAAGTGGAGAAAAGTGTACATGAACAAATATATATAGTGTGTCAAGTAGTGACAAATTATTTGAAAATAAAACAGGAAAGAAAATGGAAAATCTCAGTGAAGAAGAACATGAAAATGATTATAGCTTTCAAGAAGGCTGCCCGGGATCTCTCCTAAGAAGGTGACATTTAAGCAAAGTCCTGAAGGAGTAAGGGAGTAAGCAATGTGGATATCTAGGGGACAGCATTCCAGAAGGATGCGGATGGGAAAAGAAATGCAAAGGTCCTGAGATACAAGGATGCCTGGCACATTCCAGGAGTGGCAAGGTGGCTGGCCAGTGTAGCTGGAGCAGAGTGAGCAAAGAGGAGACAACTGAGGCCAGATTTTGTTGGGCCTTAAATTTAGGTCATTCGAGGTAGTGGGGCTAAAGCAATAGACTTAGAGTATCAGAGCTGACAACATTTGTTTTCCACAGCATGCATGATCTGACTTGCATTTTAAAAGATTTATGGTAGTTTCTGTATGGGGATTAGACCACAGAGGAGCACAAAGTCAATTGCTTACGTATCAAAAGACATCAAGTAGCTGCCATCGCAATAATTCAGGTACAAGACAACTAGGGCTTGGATTAAAATAAGACCAGTGAATGTTGTTAGATTCTAACTCTAGAGTAGCTAGAGTCAACAGAATCTCAATGGAATAAGTGTGAGATATGAAAGAAACCAAGGAGGACTCTGAAGCTTTGGCATAAGGAATTACAACAGAATTGCCCTTTACTGAGGTGAGGAGCACAGTGTGAAAAGTACAGTTGCTAGGCACTGTGGAATTTAAGATTTCAGAACGGGACATGTTGAGTATAAATAGACATTCCAGTGGGTATGATGAGTAAATAGTTGGTTATATGAATCTAGAATCCAGGATACAGGTCTGCACTTGAATCATGAGCATAGAGATAGCATTTCATATCTCCTGAGATGGGATCTAATCAATGGGGGAATGGGTAAGCTTCCAGAATTCAATGGTCTAAGCTATGAGGAGGAAGTGGAGAAAGAGCCTGAAAAAGAGCTGCCCAGGACATGGTAACTATCTGAGAGCTGATGACAGTGTGTTCAGAAGGAGGGAGTGAGCAACTCTGTCAAGATTGACTGAGATGAGGACTTGGAATTGACCCTTTGGGTAGCAACACTGGGGTCATTGATGACTCTAACAAGAGTCTTTTCTTCTCAACAGAATAAGAGGAAAGGGGTTAAAATGGATATAGACACTTCTTTTCAGATGTTTCACTAAATGGGGAGCAAAGAAAGGGGTGGTAGCTGAAGAAGGGTGAAAAGTCAAGAGAAACTTTTTAAAAACCAACTTCATTGAGGGGCACCTGGGTGGCTCAGTCAGTTAAGTGTCTGACTTTGGCTCAGGTCATGATCTTGTGGTTTGTGGGGTCGGGCTCTGTGCTGACAGCTAGCTCAGAGCCTGGAGACTGTTTCAGATTCTGTGTCTCCTCTCTCTGACCCTCCCCTGCTAACTCTCTCTCTCTCTCAAATGAATAAAACATTTTAAAAAATCAAGTTCATTGAGGTATGATATACATAGAATAAAACTCACCAATTTTACAACAGGTGTACAGTTCAGTGAGTTTTTGACCAATGTATATATCTAAGCAATCACCACTGTAATTAAGATGTAGAACATCTTGTACCGCTTCCCACCAATCAACCTCTTACCCCAGACCAAGGCAACCATTTATCTGCCTTGTGTCACTCTAAATGAAATTTGTCTTTTTAGAGTTTTGCATAAATGGAATTATAGAAGATGTCATTTTTGTGTTCAGCTTATTTTGCTTAGCATGTTTCTGGGAATTATCTGTGTTGATGCAATGAATCAGTACTTACTTCCTTTCTATTACTGTGTGGCATTCTATAGTATGGATATACCACAATTTGTTTATCCATGCGTCTATTGATGGACATTAAAAGTGTTTCCACTTAGACCTTTTTTTTTATAGAATAACTCTGCTATAAACATTTATGCCTGAGTCTTTTGTGGATATTTGTTTTCATTCAGTGAAGAAGAGTTTCTTTAAGTTCAAAGACATTTGGAAACCATAACTGTAGTCATGGTGGTGATGAAATTTTGAGTGTGTCATAAAATCTCGTTACTGCAACAATATAGTTCCTTGGACAAGAAATAAGTATCATTCATCTATAGTCACTTATTCAGTATTCCACTCTAGCAGCTCATGAAGATACTGTCCTTGCCTTCAAGTGAGCATGATCTAGTGAATTAAACAGAAATGTAAATAAGTGGGATAAGCATACACTCCTTAACTGAATAGGCACTAAACTCTAGGGATGTATTGTCCAAAGAGACATAACTGGCCACTAGTATGAGTTGGCTCAAAAATGTTTATAGATAATGATATAATGAGTTATATCATGTTAAAGGATGAATATACCAATGTCAAAGAAAAGTCACGTATGCTTACGATGCATTCCTAACTCTGAAGACTATCACCATGTTCTTCATCATCTGCACACACCATGCTCCCCTACAAAGCCCCTTCAGTTGCAATTATTAACAACAGGCAGCTCCCCCCTGGCTTTTGTGACCAACCACTAGTGTACAATGAAAGAAGTTTAACGTGTGTTCTTTCTTGTTGTGCTGATTCACTTTTTGCACGATTTGTGATAACTTTCCTGACTTTCTATACTTTTCTACATTCTACTTCTCCTTTTGTAAAATGAAACTAACAACATCTGAGTGGGATTCATAAAATGTTATGGAATATGCCATATTCCTTACTGCAAAGCCACATGTGAGAACTGATGGCAAAATATTAGCGTGAGAACATGAGTTTCTCTGTGCCTCCAAATATTTTACTCTCAAAACTATACATATTAAACCCCATTTCTTCCAACCTGCTAGGAATGGATGGACCAGTATATACTGATGGCTGAGAACTGGTCTGACACTTCCAGTGAGCCTTAGATATTGTTAGGGGCTGGCCTGATGCTCACAGCTTGTGAGCATGGTGTCTCCTATTGGCCATCAAAGATATCACAGAACATTGACTTCAGACACGGTCACTCTGAGGCATAATAAACTGAGACAGAACAAGAACACATCATAATTTTATCTAAGTATGGAAAAAAAATATGGTCATTATGCAATCGACATAATACCAAATATTCTAGTTGCTCCTGGCTAATAGGATTGACTGCTATTTCTTTACCGATTACAGTTTTATCCTTGCTCTAACTCTCCTCCCTATGGATAAGACTACATTTTTGAGATGCCTAATCATAGACTTGTCCCTGTTTTCTGACAAAAGTCACTCTAGAACAAACGCCTGCTTTCCTTGACCCTCCCCTAATGTCATGCAACCGAAGTCCAGATTCTATACAAAGTCACTTCCGATACCTTCTCACCAAGACATCCCACAGTTCCTCACAGTCTACATCTTTCTCCCTGTAATGATCTGCTCAACTTGTTTGACTACAGGTGTGTCTCTGATGGTCTTTGCCTGGAGGACGTAGACTACATCTGTCCCAGAATTTTCAGTACCGGAAAAGGGAAGCAGGGCTTAAGATGTTACATATCTCAGAAGTATTAACACTTGACAAAATTACTCTTGCTTAACAACCTGCCTGAGACAAAGAGGTGATTCCCCACCAGCATTAACACAACAGGCCAGCAAACAGCAGAGAGTACGTAGCAATAGTGGGCCTGGGGATATCAACCAGACATCTCACTTTGATTCTTCTCTCACAACGCCTGCTTTCCCAATCCTGGCCAGTTACAGACACAGTCCTGCCTAGACCCTGAGTCAATTAGCCCTGACCAGGACAGGGATTAACACCAGTGTGTGGAGTCTGGAATTCATCTTGTCGTCGCAGCCCCAAGTGCCAGGCTGTAGCTCTCAATTTCCTGCTTAGTATTCCAGTCCACTGCTGGGTCTGGAGTTTTGCCTAGAACCATCATAGCCCATTGGGCAAAGATCCAATACCTTGCGGAGTCCTCGCCCTTGTCTCTCCCCTAGAAGTTGTAGTTTGTTGTGTCTATTCCCAGTTGCTGGCAGCGGCACCATTCCAAATGTGCTTATCCTCGGGAGCCGTGACGTGGCTGACCTTTCTGACACTGCCAATTGTACCATTGGCTCTGGAGAGGGCGCTTTAGCTGAGGAAGTTCCCCAGTCCCGGTCCCATCTGGTCCTGGGTTTCTCCCACACTTCCTCTTGGCCAGTGCCAGCATCCCTCACAGCCGAGCCCACCCAGGTTATAACAGTCCCAGCTCACCAGACACAGTTTATTCATGTGCAACTGGACACGTTCCTTGGCCATCACCCAAAAGAGAAAGTTGCTACAAGAACCACCTGCTGAGTCTTCAGGACTTCCAGACATACTCTTAGGTTCAGGAAAGCAACAGGAAGCAGGGGAGGGTTGCCTCCTACCACATCAAGGAGTATATAGCAAAAAGGAGAGTCCTTACTCCTTTAAGCTTCAGTCACTTCCCGGGAGCAAACAAATCCAACTTCAAAAGCCCTGTGATTTAAATACACATTAAGAACTTGACCAATACTCGAGTAATGACTAGATGTCTAAGGACTTCATAGAGAGTTCTCAATAAATATTTTTCGGACGAATGAATAGGTCTGACAGATGGGAAAATTGAGGGCAGCTTCTGTTGCTATCGCTCGGGATCTCTTGGTCAGCCAGCAGAGAGCTGGAACAGAACCAAATTCTCTGCTCTCCAATCCAGGACCCTTTCTCCTAGAGCAACATCCTTATTAAATAGATATTGGTTAACTTATAATAACGCAAACTCTGGACTTGGTTTCTTTACTGGTCTTTTATCCCTAAGAGTATGGAAGATGAACTAGTTTTTGGAAGCTAATCTTAGCTACTTAAGCATTTAGTCAAGAGATATGTCATATACGCACTCCAATTCTGTGGTAAAACTGGGATAAGAATCTATCCATTACCAATAATTTATAAACATTTTTATCATGTAGAAGAATTTAAATATTAAATAACCTTATTAAAATTTGTAGCTTTTTCATGTCCTTGAACCACAAAGTAGAAAAGGGAGCATGGGGGAAAAGCCTTGGATGGAAGAGTTAGAAAGAGCCACGGAAAAGGGATGGAAAGCCAAAGACTTGCCTTTGCAAATTTCCTGCAATTAACCCGACCCCCCACCCCATCTCTTCAGAAAAGGAGGCTTAAAAGGAGAGTACAGGTTACACAGCACTGTTCTTCCTAAAATCTCCAAGGGTTGCTGGGAAAAACACAACTCCTATTAAAATGCAAACACCAGCTGTGTTGGCCTAAGAATCATTTACACTTTAATTAGAAGGAATCCCTTTAATCAGATGATTTGATTGCCTTGCTACTCCGTGTGGTCCGCAAAGACCAGCAGCATAGGCATCTCCTGGAATTTTATGAGAAATGCAGACTTTCGGGTGCATTCTAGACCCCTGAAGCAGACACATGCACCGTGACATCTGAAAGTCTCGGCAGTTCTAAAAAGGCAAACATGACTGATTCAGACAAGATATGGTTTGGGTTCCTAGACGTCCTCAAAGATGTGGGTGGGAGGCACTGCAGAAGGCAACAAAGACGCATTCACCTTCTAGCATGTTCCTAAGGACCCGGTGGCAATGGATTGTGTGTGCAATGGATTGCTAAAGTCGTTGAGATTCATCTGACTGTGTTGAAATATGGACCATGTAGCAACATATGTGTGAGAATTAACATAACTCAAACCCTTGTGATTGACAGTTAGCTGTTGTATTGGGCAAGATAGATTATGAAACTCTCCAAGACACCCACATTCCAGCCCAGGTACAGCCAGGTATGAGGAGAAACTGGTTCTGGGCTTGAGAGTATGTGTCAGAAGCTCTGACTAGTGTGCGAGACTCTCCAAAGTATGTAAAATGCAGAGTCGTGCAATTAACTAGAGCATGACGATCAAGAGATGCTACTCTAATGGAATAAACCACTTGTGTTTGCTTAATCCAGTGAAACCAAATTACCCGAGCAGTACCTATTCCAATATAATTACCTATGTTTGAGATTCAATTAGAAACAACATATTTCAGCCTCTACAGTCTCTCTCTCTCTCTCTTTCTCTCTCTCTCTCCTCTCCTTCTCTCTCTAACCTATCCACTTAGAAGCCTGACTTCATAGTAGGAAAGCTGTAATCCTGTTTTCTCTGGGACAAAGTGTGAACCTCCAAGGCTAACAAAAGTTTAACCACTTTGGCCAGTAGGGGGCAGCGAAGGGCAGGAAACAGGCTGCTGGCAACAGGCTTCTCCCTGGAGCAGAGGTAAGCAAACCAAACCAGAGTTAGAGCACCAGAGATCCAGCTGGTGGGCCTGGGAGGCAAGCAGAGTGCCCTAAGGAGGGAGCAGCTCAGAAGGAGCAGGAATCACCTACGATCCCAGGAGAGAGAAGTTTCCAGAAGCAGTTGGGAGGAGGCGGAGAGGGAAACCGGGTCTGATTGCACTCTGGAACTAGATGTTCAGGACATCCCAAGATTAGCCTCCAGGCTTGGTTTCCAGGAGCGCCTTCAAACAGCGGTAGAATTCAATTTCATTTGAAAGAATAGCTCAGCGTGTGTCCATTATCTCCCTCAGCCTTCTTGCCCGGGAAGTCCCTTGCTTCTCCCAGAGGAATGTTGTGAAGGTTGAGATCCTAATTGACCAACTACCCCACAGTAAGGAGAGCTGATGGGATTTGGGGGACAGACAGAGACAGACAGAACTTTTGTTGGGAGGAGGAAATCACCGTTCAACCAAACAGAAAGCCTAAAAGCTTGATGACCAGAGTGTACTCTTTATTACCTACCTCTCCTTTGTTGGAAGACACTTTTAATGTTTAGGATTAAATCCAGACCCAGCCCTATGGATAGGTTCCCCGGAGCTACCTTTGTAAAGATGCCCTGAGGCCAGTTATTTACATTTGAATTCTGGTTTTCCAAATACCGGGTAGAAATCTCCCCATCCATTTAATTCCCTCCCTTCTCCCTGCCCCCACCTCATGTCTGTGCCTATGGGGCCAAACTTTTCACATTATTTATTTTTATTTATTTTTAATTTTTTTAAAGTTTATTTATTTTTGAGAGACAGAGAGAAACAGTGTGTGCAGGAGAGGGGCAGAGAGAGAGGGAGACACAGAACCTGAAGCAGGCTCCAGGCTCTGAGTGGTCAGCACAGAGCCCAGCGCGGGTCTTGAACTCAGGAACTGTGAGATCATGACCTGAGCAGAAGTCACAGGCTTAACCCATTGTGCTGCCCAGGTGCCCTGGAAACTTTTCTAATTTTAGATATTCAGTCCTGCTGTGCTATGGATACACCCACACTTGGCAGGTAATTGTGAGGTCAGTGGGAAAATCTAGTCCCCCATAAACATACTCTTTTTCCAGAAATAACCAACACCTCATGCCTGGTATATACATGAGTTCTCATTTATACATGAAGCCAGAGAACAAAATCCAAAATCTGAAGACAGGCTTTTGGAGAGATGCTCATTAATATATTTCCAACTCCTAATTAACAATGAAAGGCTACCCCTACTTACTTGTTATTCCTATATTCTCCTTTAAATTAAACATTTCTACCCGTTTTTGTGTTTTCTCATTTCTTAGGCTCTTGATCCAAAATCTTTGTACTAAACACATCAACAGAACTTCAGTCCAAATTTATAACACATTTTACAAATCGCCTCATTAATACATGCTTAATTAGACTCATAAGCAGTAATAATCGCAATAAGTACAATTTCATGACTGCTTGTTCTGTGCCAGAAACACTGCTCAGTGTTTTATGGTCTATGGCTAATACTTCAACCACTGCCCAGTTTGACATGCTATCTACATTACAGATGAAGGAGGTAAGATCCCACACAGGTAGGTAGAGCTATTTCCCTCATGGCACCCACTGCCTCCCTGGTTAATTCCATACGTTAATAATAACTGATAGTGCCCTATCCACTGCAGAGTTACCGCGTACCTACTGTGGACCAGCCGCAGATGTTTCAGATGTTCATGAACACAGTTAGTCTTCACAAAAGTGTTGTGAGACAACTCTAATTTTTTCCCATGACGTGAGAAAGCCAGAGCTCAGCCACACTGCTAACAAGTGGCAAAGCCGAGAGTCTAACCCAGATCTCCTGATGCCAGTCTCAATGCTTTGCCCTTAAAATTCAGTTGTGTCTCAAACAAAAAGTAGGAGGGTCATATTCATGGCCGCAGTGCGGCAGAACAGTCTGTTTACAAAATGTCGGTATCCAAAGGGATCTTCACTTTCACAGGACTTTTCCCAGAAAGCACTGCAAGTGTCTTGATTCCAGCAACTACTCGATTCCAATCCTCTGCTGTGTCTCAGTAGCTCTGTGAACTTACATGAACTTGATATTTATCCCTTGACTTTCATTTCCCCATCCGCCAAATGGGCATATTTAGCTGTTTCTCACCCTCGCCGTTAGAAATAAAACTCCAGGGGGACAAGGATTTTATCTTGTTCACTGTTCTTACCCAAAGGTCTAAAACATACTTAAATACTTTTGTAGAAAAAGCCATGATCCACAGATCAGAGAAGTTCAAATAAGTTCATATGTGTTAAAGCACTCCATTAATTCTTACTTATTCCCATTCTGACGTGGGATAAACCCTCAGATTAGATTAGCTTGGCCTTCTGAATGAGTTCTGTTTATATACATAGCTATAGACCCTCCTTCAACTTTTGAGTCTTATCTTTTAAGTACATTTTGAGAACTCCTAAAGCTTTTGGGTTTTGAAGATTAGGTGTATGAAAGACAATTCCCCAAATGTTTTAATTTATGTTCTAGTCTTTGACTCTACGACTTTGAATTAGGCACTTAACTGCCTGAGGTTCTGAAAATGGAGATACTATTACCCTTTCAAGAGTTATCACAAGTGTCAGTTAAGAAACTATATGAAATATATGCTTTTACTTCTTCTGGAATATTTGAAATATTTACTTCCTAGATATTTATTTGTCAAGGCACCTTGTTAATGAAAACTGCTGGTAGTTTAGATTATAAATTCAGGTCGTTTTTGACTAGCAGTTTCTAGACTCAATAACCACATGGTGCAATGCCAAGCACTAATGCTCCCTGAGAATGTCTTATGGGTCAGGTGATCACATCAGCACTTCACCTATACCAACACACTGCAAGCTCACATCTCTCCTGTGAGATTTGTGGCATAGACAGGTAAACCAAGGCACAGAGAGGCTAAGTAAAAGAACCCGGAGAGTGAGAGTTGAATTCAAGTAATTGAATCAGAAGACTGGACTCTTAACTACTAAGTTATGTGTGTTTCAACTTTATGATTTAACCATCCCAATAGATCAGACTTCTTTACCTTTCTGAACCATTGACCCCTTTGGCAATCTAAAAAAGTTACAGATCCCCTCTCAGAGTGAAGTTTGTAAATGCCTCAAATAAAATACATAGGAGTAGGGAGAAAATCAGTTATATTGAAAGCAGTTATTTAAATGTTTTTATTTTTTAATGTTTGTTTTTTAACTTTCTGAAGAAGAGAGAGAAGGGGAAGGGAGGGGTAAAGACAGAGGGAGAGAGAATTCTATGCAGGGTCCATGCTGTCAGAGCAGAGCCGGATGCAGGGCTCAAACTCACCGACCGCGAGATCATGACCTGAGCTGAAATCAAGAGCCAGATGCTTAACTGAGCCACCCAGGTATCCCTTAAATGTTTTTAAAACTGAATTTATGACACAAAAATGCATTTGTTTATTTATTAGCAACCAAAGAACATTTCAAGTGTCAGGTCTAACAACTACTATCCTTTATAAATAGAAAAGGGCATGTAGAATGATAAAATACCTGATTTCTTCTGATGTCAATGTCCCACCCCTGTGGTTTCTGGCCTACTTTCTTAATTAAGGAAAATGCTAAATTTCAGACTTAGGGTGTTGAAAGTAAAGATGTAATTTTTTCCCACCCAAATTTGTGGACCCTTTGATTCTATTCTGTTCCTCTTGAACAGACCTTGAGGACGGTAGTCTGTCTACCTTTAGCATCTGCTTATTGTTTACAAGTAACAAAACGCTCAGTAACATGGTATTTTGAAATAGACGCAACTTTTCCTTCTTAAATATCATTTGGTAGTTTCAACTCAGATGTAGTTGAAACACAGCAAAGTTCACATATTTAAAATATGTTGAAGAGCCTATTTGCTATGTGTGACTTTAGGGGCTTAACTCTTTCCTGTTTAGGCTTCATTAGAGTTACTTAAAACAGCTGTTACATCACTTGATGTTCATTACTTAGTGCGTAAATGGAAATAAAAATTCAAGCCAGTCTTCTCTAGAATCTACAGTTTGGCCTGATTGTGCATTTGCTCAGTCAGTACATTTCCAAAAGCCAGCTCTCCCTTGGCTGAAATTCTGTCTTTATCCTATGCTACCACTAGATGGCACTGGTTGCCTGATGTCCTACTTGCTGCTCCAGGATTTCCCCACCCTCCTACCGCCGCCACCCAGCCCCCGCTCCCGCAATTGATTTTGAAATGAGAAAGCTTATCTGGCAACCTTATCCACAAACACTGAGTTGACATCTCTTTCTGAAATGAATTAAAGCTTTTTTTTTTTTCATTCTTTTGTATTTTATCTTTTAAGGACCATTACATCATTTTGTTCCTTTGATTCTCCAGAGGCTTTTACAAGTCCGTTAGAACTTCAGCAACTCAAGATGTTTCACACCCGTGAGACCTACCTTCTCTAAGACATTCTGTGCTTTTCCCGCAGAAGCATAAGCCACGAGAAGCCTTACCTCCTATCTGGTATACTGGCAACAGGAGCATCGTTAAGAGTAGTAAAACGATTCTGTGACCTGCCTTCCAACCATAGAAGCTCAGATGCTTTTCCCGCAGGGCTTCAGAGAAATCACGTTTGGGGGCCGATGCATCAGTTGTGGGTCATAAACAGGACAGGGGCTGTATTCAATAAAAGACTGAACCAACACACTCTTCCATGATACGGGATTCGTGAGAAGTATTTTTAAGAGAGTAATAAAATGTAACTGTGGTTTAAAACTGTCTCTTGAAATAAGCACATTTGTTATATTAGCAATTGAAGTAGCATATCAGCAAGAAACACAACCAAGATATATTCTGAGCAGTACTGAAGACCTACTGTTGTGTGCCCTTGGTGTGAAACATATTATTGCTGTTAATTTTTCAGAGCTTTGATTATTGCATGTAAGCTGACATAAAATAAATCAGTGGGCGCCAGCTACCGTATTTCTCAGTCGGATCAAAAGGAAGGAATGTGATTGGTTGTCATTGAGGAGGTGGTACCCCCATCCTCTCAGCCTGTGAAAGGAATCCCCATTGGAATCAAGATTAACAGCCCCAGGTGTGAGTGTGTACAATCTGATCGTTTATTCTAAATATGTGTACCCCCATTTACCATCCAAATCCCAACTTGTGTTTAGCTTCCCCCAGTCTAAAATTTATTTATTTATTTATTTATTTATTACATCTCCTAAAGTAAAGGTTGTCATGAATACAAGGATAGGGATGTTCTTTCCCAATAAAGAAAAGAAAAAGGAATAAGGAAATAAACTCTCAAAGTTCAGGAGGTGATTCTTAATGTTTGTTACCACTCTACTGCTTTGGGGCAAATACTTATGGATCCAAGCAAGGAGAGGCAGGCTGAGAAAGGATGGAGTGACATTTGCCAAAATCCCAAATGCTCAGTTGAATGCAATAAGACTAGATCACAAATGGAACGTGTTTCATCTCTCGGTTTTCTTTAGTTGAATTTATTTGTTTACTTGAGAAGGACTGTCTGTTTCCATGTGGCATTTGAAAAGCATTTGACTGCCATGTCTAATGTACCCAACCAGCAAGCCAAGTCTCAGGGTTCCGAAATTAGCCCAGTTCACCACTGGTTGCAAACAGTGACCCCAGTTTGTCCAGTTTCACTCTATAGGCTATGAGAAGGACTTTTCTCCTGGACGAGGAGACAAAGCAGGAGCCAAACCCAGAATGTATTTAGTGTTTAATCTCAGTGGTGCTTTGAAACAGTTCAAGAGTAGTTTCCCCCATAGTAAGAAGAAAGTATGAAGCCAACTCGATCCCTAGAAGTGCAATATTAGGAGAAATTATGCTTTTCAGTTCTAATACACTTGTCTTCTTAAAGTTGCCCAATTTGTTTTCTTCTTTTCAAAATTATTATCGTTAGGTCTGGAGATGGGAGAACCGTGTTCAAAGGTTCATTTAGTTAAGTGCTTTCTAAGCATTTGTTTTGACTTAAGTTGACCACGCTCTTTTTTCTCCGATTGCCCTATAAATTAGCATGGAATTATTGCCTTTTGCCCAGAGAAAAAGAAGTGGCAAATAGTAATAATGGTAAGACAAATCCAGAATAGAACTTTGAATCTTGAAAGAGTTTACTTACTTTCCAACGAGACTTAAGGTGTGGGCAACAGATATCCTGTGTGTGTGTGTATGTGTGTGTGCGTGTGTGTGTGTGTGCTCACACATGTGTGTGTTAAACGCCACATAAGAATTAGTTTATATTTTAAGAATCCCGTTTCTTTGGAAAATCGACTGTGTTGGAGGTAGACTCACCTTTTCTACTATTTTTGGACATGCTCACTAGTCTTTCCTTTCTCTGATTTTTTTTTCATCTGACCTGCTTGCATGATTAGACTACAGATCAATCAATATAACTCTTGATTTTCTGCAATCTTTGGCTTTGTGCTCTACGGTGATATAACAATCTCACTGCAGTCGGCTTCAGCCAGATGACTGGATCTGCCGGTTACCTTAGCGTGGTGCCAGGGGGGGTGAACACGGACTACATTTCAGGAAAAACAGACTGATTTGTTCAGGTGTGAGCAGTGGTTTCTTAACTGCCAAAGCATTCCAGTTCAACAAGATGTTCCAGGAAAATATAATTTTGGAACCAGTCGATTCAGCTCTAGGTAGGAGAGGCTGCGTAATTACTCTCAGGTGGTCAAAGCAGAAACCAAGAGAGCTGGGTCTTAGCCTCACAGCAACCCAAGGCTGCCAGGAGCAGGTAGGTGGGTTCGGAGCCCCCCTGAAGGAGAGGGAATGGACAGTAAGGGAAGGAACTGAGCCAGGCGTCTTTCATGACAGAAGTTACCGGAAAGTGCCAGGACCAAGTCATGGGCAGAGGCTGAAGAAGGCACTGAGGCGCTAGGTGGAGGGCATCTCAAGCCTGAATCCGATTGGTCTCAGATTCCCTAAGATCTTATCAGAGCCTCTCTCTGCTGTTTTGCTGTCCACATTCTTCTTTCTCCGCTGCCGCTTCTTATTACTTTATCTCTCATTTGAAAAGGTTTCATTATTTAATGATCTGCAGCATTTCAGCACATGAATCCAGTCCACATTTTTGAGCTGTAAGAAGAGCATGTCCTGGAGTCGCTTTCTATCCTCATTCCGCTTCACATAAACTTGAACAAGGCACAGAGTTATGGGAGAGAGGTACCGTAGAGAAATAAATAACGCAGCAAGCTCTCTTTGTTTGGATACTTGGCTATTTTCTCAAGATTTTGTTAAATTCCCCAAATTTCACTGCACATCATGCTATTAAAAATCAATTCCCTCCCAGCGGTGTAACGGAAGAGGGTCCCACTCTGACAAAGGATCAAGGGTTATTGATGGTTGAAGAATATAATTCCATGTTCTGACTCTAAAGACAAAACAACATATTCCCATGAGCCTCCAGAGGAAGCCGACTTTACGTAGGTGCCGGTTGACAAATATACATGTTCCCGTGATAGCCAACGAGAGAAACCATCTGAATTTATAAGCTAAGGCGACTTCACACAGAGATAATGAGAAAACACAGTTCTGGAAAGGCTGATCCTCAGACCGTCAAAGAATTTCAAATCTCTGGTTTGTGGCCAGGATTTTTCACACAGCTAAATCGTAAATAAGGTTTCATAGGGATCCGAGTTAGGTCCAAATATTAAATATATCGCTAACAATGATCAGTCTGTCTGAGCTGGTGTCTACATGCACAAACTTGTTTGGCTTTTTGATGGGTATGAAAATCTTTTTAGTTCTAAGAACAGATTAAATTCACAAGTGCCTTTCCCAACTCCTACATATTGCCAAACTGGCTCAACTGATTCTTTTTTCCTCCTCTGTCGGGGCATAGGATAAATAATCATATGTATATTTAAAACACAAAGGGAAAAGTGCTAATGCCTGAAGAGTTTGAATAAGGCTTAGCCAGAGCCCGACATACTGTTGCTTTGAGAATACAGTGAGAAAATGCGATCAGTGCCATTTGCTACAAGAGAGCGATTTCTCTAAGTCATGGCATCAAGTACCATCCTTGTCACTTTCCTCAGCTTTGAGAAACCGATTCCTAGCACTGTTCATTTACTCAGCAGAAACACTTTGAAGCATAAGACAACACAGTGGAGCCCCAGCGAGAAAAGGGTTTTATAGTGCAGGATTTCATTATTACTAGTGCTTTCACATCAAATTTATTTTCATATCAAGATTTTTAAACACCATTTATGTTTATACCACACCCTTCATCCAATATGTGACTTAAAAAAGAAGGAATACATTTATTTAGTCTGCTTTGGAATAAAGGAAGGAAGGAAGGAAGGGAGGGAGGGAGGGAGGGAGGAAGGAAGGTAGGGAGGGAGGGAGGAAGAGAGAAAGAGAGAGAGAAAGAGAGAAAGAGAGAAAGAGAGAAAGAGAGAGAAAGAAAGAAGGAGAGAAAGAAAGAAAGGAGAGAAAGAAAGAAAAGAGAGAAAGAAGAAAAGGGGCACCTGGGTGGCTCAGTTGGTTAAGCATCTGACTTCAGCTCTGGTCGTGATCTCACAGTTCGTGAGTTCGAGCCCCGTGTTGTTGGGCTGTGTGCTGACAGCTTGGAGTCTGGAGCTTGCTTCAGATTCTGTGTCTCCCTCTCTCTGCCCCTCCTCTGCTCATGATCTGTGTGTGTCTCTCTCGATCAAAAAAAATTTAATAAATAAACATTAAAAAAAGAAAAGAAAAAGAAAGGGAATACAAATTAGATTGTAAAACAAGGTAAATATTCTCAACAATACAAAAAATAGTAAAATTCATTCCTAAAAAGAATGTAGTGAAAGTGTTGTTGTCAAGCATTATTGGGGACACTGTAATTAGCTTCAGTCATTGGAGAAAACTATTTGAAAATATGTGTACTAGTGCCCAACAAAATAACCTAAAATACCCTTAAGTGCAAGATGTTCAGCAAAGAAAAATATAGAGTAAAACTGGAGGCAATTTTAGTATCTTCTATTAGTATAACTGAGCAACTTTTATTACAACCTTACAATCCTGATTATATAGTCAGCACTGTCCTTATTCTCCTAGAAGCAATGGAGAAAGATGCTTATAATAAAATGTGACTCTTAGGGGCGCCTGGGTGGCTTAATTGGTTAAGCGGCCGACTTTCGCTTGGGTCATGATCTCGCGGTTCGTGGGTTCGAGCCCCGCGTCGGGCTCTGTGCTGACTGCCAGCTCAGAGCCTGGAGCCTATTTCAGAGTCTGTGTCTCCCTCTCTCTCTGACCGTCCCCTGCTCACGCTGTCTCTCTCTCTCTCTCTCTCCTAGAAATAAATAAGAATAATTTTTAAAAAAATGTGACTCTTAAAAGCAGAATACAATTTAAGGAATGCAAAATGGCATATACAGTATTACTTTAACCGTGTCAAAAGATTACTATGATTAAAGACAAAACAGAAGGTACAAAAAAGATAATAGTTGCTAGGTTAAGAAAGTGGGATACTTTGCCTTTTTAGAAGTTTAACTCCCAAATCAAAAGGGGAGAGGGAAAAAAAAAAGATTTTGGAAATCAGAAAGAGGAAAGAAGTCATTGCCTCATCAGAAAAATTGCCAAAACCAAAAATAATGTATCTTCGTGGAAGGCCCAGCTGCGAAAACACAAAGCTAACCTCAAGACTGAGTTTATTCAGGTAAAGTCACTGCCCAAATGGGGCTGAAGCATCAGGCACTGGTTCTTGTTACACAACTTGAAAACCACCTCCAGGTTGCAGGGAAATGAAAAAAGGGAGGCTCGGGCTTCTGAAGAGAGACTTGAAAAGTTAAATATGTTTCGTCTGGGGGAAAAAGATTGAGAGGTGATCTCATTTCAGTGTTTGGATACCTGCAGTAGATATTCCAGACCCAAGATTGTGACCTGTCCCATTCACTCAGAAGCAACAGAAAGCTGCAGGAGGAAAGGGTTACATTAGAAAGATTTCCTCTCAAAGATAATTACATGTTTATTCCACTTTTAGTCTGAATGACAGGATTACAGTCCCCTCCCCATCTGTAATCCAGGGAGAATAATGCTTGCCACATAAGTTTTAATGGATATAACATCTGTATGATACTTTGAGCTCTTCAGATGAAAGATGCCATGTGAATGCAAGGAATTATTGCTATTATTTTTGTCTCCTGCCTTCCCTATTGGTATGAGTTTCCTTGTGACATTTATGGGACCCCTCCAGCCAGCCAGCTGCTCTGTAACATGTCATCCCAAGGATATTTTAAGTCCTTCACGTGGTTCTGATTGTACCAAGAACAAGAGCAGCTGAAATGTGAATTGTTTGTCTTGAAGGAAGTAGAAGTAGTCACAATACCCCTTCAGGGCTTAGGGGTCAAAGTTTTTCCTAACATCCACTGGAAGGCTCATGCCCACGCATCATCATGGTGGCGCGTTTGGTGGGTTTTGTCTTTCCATCTATTTCCTTTGAACAGCGTCATCGACTGGCAGAGCCTTGGACAAATATCTTGTTCCAAGGTCTCTTTTTTTAAGGCTTCTTTCAGATTCGACTGACATCTATGAATTCCTAACCCCGTATGCCTGGCAATCAGCAGACCTTTGACATAAGTCATCTCATTTTGTAAAATAATTTTCTTTCTTTTCTCCGGTGAAGTAGCAGTATTGGCTTTATCTTCTGATCAAGAGAAAAACGGAAAAATGTGGGAACATTGGAAGAAGCAACAATTGGAAGGTAAATCATCTAAACCACTAGTACTCAGAAAAACAATCACCATTGATGTTTTGATATACTTCTCGGGTTTTGAGTTTTCCTCATGTGTGGGTGCACATGCATGTCTTTTATCTGCTTCATGTTATTTTATGAACATTCTCCCACATCATCAAATTTCTTCATAAACACAACTGGCCGGGGTGGCATAATATTCCATCCTGGGGAAGGTCCATACCTAGTTTTTATAACATCTGCAATTCAAATGTGTTCATCAGTGGATTGTTGATTTAAGACATTTCTATTGGATCCTTCACAATGCTGCAGTCTTCAAAATAAGCTGGGCAGGTGAAAAGAGCAGCCGTCTTCTCGTTTCATATCTAAGGAAGAAGACCCCAGAGGGGTGCAGTCTCCAGTCAAGTCCCACATCCAGGACCTTGAACGACAGAATCCAGGCCGAAGCTCCTGAATGCAGATCTTCCCCATGGCAGACTGCTTGACTTCAGGGAACGTCACCAAATAGTGACCTCCCAGATCAGTTGACGGGTTCCCATGTTGTTCGTCACTCTTAAATTGTGCTGGTAGAGTGGAAGTACAAAATCATCCTGGAATGAGAGAAGGTGAATAACTTGCAGGGTTTTTTAAAAAACATGCCCTGTTTGTCGTTTCTTAAACACCTGCATATGTACCCCCACTTTATATTTACAAAGCACTTTCCCATCAGAGGTTCGCCACTCATCTTCTGGGTCAGGCAGACCTGGAAATATGGTACCTGTTCTACTTATGATAAAACTGGGACCCAGAAAGAGCTGGGGACTTGCTGGGGCCCCTTGAGTGACCATGAAACTCAATTTGCTGACTGTTTGCCCCACTGTATCCCAGTGCTTGGGAGTCCTATTTATTTCTCTCTTTCCAGCACTATCAATTTTATACATCCTTTTTCCCTTTCCCTGAAATAATTTTCTGACTCTTGTATCTAGAAATATCTTCATTTCAGCTCTTCCCCCACAATCTTCCAGGCTTCCTAGTTATAGCACTGTTGGGCTGAATCGAGAAAGAATTTTCCTGGGTGAAAACTCGGCAGCTCTCTGTGAAAAGGGGCACCAATGTCATTAACAATGCTGAACTGATTCTGTGAGCACTGGGGTGTGAGCTGGGCTCAGAGGCGGGTTCTTGTCATTCACATTTCATTTTACGGCTGAAGCTAACAAAGCTTAAAAGGACAAATCACTGGGGGGTGCCTAAGGGACTCAGTCTCGGGTCATGATCTCATGGTTCGTGAGTTGGAGCCCCACATTGGGCTCTGTGCTGACAGCTTAGAGCTTGCTTGGGATTCTCTGTCTCCCTCTCTCTCTCTCTGCCTGCCCCTCCTCCACTTGTGCACAGGTGCGTGTGCACTCTCACACACTCTCTCTCTCTCTTTCTCTCTCTCAAAATAAATAAACATTAAAAAAATTTATAAAGGACAAATCACTAGTTTAAGGAAGCAGGAAGCTAGACCCCAAACCCAGGCCATCTGACGCTGGCTGTATCATCAATCCTCTGTGGCACATTTATTCTAGCATCACATGAGAATTACATAGAATGAGAGATCCCCACTCCTGGGCCAATTTTTACCAAAAAGTAAGGCAGGCTTGAGTGGACATTCAAGTGGCTTTACTTATAGAACCATGTGCCTCTGCTACAGGAACTTGCGTTTTGTTAATGGTTTACTTTCTAAAAACCAAAGGTCTAGAGAATAAAATTGTATCGAACAGTGAAATTTCACCAAGAAGCAGAGACACGATAAGTAAATCCAGGCTGTTGTCTTGGCAAACTCTCGGTTATAACTCACACGGTGCTGCTCTCCTAATCTCGCCCCTGCCTCCCTGTTTCAGTCGCCAAAACTATAATATTGACAGATTAATGTCCGTATAATTAGACCAGTTCAGAAATCCTCCCCAAAAAGGTGTCTGGGATATGTCTAAAAATGGATAGTTGAGGACTACAAGAATGTAAGACATATTCAGCAATCAAAAAAATATTCCTAATGGCTTTACTTTTACTTCATAAATCAAAGTGGTTTAGTTCCTGGGTTATGATGTAACAACTGGTATAAAACTTTAGTGGGAGTTTCTATTCTAGTTTAAGAGGACTATACAAACAAAAACAATTGAAAGAATCCAGGGGCGCCTGGGTGGCTCAGAGGGTTGAGCACCTGACTCTTGATTTTTGCTCAGGTTATGATCCCAGGGTTGTGGGATCTAGCTCTGCATCGGGCTCTGCCGTGAGTGTGGAGCCTGCCTGAGATTCTCTCTCTCTCTCTCTCTCTCTCTCTCTCCTCCCCCATGCCTCTCCCCAACTCATGCTAAAAAAAAAAAGAGAGAGAGAGAAAAAGAATCCAAAGAATAATTACAATAAATAAATAAATAAATAATAAAGTAATGAGGTCATAAGATAATTGTCACCCAATTTGGATTCTATATTTTCAAGGAGAGCTAACCTTCACACCTTCCTTCTTTTTCTTTCCCACTGCTGAGCTACACTGATTTACATTCTTAACCCCATGAGACTAAATAACTTGACACTACCTGCCAGCTACTTCTTTGATCCAGAACTCACTCTACTCCAATCAGTCCTGAGAATCAAATATTAACTCATGTCATGGTTCCTAATCTTTTGCCTGGCAATCCACCCATCCATCCTTCTAGCTGTCTTTAGAATTATTTCCCCCAAATACAAAATGGATCCTGTCACACCTCAAGTTCAAAGCCTCCAATGCTTCCTTCATTTGGTAAAGGCTGGCAGCCAAGTGTCACCTCTATAGGTCTCTTTGGCCAATCTCTCTAGAATCTTCTTCTAGCAGATTCTTCCTCAAACCCTATTGTTGGACACATACCCCCCTCAACTCCTAACCCCTTCCTAACTCTCTGTCTACGTAACCAACATTTTCTTTTTCCCAGGCCAAAGGGAGAAGTGATCCTGCTCTCAAATAAGGCTATTTTCTCCACCTGGAAACTCCGTTGGTTATCCTTTCTTTCTTCTTTATTTTCAATCCTTCCCTTTCAACTGACTTCCTTCCGGACTGTCAATAGATTCAAGTACCTCACATTTTAAAACTAAGTCACTTCTGCTTCCCTTGGCTATTTTCTAATCCTCTCTCCTTTTATTCCCAACTATTGCCCTAGAAGGAATGGTCTAGCGGATCAGACTATGATTCAGTAGGTCTAGTGGGACAGCAGAGTCTGAACTTCTGACAAGTTCGCAGGTGGGCCCAGTGGAAAGGGTCTCTAGACAATCCACTTCTTCGACTCACATTTATTCTTCAATCCACTATAATCTGGCTTCCACCCCACCACCTCTACACCCTGGCAATTTGTCAAATCTAACGAATATGTGTCAAACCTTATGATCTTTTGGCAGTATATACAGTTTACTATTCCCTTTGTGAAACTTCTTCCTTGACTTCCATGACACTCCACTTGGTACTTTTCATCCTTCCCTGATCACCCATTTTTAGGCTGCACAACTAGTTCCTCTTTAATCTTACTCTGCTCAGGCTGCCATAACAAATTACCATAAGGTTGGGGGCCTTAAACAACAAAGATTTAGTTTTTACAGTTCTGGAGGCTGGAGGTCCCAGATCAAGGTCCAGTAGGATCAGTTTCTTATGAGAACTCTTTTCCTCACTTGCAGGTGGCTTCTTTCTTGCTGTGTCCTCATATAACTTTCCCTCAGTGTGTGCGCACGGGGAGAAATCTCTCTCTCTTCTCTTCCTCTAAGGCCACTAATACTATTGGATTGGGACCCCAACTTTATGACTTCATTTAACCTTAATTATCTCCTAAAAACCCCATTTCCCAAAACAGTCATATGGGGGGTTAGTGCTTCAACGTGTGGAAACTTGTTTTATGGGCCATTCAGTCTAAAGCATCTTCCTTTGTAGTATCTTCATAAGTTCACATTGTCCAGAGTTCTGTCCTCTGCCCTGCCACGTTTTTTTCATTCCTCGTACCATTTCTGGATAGTTTCATCTACATTCCTGGCGTCGACTACATTTATATGTATGTGAGAGTTATATCTTTATTGCAGCCCCTCTTGTGTGCATCCAAACACTTTCCAGATGCTTCCACCTGAATGACCCACAGGAATCTCAGATTCAGTATGACCTGCTCCTCCTGTTGCCTTTTCATCTCTATAATCAATCCATCAATCATACCAAAGAAGCTGGATCACTCCCTCAAGCAAGCCCACTTCTCCTGCCCACTCTTACCTCCTCTGCACTCAGGCCTTTGAAACTCCTTCATACTACTCTGGATTTAGACCAGGACCTTCCAAGCAGAAAAGCAGGAAAGCAGAGGGCATAAGAATAGTCATTATAGTAGACTACTTGGGTTTAAATTCCAATGCCATCCCACCGCTTAATGTTGTGACCTAAGGCAACATACTCACTGGGCCTTAGTTCCCCCCAATCTATAAGATGAAGATTACAATAATACTACTTACATCATTGGGCTGTTACGAAGAGTAGAAGAAATCACCCATATGAAGCTTTTAGCTCGACACAGAATGAAAATTCTATTAATATTAGTTACTATTGTAGCTATTTGCTCCTCCTTTCTATTCATCCTGGAATGGCTTTCTCCTCCCTTGTCTCCCTAGCAAATACCTACTCGCCTTTCAAAATTCAACTCAAAAGAAAGGTTTGTAAACTGATGTGTGGTGATTGTTGCACAACTTGATAAAATTACTTAAAAACTTTGAATTGTATATTTGAAATGAGTGAATCATGATTATTTAAAATTCCCCAAATAAGTTATGTTTCAAAAAATGAAGCTCAAAACTTCAACTCCAGCATGAATTATTTTTTGTTTGTTTTTGTTTTTCTCTAGTCCCCTTGGATTAATGGCCACTTCCTCCTTTACTGCACCCAGTACCTACTTCTATTACAGCTCCGATATTACTTGTGGGCATCATGTCTTGAGAAACGATGCTTTTTACCTTTGTATCTGCATTTTTAGACCAATTAAGTGAATTATTGAATGAATTAAATTCTACTTGAACAATGGTCCAACAAGGTTCATGCCTTTTATTCAGTTGATGTTAGTCTCTTAAGTCTCTTTATTATTTATTTATTTTTTTTTATCCAAGAATTCAGCCAAGTTGCAGGGTACAAAATCAACGTACAGAAATCGGTTGCATTTTTATACACCAATGATGAAGCAACAGAAAGAGAAATCAAGAAACTGATCCCATTCACAATTGCACAAAAAACCATAAAATACCTCGGAATAAATCTTAAGTCTCTTTAATAAATAGCAGTTCACCAGCTTTTATTTCCATGCTATTTATTTGTTAAAGAAACTGGATTATTTCTCCTGTAGAAGTCCCACATGTTGAGTTTGGCTGATTAAATCCTCTTAGTGTTGTCCGTTTGTTCTCTTTCCGTTGTATTTACTGTAAACTCATGATTAGATCTAGGTTATGTCAGGAACTGTGAAGGATCTGAGGTTTTATCCCTCTTGCACGCTAACAAATCAGTCTGCCTCAGTTCCATGGATGCTGGCAGAAGACATGAGACTCCTGGGTCAAAAACAAAGGACGGTTATTACAACAATAACAGTAGCCAGAGCATCAACATTTGTGCTCCTTCTTGAGCCCCAGTTCCCAGAGAGTGATGCAAAGAAGGAATTTTGCAAGCTTTTCAGCTGATTCTAATGTGTAGCCTGGTTTAAGGACCAGGGATTCAGAGGTTTGATTGGATTTCGTAAAATCTAACTGCTCCATTATTTAGTCTTATATCCCCAGTGCTTAACAGTGTGCTTGGCACCAAGTCCGTTCTCCATAAATAATAATTGCTAACATTTATTGAATATTATATATTGTAAGCATCTTTCACATTTTTTCCCACTTAATTCTCGCAACAATCCTTTGAGTTAAGTACTAGTGCCATTATTCAATCTTTATACCTGAGGTGATGGGGCACCAAAAAGTTAAGTAGCTTGCTCAGAGTCAGGGAAGTGGCAAAGCCAGAATTCAAGCTTAAGGCTCCAGTGAAAATGCTCTTACTGACTACACTGTAGGTTTCAGACAGGACTGTAGAATGAATAAATAAATAAATTTCCTAGTTTCCTTGAGCAAGAGTTGCTTTGTTATATTGAAAAAACTTACAAATAAGACATACAATGCCTAGGGCTGCCTGGGTGGCTCAGTTGGTTAAGCGTCCGACTTTGGCTCGGGTCATGATCTTGTAGTTTGTGAGTTCGAGCCCCATGTTGAGCTCTGTGCTGACAGCTCAGAGCCTGGAGCCTGCTTCAGATTATGTGTCTCCCTTTCTCTCTTCCCCTCCCCTGCTTGTGCTCTGTCCATCTCTCAAATATATATAAACATTACAAAAAAAGTTTTTAAAAAGAGAGAGAGAGATACCATTCCTGTTTCTCTACCTTGATTGTTAGACCTGGAAAGACCTTACTCTGACCTTTTGGACTTTCCACGAATAAGGCAGTTAGAGTAAAACAATGATATGAAACAAAATGATGTGCCCAAGTTACACAGCTAATTAGCGACAGAGCTGAAACTAGAATACAAGTAGCAAAGTGCTGCACACAGATGAGAACTTGGTAATCACTTTGATGTTGATGAAGTGTTGGAAAACGAATATAGATTTTCTGTTTCCTTTGGGAAAAAATGATTTCAATTTAACTGAAAAACACATGCTGGAGTTCAGAGAAAAGAAGAGATTTTCAGGACAAGCGGTTCTTTCCTCAGTATGGTCTTCCCCTGTGCCCTCGTGTGAAGTATATGGAGGAAAGGCCTTGGGCACCAGTCCTGGGACCAACCTTTGGTCTCCGTTGGTCCATGTCTTTGGTCTGAAAAGGGAAAAAGTAAAGCAAACTCAGGGGGAGCAGCATGTAGTCACCACCACCCATCCGGTGAGTGCTCTCACAGGGGGGAGCCAGATGCTTCCTGCTTGGATGTATTCAAATATAAAACATGTGGACTTTATATTCACAGACAGTGTTCAAGAACATCGCAAGGCATAAGCCATTTTTGGAGACAATATTTAAAAAATAAAACCTATGTTGCCTTCGTCTTTTGGCTGCCTGCTATTCTTTTGTTATCTGCCCCTCCTCCATGACTTAGAATTACCTGTTGCATAAGAGGCGGATTTTAGTTCCTGGAGGAATCTGATTCAAAATGTACTTTCTCTTTTATTCATTCAGGCATGGGGCAAATATTTTTTTGAGTACCTCATATGTCAAGGCTTGTGTTAGGTAGATGTTATCCCCAAAATGAACAAAAAATATGGTTCCTATCTTCATGAGGTTATAGTTAGAAAACATGAATCAAATAAAAATAGAATTATATAATTATAGATGATGTTAAGTGTTATGAAAGAAAAAAAAAGGAAAGATAAGATAGCTTAACAGAGGAAACTAATGTAGATTGAAACCTAAGAAAACCCTCTGCCACTGAAACAGAGAGCAATATTGGTGATTTTAGCTAAAGCAGATATACTAGAATGATGAGGGCAGAAAGATTTGAGGACCTTCTATGTGCAAAGTATTAAACCAGGTTGTCAACAAATGATAGGCAATCAAAAATCAATAGAAAACTGATAAATAGGAAAGGAGGAAGGTGAAAATGGAGTATGAATTTACTCATGACATTGGATTGTTGTGGATGAAGCAATTAGACGTTGGGTTTGCTCTGAAGTGATCTTTCAACCTATATTCATTGTGCCAAGTCTCGTGCTTGATTTCCAAAGCTAGACTCAAAGGGACAAGTCCTCTAAATTGCTCAGTGGCTCTAAGTCACCTATGAAGATCTTTACAGGTCAATAGCTCCCCTAGGAAGGCCATATTATATGCCCAGACTAATCCTGGGGAAACTGGTGGAAACTGATGTGAATGCCAATTCTGTGTAAAATCCAGTAGTACCCGTGTAATTTCATCACATTATTCACCATAGGAAAATAATAACAAACAGTTCCCTGCGAAGTGCTGATTTGCAATACTAGGAAAGCATGTAACCTGAAATATTAAAATGCAATTATTAAATAACTAAGTTCATTCAGCCACAGACATTAATTGATGTCACTACTCCAAAGCATACAACATGATTAAATTGGCCATGGCTGGCTAACATGGTGTTTTCAAATGTCTTCACAAAAGATTTTGTAAAGACAGACCAGGCTGTTATTGTGGTAGACAATTAACGATTAGCCTATCTAGGACCCTCTTCTTTCTTGAAAACAGAGCTTGCCTTCTTTTGGGAAACTGTTTCTCCCCACTCCTTTATTCCCCCATTCTAATAATTAGGCTCAAAGGATTCTGCCATCTTCTTTCATGGCTCCGCACCCTGGACACAGCAATCGCCCCTAAGATGGGCCTATGACCCAACCTGAGCCAAGTCTAGTTCCCCACTCTCCTGTCCATGGCTATGTGTCCCGGAATTGGGCAGGTAATCCAAAACAAGGCCATCTGATGGTTCTGAGATTTTTCACCTATTGCTGGAAGAAAAGTCCCTTCCTGTGGATGGCAATGCTGATAAGACATGATCCCAGGAGCTCTTGGTAGCAGAGCCACGGTTCTAGCTTCATGGAGAAAGCTGGACAACAGAGAGAAATGAAGGTGAAAAACGGATTCCTGAAAGCATTGCCATCCTAATTCCAGTCTCTGAATTCCCTGAGCAGCCCCGGTCCTGTATGTCTGAGGCTGTTCCTCAATTCTGTGACCCTACTACCCACCCAACATCCACTCACAGAGTCCCCATTTTACTTGAGCTGGAGTTAAAGTTCTGCCTCTGGAAACCAATGGTGTCTGACTGAAAACATAACCCATCAACTTGTTTAAATGACTGAGAAAGCCCCATCCAAGGTGCAGCACTCTTTTCTACTCATGTAGACAAGAGTAACACAGCACAGCACTTCTGCCCTTACCACCACACAACAGAAGCGAGACACAGATCTTTCCTCTCTGAACCACTCAGACATCTTTGTGAGATTCCTACAAGAGAAAAAAAAATGCAGTAAAGGACTTTAGAGCACAATAGAGAATAAGTAAATTACTTTACGAGATGATCAGTGTCTCATCATGTCAAGGCAGGCGGCTTGACTGGTGTCATGAAGGATGAGTAGAAGTTTGCCAGGCTGACAGCAATCTAAACAGAGGGAACAGCATTTATAAAAGCTTAAGGTACTTAGAAGCACTTATAAAAGCTTAGAATTTCAAGAAGGCATTTGGGACTTACTTAGTTTTACAAACTATTTTCTTTCTCAGGTTAAAGAAGTTAGAGGAAAAACACTGCAGTTGACGAAGACTACATTATGATAAACATTAGCATTAGCAATAGCTAATTACAATCTGGGTCCCTTGATTATTAAACTATTCTGCATGAAAGTAAGATAACTAGTGTAACCCACCTCCAATAGAATAGAGTTCCACTGTGTTCTTTATCTATGGTGAGAAAAATGTGAACAAAACCCAGCCCTTGGAGTCCTCCAGAAGACCACATAGCAAGTGTTCACAGAGGAATAGCCCATTCCTTCTCCATGGGGAACAGCTGAGATGCTATAGAGAAGAGAAATTTTAAGATGGTGCTTGAAATGTTGCTAAGATTTCCTCAAGCAAAAATGGATTAGAACAGAAGTTCTTGAACAATAGTCCAGGGACCTATAGGGATTCCTGAGACCCTTTCAGTTGATCCAAGAAGTAAAAAGTATTTCATAGAAATGCTAAGACATTATATGCCCCGTTTCCTTCTCATTCTCTCATAAGGGTACAGTGGAAAACTCTACAATTGAGAAATTGGCAAAATTCAGGGGATTGATCATTTTTCAATGACAATTTCATGGTGTTACAAAATGATGTATGGATGAAAGACCTCTTCAAATTGCAAGAGATACCATTGAATTTTGAAGTAAGAACATAAGAACATTTATCAACATGGTCACAAGTTCCACATAATAATAACCTTTATAAAAACTATGATTTGTCAAATTTGGTACAGTATCATAGAAAATTATCCACAACTATCTGGAAACTTTTTAAAAATACCTCTCCCGTTCCAACTATATTTATGCATGAGATCAGATTTTCTCCATATACTTCAGCAAAACAACATATCCCAGAAAATTGAGAAGTTGAATTTATCTGTCTTCTATGAACCAGATGTTCAAGAGATTTATAAAAATGTAAAACAATCTCTATCTTCTCACTCAATGCTATAATGTTGGAAAATATGGTTCTTTTCACGAAATAGGTTGTATCAACATGTGTTGTGTGTTGAATTATGTCTCCTAAACAATGCTAAAGTCCTAACTCCCAGTGCCTATGACAGTGACCTTACTTGAAAATGAGATCTTTGCAGATGATCAAGTTAAGATGAAATCATTAGGGCAGGCCTTAATCCAATATGACTGGTGTCCTTATAAAGAGAAATTTGGGCACAGAGGCAGACATACACAGTAGGAAGTTAGTGTGAAGACACAGAGAGAATGTCATCTGCAAGCCAAGGAACACTTCAGCCTCCTAAGAGTTGGAGAGAGACATGGATTCGACTCTTCCTCACAGCCCTCAGAAGAAACCAACTTTGCCTACACCATGATTTCGGTCTACTAGTCTACGATACTGTGAGACAATAAATAAAGATGTTAAGCTACTCATTTCATTATGGCAGCATCTAGGAAACTAATACAACATGTAATTCATTTATTATTTTTAATGAATTTATAAAAATATTTTTTATTTTCACAAGTTTTATTTCCAGTATGACAAATATGGGTAGACACAGAGCATATAAGCAAAAGATCTTTGAGTCCTCAGCAATTTTTAAAAATGAGAAGAGATCCTAAGAGCCAAAAGCACGAGGACCACAGAATTAGAGAGTTCCCAGTAAAAAGGCCACTTGAACTGAGACAATGGTTCCCAAATACCAGTTCCTAGACAGCTACATCAGAAAAAAACAAACAAATACACAGATTCCCGGGCTTTCTCCATACCCGTGGATTCAGAATCTTCCAAGTTCTGTCCAAGGAAATTGTATTTCTACCAAGCTCCCCCAGCTAACTTTTGTACGTAATTGAAGTCTTAGAGGCAGAAATGCCCAAAACGAGATGAGAGTTATTTCAGCCAACCCCTTTGGTGTACAAGAATAGAGAGGCTCAAGTTTGCTCAAGTAATAAAGAAGTTCCTTGCAAAGATACATTGGGCATCACTGGGGGGCGGGGGGGGAGGAACCAGCTCCCTCCCCAAACAGGTGCTGTAATAGAGCCCCACCTCAAAAAGCATTGGAAGATCACAGTGTCTCCAGGGATGCCAGCAAGCAGTGTTTGTGGCTCTTTATGTTCTGTCTTCAGTATGACTAAGCTTTGTGACTTTGCAGGAAGAGTCCTCCCCAGTCAGCTTCCTTCTGTCCCTTCTCCAAGTATCTGCTTCTTCAGACATTTGGCTGCACATGGTTTTGGCTTATGATGCCTCAGATTCACCTCAAGGCAACTTTTTAGCTTCCACTTTATTGCCAACTGGCAGATTCCTTTGTCTTTCTTACTTCAGTACTTGAGATGGAAAATCTGATTGGTCCATTTGTCTCCTGGGGCCAGGTCATGCTCACATCTGCTGGAGAGCGAATGGCTTTGCTGCCCTGGAATCAGATGCTTGTATCTGGTTTACTAGGTCCCTGTGAGTGCAGGGCCTAGATAAACAAGATATTTAACATGAGAGTCCATCAAACACACGGTGGGCAGCACATTTTCCCCTTAGATCGTGCTGTGGGCAAAACGGGCATTAACAATTGTCATCTTCACAACAATTTTTGTTTTTGCTTTTGTAGTTCCAAACACTTTCGAGGTTTTTTTTAAATATTTTTTTTAATGTTTTATTTATTTCTAGGAGAGAGAGAGAGGGACAGCGTGAGCAGGGGAGGGCCAGAGAGAGAGGGAGTCACAGACTGAAACAGGCTCCAGGCTCTGAGCTGGCAGCCAGCACAGAGCCCGACGCAGGGCTCGAACCCACGAACCGCGAGATCATGACCTAAGCGAAAGTCGGACGCTTAACCAACTAAGCCACCCAAGCGCCCCAACGCTTTTGAGTTTTTTATCAAGATAACTGATTTGCGGGGCGCCTGCGTGGCTCAGCCAGTTAAACATCTGACTTTGGCTCAGGCCACATTCTCAGAGTTCCTCAGTTCAAGCCCCGCATCAGGCTCTGTGCTGACAGCTCAGGGCCTGGAGCCTGCTTTGGATTCTGTGTCTCCCTCTTTCTCTCTGCCCCTCCCCCACTCATGCTCTGTCCGTCTGTCTCTCTCTCAAAAATAAATGAACGTTAAAAATTTTTTTAAAAAGACAACTGATTTGACTCACTCAAATATCTTTTAGATATAAGCACAATCATAGCCTAACTGATGGATTGGTTGATGATAATCATGATGTTAATAGTCAGGCATAAAGATCCTGAAAAACATAGTGCTTGCATTTCCCACTCACACTCTAGCCACTGTTCATTTGCTACATAATTCAAGTTCTCTTTGCCTTCTTTTTCNGTAAAGATCCTGAAAAACATAGTGCTTGCATTTCCCGCTCACACTCTAATCTAGCCACTGTTCATTTGCTACATAATTCAAGTTCTCTTTGCCTTCTTTTTCCTTTTTCTTTATTCCTTCCTACCCAGCCCTCTTTTCTCTTCTTCCTCCTACTTTGTTCTTCCTGCCTTGAGGTCTTAGAGATTTTTTTTTTTTTATAAAAAAATAAAGCTCAAGGCACTTTCTAATTTCATTAGTTTTACATTAGGGTTTGATTTGTTCGAGAAGAACAATTTTATATAATGGCTTTGTCCTTTGTTTTTTGTTGTTGTTGTTGTTGTTGTTGTTGTTGTTGTTTTGCTTTTTTTAAGAAGGAAAAGGCATGAAAATATTAAAGCGTTTATCATACATTTAATAACTATTGGATATTTCAATTATTTGGATTTCCCCTTTAGAGCAAACTATAATTGTTGAGATAGGGCAGATACCCTTCCTTTGCATATTGGTACCCATGGATTTTACCATGTGAGACAGTTTAGTTTTGTGCTTGGGTAAATTATTTGTGTGTGTGTCATTGTATAAGTTTTTCTGTGTGTTTGTGTATATATGTTTGGGGTTTTTCTTGGTATGTGTGTGTATCTTTCAATTGAACAAAATTGCATTGTTTTCTTATGTTGTACTGTATATTTTTCATTTGTTGCTCTGAATTGAAAGAAGACAGTTTCTATTTTGACTAAATTGTTGGATTGCTCAAAAAACAAGCAGAAACATCTCCAAGATTTTGTTGAATCCAATTAGTTGTATGCAACTTGTAATACATCTGATTCTTATTATATGCTTTTGTGTTTTCTCCAGGAAATCAGTTGAAACTAAGTGACTATGACATTTGACCTACATAGTGAAGGTGTAGATTTAAATTTGCATATTTTATTGTTCTTTGTCTTCTACATGTTAATGCTTCTCTTAGGACACTTATAAAAATTAATTTTTATATGTATGATAGCATAAACTATATAGCATATCAACTCTTCTTTAGGAAATATCTTTGATTCCTGTTTATTTAAATCAACTCACGTTTCCAACTCAACCAATTCATTTATTTGTAATAGAAAATATTGACTCACAAAATTCAAAGCTAAGGAAAGTGCAAAATTTCAGAAGTTTGATCAAGATTTCAGCCCCATTTCTCTATGGTTGTTCGGACTCTGCCTCCTCCATGTGCTGGCTCTACCCTCAGGTCAGCTTCCTTCACTGTAGCAAAATGGCTCAGATTCTCATACCATAGCACCCAGAGGAAGTGAGAACTTACATCCTTGAAACCATTGAACAGAAGTCATTAGCTTCTCCATTAAGGAACAACTCCAATAATGTATCAAACTCTGAACTAATTCCCATGGCCGAGAAAATAATATGCATTGGCTGGTTTAATCTTAGTTGGGTTATATTCAAGCTGGCTTCCTCTCCTATAATTAACAAAATGGCAACAGCAAATCTAGGCCTCTCATCCATAGACCACTTTTTAGAAGAGAGAGCATTTCTACTCTGCAACTGTTAAATGAAAGCCCTAAGCTCCACTCTACTAGTCTCATACCCAAATATGAACCACTCAACTATAGCAGCCCATAAGGAAGAATTACTCTTAGTCCAGGCCCTTCAGGGTCCGCCCAAGAAGTTGGCAGCAGGGCAGGGGTGGGAGGGAGGACCAATCTTATACCAACTACAGCCATTCCATGGCGAAAGGTGAAGTGGATGTTGGGGAGCCAATCAGCAATGCCTTTCACACCAATGACCACCAGCGACCATTTCTTGCTCCTCTGTTCCACATGCAGGATGCATGTTCCCTTGAAGAACACAACTTTCCTGATGTACAGATTGTATTTTGCATTCAAATACGCAGGACTTCACTTGAGTTGACTCTAAAGAAATCTGCTGGGGAAACATCAGTAAAAGCACAGTAACTCTACTTTCTTCTTAAGTCTGGTAAATTTTTTTGCAAATCATAAAGGAAGGTGGTCCAAGACTCAATTCCCCACACACCCAATTACTTGCAGCTTTTTATTACTGTTTTTCAAATATTTGCTTTCTACCTCTGCACAGCTCAGTCTTGAACGTTTTACTTATTTTTGTGTCTAAAATGAGGAGCTTGCAAAGCAGATCATGACACCTTGAAAACACTTCACAATCAGGCTGCTCTCCAACCTCCATGTTTTTAAAATCAAGCTGTTGTGACTTTTCCAAGAAGTCCAAGAACAACTGAGAATTACTTTCTTGAGCAGTCGTGCAGGTGCACAGGAAAGAGTCTCAGCCAGCAGACTAGGAGGTGCCAGATCAAGGGACAAAAATTCACTCTCCAACCAAAAGACATTCACCTGGGACCCGCTATCAGAAACAGCCGGGTTGAAGCCTTCTTGACCTACACAACCAGAGAACACATACCCCTACCCCCACCCCGCAATACTTTTAGTCTCCTCTTTATCTTCCAGGGACTGAAAAGTTTTGCCAGGATCACCAGAGAAAGAAAAATATTGTATCTGTAGCCACGTAAAATATTTATGACAAAACTCAAAGCTTTTGGAATGCTTTCCACTCATACATATCTTCATAATTGTAAGAAATGTTACCGCACTTGAAAAACCAATGAAACTTTTGAAGACACTACACTTCCACTTCCAAAATGGTTCCAGCTTAATAAATATTAGAATTTTTTAGGTCAACTTAAAGTGTCATAGAAAAACTCTACAAGAAGAAACCTTCACTAGCTGGCGTTTTTCTCTAGGGCTCAAACAATCACAACATCACAGAGGCATCATATTATATGCAAACATTTTTTTGCCCCTGAAATGTTCAAAATCAAAAATCACTACATACCACAGGTGATCACGAAGAGTATTACAGAGTCCTTAACTCAACCTGTTGGCCACGTAAGGATGACCTCCCTTGTCCAATGCCAGTTCTCTCTCTGTTCAGTTTAACATCACATTTCCCCAGGCATCCATAACTATTCTGGTCTCTCTTCTATTTCCCATAATTGCCCTGTGTAATATCCTTTTTCATGTTTGTTTTGAAAGCTAGAAATTGTGTTTTTTATATGCTACATTTCCCACATGGCATGTGTGTGGTATGATGTGTAATTGAAAGTTTTCCACTAATCCCTACTGTTGCACAGGTGGGTAAGAACCAGAAACTGATTACTGGAAAACTACAGGCCAAAAGGACATATGTTTATGCACTTTAGGCATTTCTGAAAAGTGAGGCTGGGTCATTATTTCCCTTTCCATCTTCAGTGGACATGATTAAATCATTCCATTCTGAGAATTGTTGTGTTGCTAAGTAAACTTTCCTAGCGTCATTGTTATTTGCCTTAATTGGCTCTGAAAGCTAATCTACTTTGCATTTGTAAAACGTTTCTGGAAGTTTCTTTCTGTTTTGTAAAACATTCCAAAAAGTGGGAAACTTAAGAGCAGAAAATCCCATACGTCTCCAAACTGAGGCTCAGTCAAAGAGACCAAATGCCAATGATCCCACCTCTCCAGTGTTCAGAGAAAATAGAGAGGAAAACATAGGAATCAGACATTTGGAGATCAATATTAGCTTTGGTGCTTATAAAGAAGACAAAGTGAGGAAGGAAACAAGGCTAGATGAGAGGATGTGGATTTAAAGTTATGACTGAAAGTGCTGATACTTCTTCACCTTTGATTTTACTTTTTTCCCTTTGAATTTAATAGGCTTTTCCATTTCTCTGGTCCCTGGAGCTGAGCAAATACAAACCTCTGGCCAGCAACAGACCAGAATGCACTGTCGCTGCAGGGTGATAAGTATAAAAGAAGTAGGGAGAGAGACAGAAAAACAGAGAAAAAGAAAGGCCTGTATCATGTTCTGTCTACCAAACTAACCCATCAGATAGCCTCTCTTCAACCCCTGGAGAAAAATGGAAGTGGGCCAGTGAACAACACAAGCTTTCCTCTTACCCATGTCTCTTAAATCACCAAAACATGAGTTACAAAAAGAGGTGCTCATTCTAACATGTACAAGTTCATGAATATTGCAAGAGATCTTCCTTGCCCTGAATTCAACCAAAATGGCACCAAGACTGGCAGTGTACTTACTCTGAGCAATTTCCAACAAAACAGCTATGAAAACAGAAATGAAGTCAAGGAACAGAAAAACATTTACGAAGCAGCCAAAGGGCTGAAAGATGTTCACTATAAAGTGATTTTATCTATCATCTAACCTTCCATCCCGGTCAATCTCCACCTGGATATTTAGCCTCAGTGTCTCAGATAAGAAGGTCATGAAGCTGACCATGGAGAGGAGACACAGCTCAGAGGATGCCAGAGGATGCTGATGCTGGTGCCGGGTTGTGCGCTCGCTCGCTCTCTCTCTCTCTCTCTCTCTCTCTCTCTCTCTCTCACACACACACACACACACACACACACGAAGTAAAAAATATAGATTACCTATTGAGAAAGGAGTAGACACAAAAGCAACTCAGGAGGATGTGGGGAAGTACCAGATCAGTCTGAGAACATAATAAGCATTTCAGTCATGGAAGTCCTTCCCTCTATAAGGCTAATTAGACGAGGCCGGCCTTTTGGAAAAGCTGTGACTAAGAAAAGTGGACTCTGGTTTCAGTAGAAGAACAGACCAACCTTGATGGCAATTAACTCTCATAGATTAAAATCCCATTTTCTTCCAACAGGAACTGAGAGAGATGGCCATGTGGCCCCAATTTGGAAGAAATGGAAAAAGTAAACCATCTCCATGTCCCACTGAGAGCTGGAAGAACAGGCTATCCAAAAAGCTCAAGGATACTGATATATATCTATGAGTATATATTTTTAAATTCCCATAAGGCTTATAACTATATAGGGTGATATAGTGAAATAATAATTTGGCATTTTTGATTTCTGGTTCAAAAATGTGCAATTTTAAATATAGAAGCATGAAACATTTGCCAAAACAGAATTTCTTAATTATTTTTACTTACTAAGCCTTTAAACCATTTAAAGTAACAATAACCTGAAAATAATTTTAACATTAAAAAATGTAGAATTACAGAGCTTTCAGAACTCAAAAGTTCCCTTCAGAAAGGAAAAATTGAAGTCTGGAGGGAAGGTGTAGCTTTCCTGATTCCCCATAACTCCTTAATCCAGCATCTTACCAGACATCCAAGTCTATGCTTTCTTTTTTTAAAAATATTTATTTATTTATTGAGAGAGAAAAAAACACAGAGTGTGAGTGGAAGAGGGGCAGAGAGAGAGGGAAGCACAGAATCCCAAGCAGGATCCAGGCTCTGAGCTGTCAACACAGAGCCTAATGTGGGGCTTGAACTCACAAACCACAAAACCATGACCTGAGCCAAAGTTGGATGCTCAGCCAACTGAGCCACCCAGGCTCCCCTACGCTTTCTTGAAGCAGTGCTCTTTCAGCTGCATGACTTCAGAAGACGATCGACATGGTCACCTTTATAAAGACACACCCCTCCATGAGCCCATTGTTTTACAACCATCGTTTCCAGAATATCCCAGGCAGAGACCACACACTGACCATTACCATGTGACCAAAGAAGAAGTACCCGTGAAGGGAAGCAGGATGTGGACTTGGTTGACTGGCTTCTTATTCATTTGTCTTCTTTTTCTCATAAATCTGTTTTGAGCTGTTGGGTTTTCTGTGATGTGGGATACAAGGTAATGAGACTGATTTCTGAAAGTCACCATGTAAAAGGCAGCCTCGGGCTTCATTGGCCCATGTTACATTTGCAAAAGGTCTAATGGAGTCAGAACAGGTGGACTTTATTGCCATTTTCAGAAGAGGCACCACTGCTGGGGGCAGTGTGCCAAGTCTCACAGCTTTGTTCCATAAACATGCATACAGTATTGCTTGTGGTCTCCCTACATGAATCGGGGATTATTTCATTCTGAGGCACATAAAATTTCATGTGAATTCCATTTTTCGTATGTGTCTTGAAGTATATTATTTATAGAGGATACATTTCTCATCTGATATCCATGGTGGAATTTATCTAGCACTTTAACAATGTTGTTATGATGGACTCCTTAAAACTCTTATGTTTCAGATGAATCATAAATCAGATGACTAGACTTTTAGAAGAGCTACCCAAACAGCTAAGCCAAGATCTAGTAAGACTATACATTTCTCATCTTTATTAAGTTTGATCTTTACAGCTGACATGATATAACTGTGGTGAATACTTCAAAGTAAAAAGTGTCAGTTGGATAATTTTAAATAAAGATAAAACTTTTTAAAACTCTTAATACACTCTCCTAGTGCCATGAACTTAGTGCATATCAAATGTGCTACATTTGACACCTTCTGTGAACAGAACAAGAATATCTTTATAGGAAACTGAAGAAACTAATTCCTGAGAAGTCTGATCATCAGAGAGGAAGTCACCAATTTACAAAGTAGACTATCTCATACTACTGTTTCTCAGAATGCTGGTAAACACTTTTTATAAAACGAAAGATATCCACAATAAAATATTTTGGTGTATGCTGAGTTAAACAAAGTCAAGGTATTTCTTCATTGTTGAACTTCACAGAACCACATGCACGTGCATTGTGAATCTCCAAGATAAGGCTGTGGTATGCAGTTCCCAAAAATATCTAAAAATTTCCTCCCCATGCCACCTGTTTTCGGAACCACTATGAATCAGTTCCATGAAAACCCCAAGCAGAAAAAGACATTTCTGAATTGAATTCAATTCTAGAGTTTGTTTTCACGTTTTTAAACTACCATAGTGACCAACTCCTAGGGGTCAATGGTTGCATCCTACAATTCTTTGAGTCCCCTGCTGTGGTTCTAGTGACCCACCTAACCTCACTCATTTCCTCCCTTCTTCCCATCACTCCTAAAGTTAACCCCATGCAAACACATCAACCCCATTCCAGGCTTGGGATTTTGCATTTCCCATTAGCATGCCTTAAACCTCCTTCCCAGAGATAGCCACATAGCTATCTCCCTCCTTTCATCCAAGACTCTACTATAAAGTCATTCCCTCTTTATTATTCCTTTCCCCCTACCCTGCTTTATTTTTCTACATAGCACATAACACTATCTGGCCTGACATTATCTATCCATTTATTTCTTGAATACCTTTATCCTCAAACTGACCACATGAACACGGGGACTATGCATCCTTCACCCCTGTATCCCTAGTCCCTAAGGCATTGTCTGTTACATACCCAATAAAAATAAGTAATGATTGAAATAATATGCCAGATAATCCTTCAAGAAAAAGAGGAAGCAGAGGAAGGCCCAATTTTTGACTGTGTCAGAATCAGTTCTATTAAAGGAGTTTCGGGTGCCCTATGCCAAACCATTGGTTGGAATTGACCATATACATTCACCCTTACTTGTTGATTTTTCTTTTAGTTTTGGCAGTAGCTAATGGCAACCCACGGGGGCACTGAAGAAAGAGGTCCAAGATGGGTATCAAGAAAACTATGTTCCTTCCCACCAACTTTGCTACTAACTGAGCAAATCATTTACACTCTCTGTACCTCCTCTCTTCATTGTTTACCTATTAACTAGATCCATATAACACAGCTCAGAAAAACTCTACAAATAAATGCTACTATCACTAATCTTAATTAATTGTTGATGCGATCTGTGTTCAGATAAGTTTAAACGATTTGCGGTTGAAGAGCCAATACATTTTTACTGCAGAACTTCCCAGGGCCTTTAATATAGTGACACATATTATGACCCTCCGAGGTAAGGGATAGTGTAAGAACAGCTCTTCAAGTTTCTTTAACCAAAGAATCTTCTAACAGCTCCTAGAAACTTCTTCCCTGGAACACCACTTTAGGAAATACTAAAAATGATCTCCAAGGCCATTTAAGGTATTAACATTATCTGACCATGATACTAACACTGAGGGGACAATATTTAGAAATATTACAACCTTTAGAAACACTACAGTCACTTAAACCTTAATAAGAAGACACACAACCAAGTATAAATTGGGTTTGAATAGACATATCACCAAAGAAGATATACAAATAACTAACAAGTATATGAAAAGATGCACAACATCACTAGTCATCAGAGAAATGCAAATTAAAACAACAATGAAACACCACTACACACCCATTGGAATAGCTATAATCAAAAAGACTAACAACAACAATTGTTGGCAAAGATATGGAAAAACTCCAATCCCCAGGTTGCTCATGTGAATATAAAATGGAAAACAGTCAGGTTCTGAAAAAGTTAAGCCTATAATTACCATATGCCCAGCAATTCTACTACTAGGTATTAACTCATGAGAAGTGAAAAGTAAAAATTTTCACGCGAATTTCCACACAGCATTATTTATAATAGCTAGATAAACCCTAAAAACAATCTAAATGCCCATCAACTGGCCAATGGATAAATGAATGTGGTTTACCCAGAAACAAAAAGTAACAAACTACTGATATATGCAACAGCATGGATGAGCCTGAACACATTATGTCCAATGAAAGAAACCAGACATAAAATACGACATGTAGTAAGATTTCGGTTGTATGAAATTTCTAGCAAAACAAAATCATAGAGACAGAAAGCAGATCAGTGGCTCTTGGTAAATTTCTGTGAATCCTAGTTTCCATACCTATCAAAAAGAGATCTATCTATTCCATAGGATGGTTATGATGATTCAATTAAATAATACATATAAAGCACCTGGAAAATAGTCAGTACCCTCAGAATGACAGTGATCATAACACTTCAAAATCCATTCTACCAATTGGTCCATGAGCAGATGCCATCTATGCCCCTTCCCCACACCCCCTTGACACACCTGCCTTCACCAGCTGGTATGGTGGACAGTTTCCAGTACAATCAACTTCTCCACTAAGCACCAGGATCCCTCTTCTCTTTATGAAAGATTCCTCTGGCATCACAAAGACTTGCGCAACTATAAGCAGGAGTTAAAGCCCCAGTCAGAGGCAAGCTTACACAAAGTCAAGTGGATAAATGAGCCACCAGGCTCTCCATCCTCTGGCAGCACATGGCTGAGGTGTGCTCCATGCAGTCTTTTTTTTTTTTTTTTGAGAGGGTCCCCAGTGTGATACAGCCTCAGTTGCCCACCTGAGTAACCCACTAGCTGACCTGCCTTCATTGGATTTCCTCCTTCTCAGTCATTTTCCCTCTTTGCTCACATCTGCTTTTTGTGATCACTTCCCAAATCAACTTATAACCGAGTCCCTGTCTTAGAGTCCGCCTTAGGGGAGACCCAAACGAAGATAAACTGGCTGTGTGTGCTTAGGCAGTCTCGTCAGATAGTTTTATCTGTAAAGTAGGGCAACTGGGCAGAACAACTTTCATGATTTTAAAGTCAGCTTATTTATTTTTGTCCACATTTCCAACTAGCATATGAAAAGAGTGATTTATACTTTTATAGTTTAGTAATTTTAGGTGAACACCTAAACATGGATACACCTTTTCCTTTGTATAAAGAATGATTGGTTTCGGCATGTTTAACAATAGGAAATGATATGCTCTTTGGTTTTTGTCCTCACAGACCATGGAATCAGAAACAATTTTCAAAAGTTTGTAATGGCTGTCAAAATAAGGATATATTAAGCCAATTCAGGTATTGAGAATGTGTATCAAAGACGGACACAGTGCTATCTCCCATCTCCCACATGCATTTATACTGGGACCTTGTCATTCCACCATTAGTAGGCAGGATCTGGTGTCCCCCTCTGGGAGGCTGGGTGGGTCCTGTGACTGCTTTGTCCGATAAATATGATGTCCCAGTTTTAGGCGAAGCATTAATGAGCATGTCTTTTGGAAAACAGCCAGTGGGAAAGAAAAGTGAGTTCCCTGAGACTCCCATGCCGTGTGAAGCCCACACCATGTGGAGAGGCCATGTGGGGAGAGAGGGGCATCAAAGGGAGTGAAGAAGCCATCTTGGAAGTGGATTCTACAGCTCCACATCCCCAGCTAATGCCTAGCGGAGCAGAAACAAGTGACCACGTGAGCTTTCCGTGCATTTCTTGTCCCACAAAATCATAAGCAACATGAACAGCTGGTCTAAGCCACTAACTGCTGGGTCATTTGTGGACAATAGTAAGGAATGAAAAATCATAATCATCAAAACTGAAGAATTTGAAAATGCATAAAACGTTTTCTAGGATTAGACTGACTTCAGAAAAAGAATTGTAGATATTGTCTCAGAAATCGTGGTGAAGTTCCTTGTGGGGAAACAGAAACAATGAAAGCACAATCCTATTTGAAGTCTCACGTTTTTTCATTAGCTGCAGAGTAATGAAAAACAGCCACCCTGAATATCCAATTTCCCCCAATACTTTCATTCTTTTCTTAGGCTGGAAGTTTTAACAATTCATCCTTTACTACAAGTTGAAAAAAAATATACATAATGGTTTTTTAAACTTTTTTTTTCTTTCTGGCCAGCAGATTTTGAAGGTGAAGCTTTAATCACATGCTAGTCTTATAATCACCGCTGGTTTTCAACTAAAGTATTACAAATTGGGCTTTAGTTCAATTTAAATCGCATGGGCCAAATCCTACCCTTGGTTATTACGGGCCACTCCCATTGAAATCATTAGTAGTTGTACATGTGGAAACAGGAGATAATTTGGCCCCATGTGCTTTTGTGTCCATGTGTCTCTACATAAATACCAGCGCAGGGGCTGAGCTGCACAGAGAAAACATCTTGTGCTATTTGGAATGAGTTATCTTTTTGCCATACTGCGTTCATGTCAACCTGATGAAAAGAAAATGTAAATGTAAGGACAAGCAGCATTTCCTTCCATTGCTTTTAGTGCTTCTGGCTCTTGGCCTCTAAACACAGTTGAGGGTCCTATCCATAACCGGGAGAAGAGTTCTGTGTGCCCCACTCCTCCCCCTCCTCACTCCCGNGCTTCGATGTCAGGTCCCGGTTCCAATTCTGCTGGTAGCAACTATCATCCCTGCAAAAGCGTTCACTTTTGACAAAACAGACACATGTCCAATGCCCAGGCAATCCTAACATCTGGCCAAAAGACTTCTTTACAGAAAGTTCTGGGAGATACATTTTGCTCATTCAACAGCCAACAAACTCTTTTGAACATCTAGAGCAGTGGTTCTCAATCTGTAACCTACTTCAGGATCACCTGCAGAGCTTGTTAAAAGAACAGAGTGCTGGGGTGCCTGGGGGTGGCTCGGTTGGTTAAGCTCCCGTCTCTTGGTTTTGGCTCAGGTCATGATCTTGTGGTTCATGGGATAGAGCCCCATGTTGGGCTCTGCGCTGACAGTGCGGAGTCTGTTTGAGATTCTCTCTCTTCTCCCTCTTTCCCGGCTCCTCCCCCACTCTCACTGTCTCTCGCTCAAAGTAAATAAATAAGAACTTAAAAAATAAAAAAAAAAAAGACAGAGTGCTGCACATCCCAGCCCCCAAAGTAGTGTGAATTAGTATGTCTGGGTAAGGGGTCTGGTGGTGACACACATAAGCTGATTTAACATAAGAAAGAGGAACGGCATATGTTTAGTGATTAAAAAAACCAATTGTAGTGAACATTGGTGGTTTTTGTCTGCCAGTATCCCTTCTTCTGGTATCAAAAGAACTGTTTTCCTTCTGGGAACTGACTACCCCTGGCTTACTGCACCCTTGTCAGCATCTAATGCCAGTGGCCCTCCTTCTCAGTCAGAGAGACATATCACCCAGGCTGGCCAATCAGGCTGGGGGGNCCCAGCATTAAGGATCGCGTATGGCTAGAGCTACTGTGGACCTTCCTTACCGCATGTGGGCAGAGCCAGGCTGAGGAGAAAGCCATGGCTGATCATATTTTTTCAAAGATGATCACAAAAATGTCTCTCATCACGTGCTTTTCTTTGACATGCCTCCTATGAAGCAACAGGGTCTATGTTCCCTTTTCTTAAATATGGAAAATAAAAGTAGCACTGTGTGACCTCAGAGACTAGGACATAAAAGGCAAGTCACGTTCACCTGCTTCTCTTGATAGAACCTAGCCAGGTCGCCACAGGGAGAGGATCTGTGCTAGTGTTCTGGCTGATGGTTCCAGCTGATTTCCCAGCAGCCACCAGCACCAATCACCATTCATGTGAGTGAATGAGCCTGCAGATGACTCCAGCCCTCAGAACTCCAGATTCTCTGCAGTTGAGTCCCCAGACATTGTGTAGCAGAGAAAAGTCATCCCTGCTCTGCCCTGTCTGATTTGTGACCCAAAGAATACTATAAATGTAGAGGAGAGCTTGAGGTCTTTTGTTTTGTTGCAATAGTAATTAGAACAGAAGCCAACCTGAAGGAAACATGACTGATCTAGGCGGGAAAAAGAGAGTGAATGAACTTCAATTCACCTTCTTCTTTGTTTGAAACCTCAGCTTCTACCTTGCATGAAGTAAGACCCACCTGATCTCAGGCATCCTGGCTCCGTGAACTAACAAATTCTTATTTTTGCCTAAGTGATTTTGAAGTGGGTTCTTGTACACTTCAACCTAAATAATCTGAGTACACCAACTTTTAAATACGCAACCAAAAAAATGAAGAGGGGAGCACATAAAATATTGAGAGAGCTTGGTACTTGATGCCTCTTAAGAGGCCTTTAAAGATACTGCACATGTGGCTAAAAACCTCAGAAAAGAACATTGTTCAAACAGTAGGAAAATAATATTAAAATCAGGAAAATGTCGGATATAAGTGAACATCTAAATCAGGAACATCTAGATAGTCTAGATATAGCCTGGACCCTGTTCTAGAATGCGGGTTCTCATCTAAAGTCCACCTCCTGCTGCCAAGTCCTATTACATGTACCTAGGTCAAATTATTGGAAAAGAAACCATATAGTACAAAGTGTAGGGTGCTTCTGAGAAAGAGCCACAGGAAATCTGGGAAGGAAAGTTTGTGAAGGAAAAAAGAAATAGGACAAGGAAATTACTAAACAAATGAATAATAAATGATTTTGACAAACCATTCTATAACTTTTGAGAAGTTATTACTTCCTATGGAGTCACCTTTCTAATTCATTTTTCTTCCTCCAGGGCTTTCTGAGCCTTCCCCTCTTCCCCCTAAAATATTAGGGCCTTTTTTCCTTTTGAATATGACTATTTATTCCCAACCATATTAACTTTTAAAAAGATAGAGTCAAACAAAGATAAAGCAAAATAATTCCAATTTTCTCTGAGACTTGAGTATCTTTATATCATTCTTCTACAAGGACCCCGAGAAATAGACACATAAATTATCATTAAAGTTTACAAATGAAGATGAAAGACTGAGTATGATTCTTTTCACTATATTATGGGGAACATAAGGTTAAGTCAGTCTTCTTTGACACATTGTGTCAATTATTGTGATTAGTCAAAGAAAAATGCTCTCCTACACAGTAAATCAGGTTTAAATGACTGACTTACTTCTCTGCAATCACAGGATAATAGAAAGAACACTGAACTTGAAGCCACGGTACCTCCGTTCAATAATAGATATATTGCTTTGGATAAACCATCTAATTTCTGAAGCAAAATGCCTTCATCTGCAAAATTCTTCCTCCCAACCCTGTGGATGCTATGAGTCTCAAAACAAGTAATGTGAATGTTCGTTACCAACCCAAAGTCCTATATACCGTGAAGAGCTCTTCAAGTTCAAGTTACACAAGGTAAGTCAAACATATTTAGATTGGATAACCTTAACATTTCCCACATCTGTATTAATTCATTATGGGAAGAATTTTTTTAAGTATATTATATAAGTGACCTAAAAGCCACCCTTAATGTAAATCCTAAAATAAGCACCCGAAGCATTGCTTTGTAGAGTCCTGACAGCATGGCCCACAGCTAGAAATCCCATTAGACGTTAAGAGTTAAGGAATAGTGGAGTGCTTTGGTGGCTCAGTCGATCAAGCATCTGACTCTTGATCTTGGCTCAAGTCATGATCTCACAAACCATGGGTTTGAGTGCTGTATCAGGCTACACACTCTCAGTGAGGAGACTTCTTGGAATTCTCACTCCCTTTCTCTATCTGTCCCTCCCTTACTCATTCTCTCTCTCTCTCTCAGAATAAATAAACTTAAAATTTTTTTAAAGAGTTAAGGCATGGAAAACTAAGTGGGAAAGTTACTACTAAAAGAACCTACTGATTAGACTATTCAAGCCAGTCTGTTGTTTGCAAACTACAGATTTGACTTGAAATCTCTATGGGTAAATGCATATATTTGATACAAAAGATTTGAGGAAATAGTTGTCACTGGAGCCACAACTTGACTTTCTAAACTCAGGATTGACCCCCTAAACTCAAGAGACTCCTAGAAGCTTCTGCATAACTGTCAATTTCATCTTTTAGAAGCTACCTAATGACTTGCTGGACCAAGACAAGAAATATTTGAAGAGGACCCCTGTGCAGATGAATCAGAAAGTGCCAGGCAATTACCCGGGCTTCATTACAATGTTAAAATCCCCCTCTGAATATTCATCCCAATGCCCAACAAAAGGAGGCTGATCCACCCTGTTTAGAGTGTCATGGCTCTGGGAATGACGCCTGGGGGTCCCTTTATTAGTACAACTTCATGAGGCATCTCCACCTGGAATGGTCTCTATTTATAGCTCAACAAGGAGCAGACCCACTTTGGTCTGGTAACACAGTTAGTGGGAGGCAAGCAGGATCAACAGAGAGCTTTCTCCTAAAACACATGTGCCTTAGTTAATACAGAAACTTTCTAAGCAGCAACCTCAGGGCTGACGGATTAGCAGTTGGCTAGACATGGGAAAACAAACGTAAGCTAGGAACACTGGCCACTTTCCCTTCTTAGAAACTCACAACCAGGAAGTGGTAAAAATTTCCCCATCGCAATAATTGTGATAAACCATGACTTTCCATGGTATTGATGACATATTTATTTCATAGGTGGCACAGGAATCTATGACAACTCTCTTATGCTACTTTCTCTTTCTGGAGCCACTCAAAGGACAGGGCTGTGTGTTAGGGGGGAAATCTAGGGACAAAGGTCAAAATAACCATTTCCCTCAATAGATAAATCTTTCAGTTAATTGAATTTCTATCTTAACTCTCCATTTACCTTTCTCAATATACTCACAACACAAAGTATCATTATTCAGGCAACCAGGATTGCCTTAATAAAACGTCCAAATGTCACATAATTCAACTCCTATGGTCTGAATTGTGCTCCCAAATATTCATATGTTGAATACCCAGTATCTCAGAATGTGACTCCATTTGGAGATAGGGTCTTTAAAGAGATAATTAAGCTAAAAGGAGGTCTTTGAGTGGTCTCTAATCCAATATGACTGCATGTTTTAAGAAAAGGAGAGGAGAGAACACAGACAGACACAGAGGTAAGACCATGTCATGATACAGTGAAAAGATAGTTACCTCTAAGACAAAGAGAGAGGCTTCAAAAGAAGTAATCCTACTGGTACCTCCATCTTGGATTTCTAGCCTCCTGAAGAGTGAGACAATAGATGTATTATTCAATCCACCCAGTCTATGGTACTTTTTTATGGCAGCCTTAGCAAACTATGTACCAGCCATTTTCTTTTGGCCAAAACAGTGATCTAATGGTGTATATTTTGATAGACAGAAATCCCATGTCATTCCAAAGTAAATATTTTTAGAAACAAGCCCACTTCTGTGTTCACAGAGGTGTTTTCTAGAGTCACCAGGTTAATTTGATCAAGGTAGGAAACCAATCGTGCTCTTCCATCCACTTCCTGATCTTTCACTACCCTTCATTGAAAAGTACAGATGGGTGTGACTTCCAAAACTTTCACCTCTAAGGGTCCTTGTGATTGAAGACTCAAGTGAATTCAAATAAATTTTAAATATATCGGTTTCCATAAAATGGGTGTCCATTTTATGCTGCATTATCTAGGAAATATTCTTTGACTGAAAGGACCTGGAACATGGATGATGAAGTTCAGTGCCATCGCTTAGTATGGCTCTCAATCTCACACCTGTGTGCCAACACTTAGATTCAACCTTGAACATAAACATCCATTTGAGTCTAAACCAGATCGCTTCCATTCTGATCATCTTCTTATTCCATCGAGCCCAGAGTCAAAGAGCTAGGGAAAATATGTTTTCTCCCTTCCTTCAGGGGAGAGAAATTACTCTTTCAGTCATGTAAATAGACACAGGTTTATGGCTTTCTGACTTCTGAGTCACAGACCAGAAAACAGACTATTGACGTTATAAACAGCTGTGATTATGGCTGCTGGTTAGATGTTTAGGAAATGGCATTTAATTCTGTCATTTATCTACTTCAAGCAGGGAAAATCAGAAATTATATTTAGAATAATATGATATTTACCTCAGCAGACTTTATTAGACTGTCATTCAACAAATCTTGTGCAGTAATTGCAATTAAATTACCTCCAATTGCCATCAAGGGCAAGTCACATTTTCTCAGATTTCAGCATCCTGGTGGCAGGTGTCTTCTACTCTTGACTATTGCATGGATTTTAAAGATGAATTAGATTAAATCATCAGTTACAGTTCTGTATTTATTTTATCTTCCCTTGTTGAATTAAAGTCATCAACATATTTTTGTGCCTTAATATAAGGTCCTTTGTTTTCCTGCTTACTTTATGGATGTGGTGTTTGTCATTAGCATGTTGTATTTTAAATACTTTGTTCGGCCTTTCGACTGTTACAAAGGAAAAGAGAAGCCTAGAATCCATTAAGGAATCCATTTCTCAAAAACACTACTATTGCATCAAAGAAATCTGTCATATTTGTTTGGATAAATTGTAACGACAATGCAGTGATCTTTTCTGACAAGAAGTCAGAAAACTTTGATAGTTATGAACGTTAATAGTTATTAAACAAAAGCAGACAGTGAGAGGTCTATGGTGTACAGAGGAATAATTTTCTCTTTGTGTGTTTTTGTTTATTACCGGCCATGGAATAAATGATTCAATCCCTCTCCAAACTGTTACAGAGTTCATACATACTTACTCCCAGAAAGATAAATCTGTGCCTTGTTTAGCTCTAGGTATAATGTATCTGTTGAGAATTAAAAATGTGTTGGCACTCTTTGGGGAGAAACAAAGAAGGAGTGTTTACTATGACTTTTAGCCTCATATTTCTTTTTGCCAATTGCCAACGGAGTCATTCCTTCACGGCATCGCCTGGCCAGGATTGAAAGCTTCATATAAATACCCCTTCCCCAAGTTAACAGCTCTTAATCTTCCATTTCTTCCAGCATTTTTCCTTAATGTGCGTCGATCAAGGCTCTTCCTGTCACTGCGGCTTTCTAGCAAAAGCTACTGCCATATGGCCTCAGTTCAACTTGTAAAGTATGGTTTAAAAGTCCATAAAGTACTGAGATCTTCAGAAAAAAAGGGAGAGATTGATGTTAGAATTTTTACTACTGTCTTGCACAGCATCTGTCACAGTTGAGGAAATTTATGACTGCAATAGCTTCTACTGTGTTGAAAGGAATCCATAAATGAGTCTTAACTTTACATGCGGCCAGACACAAGCATTAATCAGAACTGTGATAGTATGTTATCGACAGAGCAACTATATCACCAAAATTATATACAAGTTAAAGATAAGCCATTATCTCTATGACCTTGGCTAAGTCACTTTTCTTCATAAACCTCTATTTCTTAATCTTTCGAAAGTTCATTTCCAGCATAGAATACTGAGATCCTATGACCTGTAGGGGAATTTTAAATTCCACTCTATAAATACCAGTGTTGGGATTTACATTCTGGAGTCTATCTTCTGTTTACTTGGAAGGTAGGAGGTGCAAGGAGATCTGATCAAAATTAGTCACTGCCTGGGAACAAAGAAACAACCAGATGTGTAGCAGGGTTTGCCCTGCCAGACTTCTGACGCTGAGACTTTATAACCAAAGGCAAACCCTTGGAATGGCTTAATGCACATACCATATGCATAAGCGTATAACCAAAATTTACCAAGCATTCAAATTAAGCATATACAACTCATTACAAATCTCTTATACAACCATATCTACAAATAAACTATGCATATGTGAGTTTCATTTAGATTACCCATACTTCCCCCAACTCGGAATTAGAAACAGAGTTGATAGGGGTCTTTGTTCATTTTTCTGCTGTATTCACAGGAGTCCAGCTCAACTGAATGTCAGGTTCAGTCCCTGAGCAGGTCTTTGTGCTTAAGACATAAGCAAAAGGTTTCTTTCACCAAGCCAGTTACCATATATGTGAGTTAAGAGAACCACAAACAGCAATGAAGTGGACCTGACCCACCATTTATAAAAAAATGCTTGGCCAGAGGGATTTACACAGCACTTCTATTTAGAAAACACAAGGAATTCTCATAGATCCAAGTTACAGAATGATTCAGAATAGCCTGAACTTTGGGGGTGAGAGGGAGGCACAGCTAATGCTACTCATTTTACAACACCCTTTCTAGACTCTTCCTTCCTTCCCATGTCTCCTATGTTCCTTATCTCTCACCCACAGGGGAAAAGGCTAATTTATTACCTTTGAGGAACCTCAGATGTTGCTCTGATGGGAAAGGACAATCCGGAGAGACAATTCCTTCTCCTCCAAAGAAAGAAATTCTCCATCACTAGCACTTCCAGATTCCTGGCAGCAGTTTCTTCTAATGGGTTCTTTTAAGCACGAACTATTCAGACAGCGTAGTGGATGCTGCCAGTACCCCACCCATATCTGATGCAGTCCACCCTGGAGGTTACGGCAACGTGGTAGACCCTTCTTGATTATGCTGCCAGGATCTTACTGCAAGCACTTGCTTCCGTCTGTCAGCACACTTTATCTGACCAGAGGAGAGAGCACAGGGCAGGCTGGAAATGTCAGAAGTTAACACCTAGTTAAGCACAAACCTCAAACCGTGAGGGATGTGAGGGACGGTGAGTGGGTAAATACCTCAATTTTTACACTTCATTAGTTGGATAATCCTGAGGCGCTTTCTCCCAGTCTCTCAGAGGGTCCCCCTACCTCTTCATCCCCCCCCCACCCAAGGACTGGATCTTCCCACTGCAGTGGCCTCAATAATTAATGTGCTCTTTTTTTATTTTCCTCTCCTCCTTGTCTCAGTTCCTAACTCCTTCTCTGTGCTTCCTAAGATCATCTCCCCAATTAACTTAAACCCAAATCTATGCCTGAGATTTGCCACGGGGCAATTCAAGATAAGCAAAGAAGAAAGATAAAGATACTTGCATTTGATTATGGAAGTATCAGAATTTAAGACCAGGGCACGCGGGAGAGTGGAAGAGGTCTGTTCCAGAAGCCTAGATACTGAGTTAAAACAGGAAAAACTGACCATTGGCAATAAATGTTCTGGCATGAATCTGGCCAAAAATATAGATGCAGGCACCAGTAAGCAAAAGCAATGAACCTTCCTACTACTTAATCAAGTGATCAAGGATCAAGACAGAGGGATATTAAATGATTGCAGAAGGTTCATCAAACAAAGTTGAAGGCCAGTTCTGAGCACATAAGCCAGGCAGGAAAAAGTCAGAGGCAGAAGCTAATTTTGATAATAGCTAACAGAGTTAAGAGACAGGCTTATAAACTAATGACACTTCCAGATTACAGTACAGTCTTAGCTTAAAGTAGAGTCATGAAACTGAATTTTCTCTTGAAAGTCAAGTTGCACCAGAGAAACTGCGTACCGAAATTTACTTTGTCAATGAGAAGAAGTCAAACTTTGTGAGCATCTCTCTATGCCATAGAGCATGGTGACTTCTGTGTCTGAGGCATCGATCTAGAATCTAGGTCTTCTGATTTCCTGAGTAAGGTGTGTTGTTAACTTACCAGTAAACATCGAGTACTTTAAAATGCAAACACACACACACACACACACACACACACACCTCATATCTTAAGTAACCTTGGCACATGATGATTTTATGAAATGAAAAGAACAAGGAATAAAACAACCACTAGCGTTTATTCTCAAATCTTCTCATTCACATAAAAAAAATTAGTTTTTGCTGTTGAAAGACTACTCTTGTGTTTCTATTACTGTTGAGTTTTGAAGATAATAAAATAAAGATTCTAATTCCACAAGGGTGGAATCAACACATCAACTCTGCCGATTACATCATGGATTTATTCCTTCTTCCCAAGGCTCACATTCTTTCTGTTGAGTTTGATATGCCAGGTCCCAAAATTGGGAATTGCATCAAGACAAATATTTTTTAAGTAAAGTAAGTATTGTTAGTTTCAAGTATGATTGCCTCAAATATAAGCAACTACACAAATTTGAAACATGCTGGGTGAAATGGAAGAAGGAAAACAGAGGAAGAAGCAAAGTAAAAATAGAAGCCATATACATAAGGGCATAGCATATGAGGCAGAGGATTTCTTCTGAAATTAAGTGAAGCTGGTGAAAAAGATATCATTTGGAACATAGTATTGTGCAATTCTAGTCAATGTAAGAGGCAATCAGAATGTTTCAGGGGGGTTGAAATGTTTGAAACATGAGGACACAAGTGTTGGCCCATTCAATACCTTAGAGAAAAGAAAACTATGGGAAAATTTTTTCCAACGGTATATGCATGAGCCAAATTCCTCACTCACATACTTGTATATGGGCCCTAATTCTGCACTTGGATATTTGTGGCAACTCTGCGTTCTGCAGACTTAATGCTTGTGTGAAACAGGAGTGAAGCATGTGGCACACTTCAGCCTGCATGCCAATGGAGCTTCTGTTAGCATTAAGCTTCTCATTAGTAGGCAATGAAACTCTTTAAAAGGAAAACAACATTAATGACTGTAAGCCATTTGTAAGCTATTTTAAAAGTTGGACTTCAGATAAGATTGAACAACATAAAGCAAACAGGGGCATAGTCTACCATCTCCATCCATCGAGACCCAGCACAGCTTAATCGAAGAAACGATAAACCCATTTAGCAACCTGGATGTGTTTCCGAGAAGCACACCAGAGATCGATGAGGAGATGTAACAACTCATAACTTTGTATCACAGGCATGTTCCAGGTGGAGAGTGAAAGGAGGTTGCCTGGGTGGACAAAGCTCTCAGCCTCCCTGAACCTCCCTGGAAAGTAAATGCTTCCCAACGATTTGGAAAACAGCTCACTCTTAAGTTTTAAGTCTTGTTTTCTTCCCGTGTTTATGTGGCCACTATCTTCAAGTTGTAAGGAAGAGAAGCTCTCACTTTAAAATTCAAAAGACTTTGTCCCTCTCTCTCTGACCCTCCTCTGCTCACGCCGTATCTCTCTTTCTCTCAGAAATACATAAAACATTTAAAATTTGTTTTAAATTCAAAAGGCTTTGAAAAGAGAGCAAATTACTTCTGTGAACAGAATGGCAGGCATTCACTGTGTTTTCAATATTACAATTTCTTCAATGGGTGGATGTGGTATTTCAAGGTACTGCACCGCCATGGTCTCCTTCCTCTTCTTCCAATGGTTTGGTGTACTTGACATTAACCTATAGAAATGCATACATCTCCTTGTGGGAGTTCCTTGAATCTTCCAGGTCTGTTCTTTCTTGGCCAATATTTGATTTGACAACATGGAGTAGGCAGCAAGTGAGAAGCAGAGAAACTTAGAAAGGGAAAACAATGAGCTTTAGCCTAAGTCCATTTGGGGTGGTATGAAATGTAATGACAAAAGACAAGATGTTGAGAAGAGAGAAGGCTGGAGGAGAGACAGAGTGACCTTAGACTCGAAACGAAAACTAGAGACAACTAAAATATGTTAAAGATTGAACCCTTCATCTGTCTTCTTTCTCTTCTATTTTTTTAACAAACAAACAAAAAAAAAAATAGGAGCATAGGACATGATGCTATTCAGCAGAAACATACCCCACACAGAGCATACCAGGGGGAATCACTGCCTTTGGCTGAATCACTGGCTGACTGTAAATGGACAGAGTGTGAAATCAGAACAGAAATCTAGGTCAAGGTACTTCCAGAAGAGCAAATAGGGAAAGGACAGTTGTCCACTGGAGAGAACAATAAAATAAAATGCCCTTAATTTCAGAAACTAAAATCATAGTCAGTGGAGCCCATAGCCAGAGGAGAAAACTTACCAAAGGAGTGCTCAGCTGCTATATAAGCCACAGAAAAACTAGATTATTTACTCAAGAGCAGGAGCTCAAGTGGGGCCACAGAAAAGGCAGTGGGAACAAAGAAACTCAGTCATTTAACATGCCAAGAGAAATAAGTGGTAGCAACATTTTTAAACTGTAATTTATGGGGAAAAGAGAAAAATTATCAGTCCCAGCCAAGAAAAATAATAGCCCTGCGTATCTTCACCTATTGGATTTTTGCATTCCTGAATACATATCTGTGGTCTGTGATTCTCAAGTCCTTTTCCACATGACAACTGACCTCCATAAACATCTCCCTAAGCCACGTTTCTCCATCCGAGATGCAGATGAGGTATTTACTTTACTGACTCAGCTGTGCTCCATGCCCATAACAGCATCATCGTTTACTGTGAGGGTCCTAAAGCTCTTTTATAGCTTATTTGGCATTTTTCTTATTGCAAAGAGGCCTATCCTCTGGGTTCTGAGGAGGCAGAAGGGCAGAAGGGAGGCAGGAAATTGTTTGTCTGTTCCTTGACCTTAAACACAACAGAGGAAAACCTGGAACTAAAAATGAGAGCCCCAATGGGTAGACTTCAACTTTGTCTGCAGTTTTATTTCAGTTATTAGCCATGAAAAGGGGCTCAGCAAATTTGATTAAATGTTACTAAGTGTTAATGCTGAGGGATGCAAACAGATGTTTTTATAAATTCTTATTCCCTTTATTTATCTATGTACTTAAAATTTTTAAAGAAAAATTAGTTAAAAATAAAATAAAGTTAAAGGGAGATTATATGGTACAAAGTTCTTGTTTTAGTTTTTTGCTTGTTTGTTTGTTTTTAGAGAGAGAGAAAAGAGAGCACATGCAGAGAGAGGGGCAGAGGGAGAGAGAGAGAAAGAGAGGGTGAGAGAGAGAGAATCTTAAGCAGATTCCACACCCAGTGTGGAGCTGGACACAGGGCTCAATCCCACAACCTTGGGATCATGACCTGAGCTGAAATCAAGAGTTGCACACTCAGGGGCGCCTGGGTGGCTCAGTCGGTTAAGCATCCGACTTCGACTCAGGTCATGATCTCATGGTTTGTGGGTTCGAGTCCTGTGTTGGGCTCTCTGTTGACAGCTAGCTCAGATCCTGGAGCCTGCTTTGGATTCTGTATCTCCCTCTTTCTCTGACCCTCCCCTGCTCACACTGCTCCCCCCCCCCAGAAATAAATAAAACATTAAAGAAAAAAAGAGTTGCACAGTCAAATGACCAAGTCATCCAGGTGCCCCTGTAATGGTACAAAGTTTAACAGTGTCTGTCATCTCTACCAGCAAGAATCACAAAGTTTAGGAGAGGAACACACAGAATTTCTCAGTCACCTGCTCTATATAATACCAGTGAGTTTTGACCCCACCTATAAATTCCCATCACAAAAGGGTAGTTTTTATTTTGAAAGAAAGAAAGAAAGAAAGAAAGAAAGAAAGAAAGAAAGAAAGAAAGAAAGAGAAAAAGAAACCCACTTCTTGGCAAGGCACATCTAAGGCCAAGTAAAAGTTAGCATCAATGAATGTAGGGCCCAGACATCTATTTTTTTTTAATTTTTTTAATGTTTTATTTATTTCTAGGAGAGAGACAGCGTGAGCAGGGGAGGGTCAGAGAGAGAGGGAGTCACAGACTCTGAAACAGGCTCCAGGATCTGAGCTGGCAGTCAGCACAGAGCCCGACGCGGGGCTCGAACCCACGAACCGCGAGATCATGACCTAAGCGAAAGTCGGACGCTTAACCGACTAAGCCACCCAGGCGCCCCCATCTATATTTTGTAAAAAGCTTCTCTGATGGTTCTAAATGGGTAACCAGCCTTGAGAACAATTCATATCTTTTGGGATATCACCCCGTTAACCTGGGATGAATCAGAAAGAGTGTAACAACAGAAGGAGCACCAGGAGGTTGGGTTCTGGACCCAACTGCATGGCAAGTCAAATAGCCTTAAACAATGCATGTAATCTCTTCGGAATCCACTCCCCTTTTCTGGAACATGAAAGCACTGCACTAGATAAATGAAGAGGTTTGTTCCTTGTTCCAACATTCTATTAAGTAAATATTTAAAAAAACTCAATTTTGCATTGATGGGTTAATTGGAAATGTTTTCTACAACACTATTTTCAGTAGAATAATAGATTTTGCACTCTTCAATGCAGCTAGCTTGCATTTGGCCAGCTTCGTTTATCAAAGATTCCTACACATGGCCAATTTGAGAGTATCCTTTTGAGCCACTGTTGGAAAGAGGAATTCATCGTTGCATTATCATGAATCAGTGGGATGCATCAGCCACGAATAAAAGATGCCACACTGTGCTTAGTGGAATTGCTTGCCTTCTGTTAAATAAAGATGGATCTTACACTTTCAGATTACAACAGTAAAGGGATACCCATATAAAAGGAATAATTTTATAAAGAAGCCATTTTACCAGCCAATAGCCTTAGAGAAACCTTGAGGCCTTTGGTTTAGAACTCAACAAACCAGCTCCTTCACTCCCCCAAACCCCCACCCGCCTTTTCCCCAAATCTTCCACCCTCATGCAAATGAGCAGCTCAACCATATGTGCTGTGTGTGTGTACCTTAAAGTCATGTGGGCAAAGCCAGCCTGTGGCAAATTGGTCAGTCATTTTTGGATGAAAAGGAAAATGCTTTGATTCACTCATTTTCTAAAGACGTTAGATGCACTGAGAGGAAGTCTTTTTTTGTAGGCTACTAGTCCAAAAGAAAAAAAAAAATACCTACAGGTCACATATAAGTCAACATTGTGGTATCTTGTGACATGACCTGGAAAAAATGGATTAGCAGCAAGGGGGTAAGAGAGAGCAAGGGGGGGCCTGGGAGCTGGAGCCAGACAGTGGAGGTGGGGGGGGGGGCCCACAACCAAGCCAACAACATGGGTTTTAAAGTGGGTGATAATAGATAACCAGTCTACTACCAAATGGTGCTGGAATCACAATCACTTCTTTAATTCTGGCACAAAACAAGGTAAGGGTCTTTATCTCACAAGGTCTAGAGAATTGAGCAGAATATTACAACTAGGAGCTGGTCATAGAGAACATGACAAAGACCCAGATACAGGCCCAGGGCCACATGGTAGGATTCAAGAATAAAACACAGACAAGCCCAGCATCCCAGAGGTACAGCAGGGATGACTCGTCGCTGATTCACGTGGTGTAGACAGCAAGCGGAAGACTAACTAGCCCTCTAAGACAAGCCCTGAAGACTGGGACTGGGCTGGCAGTTTGGGTTAAGAAGTTTCTCCTATAGAGATGGGCAAAAATGGGGCAAACAACCAGGGTATGACAAAAAGCAACTTAGAATTAACTTTGGTGAGTTTTCTTTTCTTTTTTTTTTTTTTAATGTTTTTAGTTTATTTCTGAGAGAGAGAGAGACAGCATGAGCAGGGTAGAGTCAGAGAGAGAGGGAGACACAGAATCTGAAGCAGGTTCCAGGCTCTGATCCAGCTGTCAGCACAGAGCTTGATGTGGGGCTCAAACCCACTAACCGTGTGATCATGACCTGAGCTGAAGTCAGAGGCTTAACCGACTGAGCCACCCAGGCGCCCCAAGTTTTCTTATTTTTAGAAAGAAAATAAAGAAAAATTGAAATTGAGTCAATATCTAGCAAAATAGCTATGGTTTTATCCCATAAGAATGCATTAATTAACGGATGTGGGAAAAAATCTAGATATACTCAGAGGACATGAAAAAAACCAAAGGATTAGAAAAAAGGAAAAATCTGGAAAACCCAGGAAGAGAGACAAAAGGAGAAAGAGCAAGAGAGAGAGGTCAGCAAATCCCATGCATACAATTTCTAGTCCCTGAAACATCACTCTCCTTCATCACAAATTGTCCCTCTACCTTCTGTTTTAATACTTTGGTTTCCATCTTCCTTGTTGAATGAACAAAACAAGATCTCTTCAGCACAGAGCTGCTGGAACTTCCCTTATCACTGTCCTTCCTTACCACAGTGCCCGTCAGCAATTCTGGCATACGTACCTCTAAAACCAGTCTTGATCATTTCAGATCACTTTCCTTCTCCTTCACCTCCCCCCTCCAGCCGGTTGTAGCCCCCTCATCTGTTTGGCTCTGCAGGCTTTACCAGGCTTTACCCAGCTCCCATGCTCCTGGAAGGTCTCGACTCTTCATTGGCAGCCCTGACTATGGTTCCTTCTCCATCACAACCACCTTGGAAGATGTGTCTGCTACAGAAACGAACTCAGCTCTTTGAGAAAATGATAGTAGGAATGCCTACAATACAAACTAGATGTAAAAACGACACCCCTTCCTCTGATCTACCACTTAGAAACAACTTTCCACCACTTTATCTGTATCCACATCATTGAATCACATAAGACAAGTTTTGCAGTGAACCACTGCTTTTTGGTAAGGATTACGACAGTTCTGGCTTTGAGGGGAAAACATATATGAGATTTTCAATGGTAGGATTTATTGTGGAAACCCTGCTCAAGCTCTCCAAGAAGACTGAAGAGAACACAGAGCAAGGACTTTTATGCCACAACCATCTTCAACCTCTCCTTGTGGACCAATATCTAGTGCTCACTTCGGCAGCACATATACTAAAATGTGGACCAATATCTAGATGAAAGTGTAGAAATAATAGCGGTGGGATGGCTAGTCCTCCATGACCCTTGGTGTATCTAATAGCTTATTCAGCCTTTGTCTCTGGTCTAGCATCTTAACATACCCCACTAATTCTTTCATCAAGCTCAGAATTAACTATGCTAAGGTCAGAAAGATTATAAAGTCTCAGTATTTCTTTATGTAGATTTTAATGTTCTTTAATGAGTTGAGTAGTGTGATGGATATGGGTGTTTGTTGCATGTTGGTAGTCAAAACACACTTAAGTTTTTTATATTAGCTTTTATGGGGGAAAAGTCTAACTGTATAAGTCGACTCAGTATAAGCTATATTTTCCTGGAGTGTAAACTTCAAGTATGACAGAGACCCCTTTCACCCTGTCCCCTTTCCATGTGTAAGCCACTCTACCTTCAGAGAACACTGAAGATTTGCTCAAGTTTAGATAGTGCTTTATTGACCCCTCCGTAAGGGTTAAGCATGTTAACCTTTAAGTTCAAGTCCTTTGTCTCCAGAACAGAGGAATTCTCTTTGGTAGAAGCAGGTGAAGCTTCCCTTCCTTACTGAACTTAATCATAATTTCCAGAAGAGATGTGTATTTTCATCCTGCACCTCTGTAGTGATTTATCTCCAGAACTTTATCATAGGAAAATAAAATAAAATTGATGTTGGTTAAAGAAGCTCACAGACCCTTCATTTTAAGGAAACTTGAAAGATATCCAATAACATTGAACTGTATTTAAATCCAATTTTAAAATTCCCTAATCTTAAAAATTTTCTAGCATTCCACAAAACCTGGAGGACATAAAGAAAAAGATTAAAATATCTATAGGAAAAAAATATATACATGTGCGTAAATATGTACAGAGAAAGAGTTAAAAAAAAAAAACACCCAAAGATAAGCAGAAAAAAACAAGATTTCCATCATATATATAGGACTTTAACAAGTCAATAAAAAAGAATGAACAGCCAATAGAAAAATTAGTAAATACCACCCATGGGTACTTAATAGAAAATGATATACAAATAGCTAATAAATATATGAAAAATGCTTAACGTCACATATAACTAATCATATGCAAATCAAAAATAAGGGGACTCTGGGTGCCTGGGTGGCTCAATCAGTTAAGCATCTGACTCTTGATTTTGGCTCAGGTCATCATCTCATAGTTCATGAGTTCGAGCCCCACATTGGACTCTGCACTGATGGTGTGGAACCTGCTTGAGATTGTCTCTGTCTCTGTCCCCGTCTCTCTCAAAAAAAAAAAAATAAATAAAATAAGGGGACATATTTTTTCCATTATAAAATTGAAAATTTTCAAGTATTTAAAAGTTTAATTAAAATCTGATGTGTCTGATGGTGTTGCAGAAACATATTTTTATGGATTGTTGGTGAGCATATAAAGAAGTACTACATTTTTGGAAGACAGTTTGGCAATATCTATCAAAATCTTAAATATACATGCATCACATCCAACAAATGCAATGGATATGGTCTCCTAAATAAATAGATGTATGTACAACAAAAGACTAGGAACCATAGTATGTTGCATCAGGAAATTATGATAACTATAGAATATTGATTATCTGTAAAAAGAAAATGAATTTGGTATACATACATTGCTTTAGAAGAATCTCCTAAGATTAAGGCACAAGAAATAGATATACTGTAATCTCATTTGTGTAAACAGAAAGGAACAAGTATGAAGGAAATTTAATTACATGCATAGATATAGTTGTTTATATTCACTGGTGTTTGCACGAGCCTTTCTGGAAGAATAGGCAAGAAACAGTTAAGAGGTTTACAGGGCTCCCTCCATTTAAGCTACATTGTTTTCCTTTTACATTTGGCAGACTTTAAGGAGATGAAAGCTTTCCTTGGCTTTTCTAGGTGAGTCTGTTATTCCATGAACCCAGAGATGAGGGAAGAATGAGTAGAAACTCCCCCTATCCGTTTGTCCTTCCTGCTCATTGCCCAGTGGGAAATCTTTGTCATTTACACGGGTTGTCTTCCCAATGGTCCTTTTATAAGGTTCATTGCCATTGTGATCAGCTCTTTGTAGGCCACGAAGACTCCATGTATCAGTGTCACTCATTAAACCTATGATGTTTCAGCAGCTCCTCCAGCAACTTAGACCTTGGCAGTGCAGAAGACATAGGAAGTGATTTTACCAGCCCTCTTAGGCAGAAACTTGTCGGGCCTGTACTGAGCCACAGAACCACAAAGAAGGCTTGTCGCCAGATACAATTACTCTCTAACATAAATCATTTTGAAACACCAGCTTCCAAGAGTCCAGGCTAAAGGTAGACAGACCAGAGAAGCTTTATTTCATGAACATTTCAAAGCTCCTTCTATAAATGTGAATTATTGTCTTTGCCCTAACTGGCTACTCATTTTTCATTCAGTTTTCCCCTCCCCATTTCATTTCCCTCACCACACAAAGTCCTCCAACTTTTTTCAGGAAGAATGTTCTTTCTTTGTCTATATAAGTAAATGAAGACTCACTGGGTGAGTGAATTTCCAAATAACAGTACTTTATAGGAGTTGCTATATTCATTTCTTGAAAACGTAGATTTAGGGCCACCTGGGTGACTCGGTTGAAAATCTGACTCTTGATTGCAGCTCAGATCATGATCCCAGGGTGGTGAGAACAAGCCTCAGGTCAGGCTCTGTACTGAGCATGGCACTTGCTAAAATTCTCTCTCTCCCTCTGTCCCTCTTCCATCCCTCTCTTTCTCCCAAAAAAAAAAAAAAAAGGAAAAGTAGGTCTATATCATGTCTCATCAGTATTTTCAATCCTAAACTCTTAATTTCCCATTCAATGGCATGGGAAAATAATAACTGCTGTTATATGCATTTTTAATTTATGCCCTGAAGAAAACACAAATAGATAAAGAATCCTCTGAACTGGAATGGTGATGACTGAATCGAATTTTTTTAGGAGGATTATTTTCCAAAGAGTTGGTAGAGAAGCATTCTTGAACAGACAGAGGATTTTGTACAGCATTAATTTCACTGTTCAAGTCTATTTTTGGGTGCACATTGTCAGCAGATCTTAGTGGCCAGTTTATTTCAAATGCACAGTTAGCATACTTCACATACTAGGAAATAATGCCAAGAGAAAGCATGACCAAGTCCACAGCCTCAAGTCTTAGGCTACAGGACACAGAGAGAAGTCAAATTAGGATGCAGATGCAGTGTGGGAGGGTGGAACACATGATTCTAGAAGTCTGAAGACCTGGCTCTAGCCTCAGCCTTGTCTCCAACAACCAGTGAGACCTAGGGCCAGCCACAAAAACACCCCAGCCTCATCTGGACAATCAAAGAAACAGGCTTGATGATCTTGGAGGTCCCGCCCAGCATTCTAGTCTTGTGAAGGTGGGCAGGGATGTCCTTACTCAAACACCATTTTCCAATGAGTTTTCCTTATGTTTCAATAAACTATATTCCCTCCTCTGGCACTTAAAGTCATTTGGCCTAAAAACTAGTTTCAAGGAAAAAGGTTCATTGTTGGGCACGGAGACCATACACCTGACTGTTTCCAACAGCTTCCAGAACAGCAGCATCTCAGACCTGCTCACCGTTTCAGACGTGCAGAGATAACATGATTCCTTTATATCTCTAATTGGTCTTCCTCATTAACCCCCATCAGTCTGGTTAGCAAAGAAATTCTATTTTAGTTTGAGCCAATAAGATTAGTCTGATTCAGTAATTTAAACGTTTTCTTTATTTTTTCAAATGTATGTTTGTTTGTTTGTTTGTTTATAGAATGCAAGCAGGGTAGGGGCGGAGAGAAAGAATCCCAAGTAGGCTCCCTACTGTCATGCAGAGCCCAACACAGGGCTCGATCTCATAAACTATGAGATCATGACCTGAGCCAAAATCAAGAGTCAGAGGCTTAACCAACTGAGTCACTCAGGCGCCCCTAAACATTGTTTTTCAATCAACACACCATATCTTCTTTCCATGATAAACAGCATGTGCATTGGTGCCAAGAAGAACAAGGTTAGGATCCTGGCTCTGGCACTTGCTAGCTATGAGAGCTAAGACTAGTTACCTAACCCCTCTCAGCCATGGTTTTCTCATCTCAAAAGTGGGAGAAATGGGTTTGTTATAAGGCGTAAATAAGATATTTCAGGTAAACAGCTAAACCCATTTCTCAATAAATGTGAAGTATCATTATTACCATTTTTGTCCCCTTTTCCCATCACAAACGATACCATCTGCTATTGGACTTTTCCATTTCTCCATGACTTTTCTGCTTCAAGGCACCTGGGCTGGATTTCCAAATCTGCCTTAACTGCCCAAACCTGCTTTGGAAACCGCACTGTTACTGAGTCAGAGTGACAATTTGGTGAGTGGCAGTGATGGTTGGTAAGCATTGGACTCGGCATCTGAAGATTTGGGTTTCACCAGCTCTGCCATTTACTAGCTGATGAAAATGTGCAACTCTTAGGACTGTTATCATTTTATCCTGCTCAATTTCAGATGAGGATAAAATGGCTGCCATACTGCAAGGGGCATTCATTGTGAGGCCCCAATAAAAAAATAATCTTAAGAGGGCGTGTCTCACGTAGTAGTGTTTGTGGGAATTTAAGAAGACATGAGTGACATAAATGAGAGAATGAAATGTTGTAAAACTCCCAAATGATACTAAAATAAGGCCTTCTGATATCTTTGTGTGAAATGAGATTTCCTAATAGCCACTGCCCTTATTCCGCTCTGAGTTCCCACTCTGTATTATCAACTTCCCATCTGTCATCTGTTCTCTAAACTAAAAGAAACCATTTTGTTTTCTCAGCAAGGGTCAGGGACAGACACTAGCTACATCACACCACATCAAACTTTCAAACTAAAAATGGCAAATTCTGCTCACTCTGGATTCCAATAACTCACATATTTCACACCTTACGGACTCTTGACTATATGTCTCATGTTGGTTTTTATTTGGATGCTTAGCGTTATGAAATGAGTAATAAGTATGAATTTGTTTCCCAACTACTACATGAGTGGTAGACCACAATTAAAACAAACAACAGGAGGGGGCCTGAGTGGCTCTGTCCGGTTAAATGTCCTACTTCAGCTCTGGCCATGATCCCGCAGTCCCTGAGTTCGAGCCCCACATCAGCCTCTCTGCTTTCAGAGAGAAAATCCAAAGCAGAGCCTGCTTTGGACCCTGTCTCCCTCTCTCCCTGCCCCTCCCCCACTTGCACTTTCTCTCTCTCAAAAATAAACAAACATTGAAAAAACCAGAGAGGTAGGCAAACCATGAAAGACTCTTAAATACAGAGAACAAACCGAGGATTGCAGGTGGGGAGAGGCTAGACTAAATGGGTGATGGACATTAAGGAGGGCACTTATTAGGATGAATCACTGGGTTTTAACTCCTAAAACCAATACTACACAGTGTGTTAACTAACTTGAATTGAAAGAAAGAAAGAAAGAAAGAAAGAAAGAAAGAAAGAAAGAAAGAAAGAAAGAGAGAGAGAAAGAAAGCAAGCAAGCAAGCAGTGGAGGGAGGAAGGAAGGAAAGAGAGGAAGGAAGGAAGGAAGGAAGGAAGGAAGGAAGGAAGGAAGGGAGGGAGTCATGGGAAACAATATGAACTAGGAGGCAGTTTGTATTTACACAACTTATTCACCCAATGTACTCGAACTTTGTATACCAGACATGGTTCATGGTTGCAACAGGCTCTGGTTATCGTAAGCAAAACAGAATATCACTGACAGCATATTAAGGATGCAAAATCATCAATAGGCCAGAAAATGTAACTTAGAAATTGCATGAACACTAGGGAAATCTTCACACTTGGCAACTAAACCCACGATAAAAACCTTGCAACAAGAACTGCCTGGTTCATACAATGTCCCACTGTGGTGACAATGACTCCTAAGCCTCCCACAACTCTCTCCCTTGGAGCCAAACTTCCCCAGGACTAGTTGGCCAAGTCCAGGTCATTTGTCTTCTTTGACTCCAGTGCCGCAGAAAAAGGGAGGCAGACTCCTTCCAAAAAAAACTATCGGCAAGGAGGGAGTTCCACCAAATGATAAGGTAGGAGGGCTCCATGTAGAAAGAGAGATTGCATGACGGACTCTCACCAATTATCGATCTTTAGTAGATCCTTTCTTTTCATGGTCTGTTTCATCATCTGTACATGAGAAGGTTGAACTCAACCTTCTGAAACTCAATATTATTTCAGATTCCTTCCAGTCCTCAAAGATGCCACCATCTGCTGCCTCACTTCTTCCTCTGACAGCTGGTTGTCCCTCTGAGGACCAGCACCAGAGAGAGCTTTTAGATGGGTAGCATCTAACCAGAGGTGAGAACACATTGTAAGAATGAGATTAGCCTCATCATAAAAAAATAAAAATAAAAAAATAAAAAATAAAAATAAAAGCTCTGAGGGGCACCTGGGTGGCTTAGTCGGTTAAGTGTCCGACTTCGCTCAGGTCATGATCTTATGGTTCATCGGTTTGAGCCCCGCGTCGGGCTCTGTGCTGGCAGCCTGCTCAGAGCCTGGAGCCTGTGTCGGATTCTGTGTCTCCCTCTCTCTCTGGTCCTCCCCTGCTCTCTCGCTCTCTCTCTCTCGTTCTCTCTCTCTCTCTCTCTCTCAGAAATAAATAAAACATTTTAAAAAAATTTTTTAAAAAGCTCTAGGGGCGCCTGGGTGGCTTAGTCGGTTAAGCGTCCGACTTTCGCTTAGTTCATGATCTCGCGGTTCGTGGGTTTGAGCCCCACGTCGGGCTCTGTGCTGACTGCCAGCTCAGAGCCTGGAGCCTGTTTCAGTCTGTGACTCCCTCTCTCTCTGACCCTCCCCTGCTCACGCTGTCTCTCTCCTAGAAATAAATAAAAATATTAAAAAAAAAAAAGCTCTAATATTCCATTGACATGTCTCCCTCTTTACTCATATATTCCCAAACATCACCATTTATTTTCTTAAATAAGGGAAAATGCCCCATTTCCTGCTTCCTTTCATATGGGCTTCTCCATGCTGATGCTGCTCCCTGGGCTTTTTTTTAGACCCAAACCATTTACTTCTCTGGACCAAGATAATCTTCCTGAACTTCTCTCCAAAGCCTCCACCTCACAGCCTTTCGCTTGAATCATCCATTCTAACCGAATCTCGAAAGCTCACAATTTATTCGTTAAACTACAATTTAATTGTTCCCAGTTGTCCATCTACTTTCCCGTTTAAAGAGCTAGACTGGTTGTTCAAAAGCAATCAGTTCACCTATTTCAGGCTTTTATTCTCTCAACCATATCGTTTTGGGTTGATTTTTTTCTCGCCATTGTTTTTTTTATTTCAGATAAAAGTTGTTTTATTACCGCCGATGACTAAAAATAACCAATTTTGATTGCCTTTGCCCACTTAGTTATTTTTTTCTTAGCAAGTGCCTCAGATACCTCTCTGAATTCATCGTCTGTGCAGCCCCTCCAGCTCCCCTATCATTTCCATTCAGAAAGCCGGACAATGGCTCTGTACTGATTTGTTTTTCTCTCTCTAAGATCTTCACACAGCTCTGCCTGCATTCTCTAGTGTGTTGTGCACATGCTATTTTTGTTAAGTCCCGCATTCTTCTTTTTTCAGAAGGACTGCGGTTCTTTGAGCTTTAATTATGGTGTCTTAAAAGATTCCTCAGCTGCTTTCATGCTCGCGAATTTTATACTTCCTCTTATTGCACCTTCTTCACCAGATTTCTCAATTCCCCAGCATTTACTCTCTTGAAATCCAATACCTTTGTAAAGCTGCATTGTTCGAACCTCCATCTTATTATTCTCAAAGTGAGTCATCTGTGGACAGGAAACCCTTTTGCTTGCTTGCCTACATCTTCAAATATGATTTTTTTTAGTCCTCACTCCACCCTATTGCAAAAAAATGTCTATGTATTGTTATTTCTTTACAATTATTTCAATTCTCTAAACATAGTCAAAATTCTACCCCCATGCCCCTTTGTCAGAAGGATCAGACCAGAATGATTAGCACAGCGCCAATCTTTGCAGCCATCAGTGATCACTTTCTTCCTGAGTCAAATCTAGTCTACAAAGAAGGATATATTGTCTATGATCCCAATATTTGATCAATTGAACATAATTAGGAAGGTGGCTAGGTCCAGACAAAGTTGGACATGTGCACATTGAATGGACGAGCATCTACCTATTTTAAAGCAAGTTACGATAAATACAGAACTGGATCATGGAAGAATGAAGGTTAAAACCACTTCCTGGAACAAACTTAGTTCTTGGAATTCTTTTGGCTCAAATGTAGGGTTATTACCGTGAAAGTCGTCATGTACTGCAGCCCTGTGCTGACTTCAAAGTAAAGTATCACAAAGACGATCACTCTTAAACAAGAGAAAGAATATCTTGATGGAAGCAAGGCAAATAACATATGAATTCTGGTTGGTTTGAGTAGAAAGGGAACTAGTAATTGAGGAAAAGGGTTTAACCAGAAGGATTTGAGTTCATTTGATTAAAAGTATTTTTAAAAGTCTCACATAAGCATCCCTGAATATTAAAGTTTCTGAGGTTTATCCATCACTAGTCATTTTCCAATTAACTGTACATCCTAATACCGCCTGATCCTAGTTCAATGGCTTCAGTGACTGATAATTTTGTTTCTTTTCAGAACAGATATTTAAAGTTGAAGTCTTAGGATAGTGGTTACAATCAATTTGTGGGCTCAAGTTCGCAATCCTGACCCTTCAGAGGCCGTTTATTTCTCCTCAGGCCATTATTCAGGCATCAGATCGCTGTCACCAGGTAAATTTAGGTGCAATTCGGTGCATAGACCTACTGGACTTTCCTCCAAAATCAATGATGCAATATCAAAATAGCGCAGTTCATTTCTCTCTTTAATAAAAGTTAGATGCACACATATGAAATACTTATTAACTGCTGCATTTGCATCCATATGTTTACAATGTTACACACATGATTTAACAACAAAAATTTTAAAAAACATATGAAAAATACAATATGGATGAATCTTAAGAAATAATGTTGACTCACACAAACACAAAATTAGGAATACTCTGTTTAAAAGAGAGCAGGGAAATGTAGATATTACAAAAGTTGTTATCACATAAAAAAGAAGAAGAAAGGGTGAGAGAATATTCCAGATTAAGGGAAGTTAAAGAAGACATGACAGTTAAATATAACAAGTGACCCTAAACTGGGTCCTATCTATACTAGAGAGAAAAATGTTCACTGGGAGGGGAAAAATGTTGTAAAAGGCTATTAGTCAACTAACACAATTAGATTACAGACAGTAGATTATATTGCATCAGTGTAAATTTCTAAAGTTGATCCCTGTACTGTGGTTACATATGAGAATACCCTCATTCTTAGGAAACACACACTAAAGTATTTATGCAAAAAGCCCCATGATATATATAACTTACTCCCAAGTGATTCCGAAACATCACGTATATGTGGGGACAGAGAGCACACACACATAATGAAGCAGATAAAGAAAAATGTAAATAACATGTAAGTCTGGATGGCATGTAAATGGGAGTTCTTTGCACTATTTTACTTTTTCAAACTTTTTTAAATTTTTTAAATTTAAATTTTTAATTTTTAATTGTTTTCAAATTAAAAATGTAATGATATACAATTGATCAAATAAGACAGATGGAACAGAATACATCCTATGGGATTCCATTTGTATAAAGTTTCAAACCAGGCAAAATTAAATTTTATTCTCAACGACAACAGTAAATTAAACTGTATTCTTTAAGCATACATCACGAGGTAATAAAACTAAAAATTAAAGCAAAGAAATAAATGCTATAATAGGTATGTGGGAAGCATAATCCCATAATAGGATTCCATAATAGGATAGTGGTGATCTCTAGCAAGGAAGGGGGAGATTACTTAGAGTAAGGGACTTGCTGGGGTCTTTGGAGTGCTAGCAACATACTCTCTTGCATTCCGGGTAAAGAGTCCATGAATATTTGTTTTATAATTATTAAGCGTCATGTTTATGTCTTATGAGTTTCCCTGTGCACGTTTTCTAAGGGATGAAAGGAAGGATAGAGAAAAGGGAAGGGCAGAGGACAGAGAGGCAGAGAGGAAAGATACCCAGGCACAGCTTATTCCCTGCTTTTAGATTCATTGATGAGGGCAGTGCTCTATCAAATCACCCTGGTCAAGACTACAAAGAAAATCGTCCCTGAATCTTACTTTAGACCAGAAGCCCAGCTTGCTTCTAGGTCCCTGACTTAGCACAAGCCAGAGCTTTAGAGCTGTCCTATATATATATATCAAGTATCAACTAGATACGGTTCAGTTAACTATGGTCCAGAAACAGGTAATTGACAGGAGAAAGATCCAGAAGCTTTAATTCTTCACTAAAAATTGAGATCATTGGAGTTGATTCCTTGGGTTCATTATTTAGCTGTTGAAAAGCTTTGTGAAATCAATAATTTATTTAAATGTTGTTAAAAAACAACAATTAAAAAGTTCTAGCCAAGAATTGGTTTTAAAGGTAAGAATCGTTTCTTCGATGTTTGGATGGGAAATCTACCACAGTCCGTGGAACATTTATGCTCAATCGTCAATAGTATAAAAGACGATTCCTATGGGAAGAATTTTTAGGTTTCAATATACAAGACTTATCACTGGAGGGAAAAGGTACAGCTTGGTTAACTTATAATTCAGACATCAGTCTTGTTACTTCTATATACACAGCATAAGGGGACTCAAGGGTACACTAACAACATATAGAAGAACCTAGGCTGTTCCTGGAAACTGCTGTCTGACCAGCTCTGCATATAGAATTAATTGAAGAAAGAGGTTCCAAACAACCCAGTGAGGGCTTATATTTTAATTTGTGCAAATGCATCTAGAAAGCATGAAATTAATCTGTTCTGCATTTGGGTGGTGCCCAAATCCCTAAAATTCTAAGTAATATATGAGCAATGTTTCTTTAAATTACACAAACACAGAAACATTAGATGACAGTGTTCTGTTTACTGACTAGCTTTTGGAAATATGTCCGGCTTTAAGTTTAAAGTAATAATTATAGACTTTCCTGAAGATACAATCTACTCCCCTAAGGCAAGTGACATATTTGTTCTGGTCCTAAAAATATCCCCATCAGCACCCAACCCAAACCAGTAAGTGCCAGTTATCACGATGTTCCATTTTTACGGGGGTGCCGTCTTCACTTGCCTTGAAACAAACCGATTAGGGACCCTGGAAACACACAGTTTACACTGGAATGGTCCTCTCGGGTGCTAGTTAATAAAATCTTAAAAAACAGCTTAGTAAAACATCTCATTAAGCTTTTATACTTGGGGACTTCTAAGGTGGAACAATCTAAGGACATTGATAAGGCACCGTTAGTCAAGGAGATGTGAATCAGAGTCCAAAATGAGAAGGAAGAAATTTTTGTGAACAAGTGGTGTGTCTACAATCGTCTGTCTGCCCTAAGTGGATCCACAGAGTTTGGGCTGTTCTTTCTCCAGATATACTCACCCCACACTCATTCCAGACCTTAGAACCAAGGGAGCCAATGCTCATAACTGCCTTAAAGAGACTGAGTCTCAGGATGTTGCAAATATAATGCCTTGTCCCAGTGGAACCCTGCACGCCTAGCCCTCTCAGTATGCCTGCCTTGTGAAACCTACCATTTGTAAACCAGTGGTCTGGACCTCAGGCTTGAGGAATTGGCGCACAAGTGCATGTGCAGGTGCGTGTATGGTTCTTTGATTACTGTTGTTCACAAACTCAGTGCAAAATCTATTTTTTAGAAGCAAAAGGTAAGTTTTATTTGAATCATTTGAGAGATGTTAGTAAGATTCAATGTGAATGATCAAAAATGATCACACGTGAAGAATAAAAATTATTTTCTTCCTAAAACACTTCTGAAATACATCATAGCTCATAGTCAGAGCACAGCTAGGGATCTGAAAGATTCAGGGACACCTGGGTGGCTCAGTCGGTTAAGTATCTGACTTCAGCTCAGGTCACCATCTCATGATTTGCGGGCTGGAGCCCTGCGTCAGGCTCTGTGCTGACAGCTCAGAGTCTGGAGCCCGCTTGAGATTCTGTGTCTTCCTCTGTCTCTGCCCCTCCACCACGTGTGTTCTCTCTCTCTCTCTCACACACAAAAAATAAATAAACATTAAAAACTTTTTTTTAAAAAAAGAAAGATTCAGATGCACTGTTGGTCAAACCATATCCCTCTAAGTATACTATCTCTAATACTAATTGCCTCCAACATTCGTATGGCCATCAAGCTTGCCTCCCCATTCTAATATTTCAAAGGAGGCCTTAAAGGGGCACTGTTCTTTAAAGTGTGCCTAATAGATAAGTATCAAGGTCACCACCATGGCATAGCAGGTCCTGTCTCACACCTGACGTTCTACATCACCAGGGGAGCTTGCTTAATCTCAGCATTTCAGTTTTCCCGTGTAAAAAGTGACCATAATAATAACCACAACAAGGGTGTCTGGGTGGCTCAGTCAGTTGAGTGTCCAACTTTGGCTCAGGTCATGATCTCACAGTTTGTGAGTTCGAGCCCCACATGGGACTCACTGTTGTCAGCATGGAGCCTGCTTCAGATCCTCTGTCCCCCCTCTCTGCCCCTCTCTGGCTTGTTCTCTCCCCTCTCTCTCACTTTCTCTCTCTCTCTCTCTCTCAGAAATAAATAAACATTTAAAAAAACAATAAACACTTTATTCTCTCAGGGAAACTTTCAGAAGAGTTTCAAACTCTCACAGGAATACTTATTATACCAATGGAAGCATCTTCTGATTTCAATCATATTTTTCTAAAAATATTAACATGTGGCCTTTTTATCAGCTACTAATAATAGTAATAGCTTAATAACAATATCAAGCCTCTAATATATCAAGCAATAAACTAGGTACTTTTGAAAACATCTGATTTAATCCTCACAATCTTTGTGGTTAAAGTAGGTAGCATTACTTATCCACTTTTTATATGAGAAGAACATGAGATTCAAAGATACCAAGTGACTTTCCTAAGGCCATATAATAATCGCGATGTACACTGAATGCAAACCCATGTCTGCCTGGAAGATTCAAAGTATAGACTTATTTCTACCATTTCAGAATTACTAAGGGTTCCCAATAAAATTATAATTTACAAAACACTTCCATTAAAGTTCTGAAAGATAAAAATTACTAGGTTGTCATGAAATGTATGATTAAAAATAATAAAACCAGTAGTATACTTGGTATATGTGGCTAAGTCCATGCAGTTAGTGTTTACAAAGTGCCAAAGAAGAAGCTGATTAAGCTTATTTAATAAGTCAACTCCGTCAGGCAAATTAGACACTTCCATTAAGAAAGTCAGTCAGATCGCTTATGCTTTTCATTTTAAATTTTGCAAACCAAAACTACAACCGGTTGAATTTTTCATTTCTCTCTGAGCTACATGAGTGTGTCAAATACATTCTCAATCAAGGTCAGATCTTTCATGTTCTCAAAGGTAGTCATGTAATGAGGTGACACGGGGTCGGGGGAAGGTCTGAAGACTATTTTCAGCATTTCAAAGAGTCTAACAGATATCAAATATGTCTCCCAGATTAGGCTGAACAGGCTAATTAAATAATCACATTCCTAAGCTTTTGACCAGAATTACTTCAGCTCAATGCAATAATACTACTGGTGATCTCATACTGATCGGAAAGACTGATTGGGAGCTGCATGTGTCTTTGGTTAATAAAAAAATTTTTGAAAAAATATATAATGATTACTTAATGTCATAAAGGTCTACGCACCAGGATGTTTATGGTTTTTACAGTATTGCAGTTAAGGTAGCAAGCGGGGTGGGGGGGGAGGAAGTGTGAGGGGTGGAGTAGAGTCTCAACAATGAAGGTGTAACTAAATAAACAATAGCTTATGGTGCAACAGAATAGTATGTAACTATAAAGAGGGCGGGGTGTCATTTCAAGGTATGTTATAGAATCAAATCAGTAGGTCACATGACAACATTTATTACATGGATACTATATGCCATATGCTTTCACCCAGGTTAAGAAAACACAGATGGTAATCTGTGTATATGGATAGAAAGGGGCACATTCTCTTTGTACCTTCTAGTGCATTCAGAGGAAGGGAAATGGGGAGAGGAAATCTGAACCGGTAACAGCATTAACTCCCAGGAAGGGGAAAAGAGTGGGTACCAACACATGGGTCTTTCCTCTTCTACTCTAAACTTGTATGTGGCTTGAATTTGGACAGTAAGCATCAACCGTGTTGTCATTTTATTAAATTCCTTAATAAATGCAAGGGGTGTTGTTATTGGGTAAGCCTTTCTATATGAGAACTTGATACAGAAAACAAAAAGAAAGGGAGTCCATGGTGGTGGAATCGAGGCGACCCACTAGCACAGACATCGCCTTCCAAGGCACATACAAAGCACACACACGCACGCTACCTGGGAGTGATCAGCCCCTACAGCCTTTATAAAGAAAGCTTTGTTTTTCCCTGCAATGGCTCTTCTCCGCGCCCTTGTAAATACTGAAAACTGGTAGCTAAGCAGTGTAAACAAGTTAGAGGACCAACATGAAGACCCTTAAAAAACGCTGGCACCTTCCTTAACTTGGGAGGAGACCGGCTCCTAATTGGTCACAGGTGTGCCTGAAGGGAGGCTGCCTTCTAAGTGTTCCCGGGGAGGAGCCCAACCAGCCAGGCCGCCCCCCACTGCAGGAACCGGGGCGCAGGCCTGCTCCAGAGGCCGAGACACTGAGCCACTTGCTCTCTGCCAGGCCCCGTCCCTGGCACAAGCCCCCAGCCCATGAGGTGTGACTCCGTGCGTGCCACGAGTATGCCAAAGGCTCTGCTTTGGAGATGCTGACAATCTCCCCCAACTAGAAAAGACGTGGGCTTCATGTAGCCTTGTAAAAAGTGCACCTCTCGGGCTAAACTGCAACGGCAATATCAGAGTGAGTTCAAAGTAGGTCTCAACTCCACGCTCAGTCTAAGGAGAGAAGAGGGAGGCTTGGCGAGGCCTCTTCTCTTCCCCACCCCACCCCCAACCATCCCCATTTAATCTGAATCTTTTATTCCAAGTTTCTTCGTTTTCATTGGAACGGCCTAGCCATCAAGTTCGGGCCCTCCGCCCAAGCTTTATTGGGAACTGAACAAGTTTAAGTCTGTGGCTGAGCCAGAGAGGGCAGACCCCACCGAGTAAAGGACCAGGGCTGAGACACGAAGCCCCGAGTTTTGCAGAGACCCACCCCTCCTTGCAGGTGCTGAGGGAGGTGGGGTCCCCGCACTGTCAACGCAGTGAGGTCAGATGGGCGCTGTGGGGAGTGGGGTCAATGCCCACAGGACATAGAGCAGCCAGAGGTGTCCACCAGCAGGGCTGTTCCCAGCAAAAGGGAGAAAACTAACAAACCAGACGCTGCAGGAAAGAGACGATAAAGAGGCCTGAGCTCCTAAAGGTATAAACAAAAGATGTGCCAGGTCCTCATTTGTTCATTGTTCCACCCTCTTAACCTTCAAATACAATGAAAGAGCCTTTTTAAACCATTAAACAAAAAATGAAGGCACACCCTCAGCATTTCGAAATGCTCTGTCTTTCGAAAGCACTTAACTGAGATCTGAACATCAGGGGGTCCGCCGAGGGCAGGTGGTCCAGCGGGCAGATGTCGGGGCTTGGGGGGGGCCCCCAGCTCTCTGCCAGTTCTCCAGAAAGTGTCCGTTCATGGTGGTTCTCTCCTCTCTGGCCCTGACACCCCCAGACTCCAGGCCTCAGGACTTCTGTCCCCTGCCTTCAGCAGCGTGTTCTGCACTTGAACGTTTGTTCCTGTTTCCACCTGTCACCTCCCGAAGTCTCTGGCTTGAACACCCTCCTCACCAAACCCCAGCCTGCCCCACTCACCTGTCCCAGCTCACCGCAACTTTTCACGGCCTCGTCTCTGCAGATGGCTTTCTGGGGACAACCGCAGCCCTGATGTTCGCTGTCACAAACCCGGGGCAACTCATCAAGTGTCCCCCAAAACAGTGTTCGTGAGCTTGAGTCGGAAGACGAGGCTTTACTCCTGTTCCTTACATGTTATTGTTTATTATCTGACTCTCATCCTGGAAGGTGAGTTTTCTGTCAGGAGAGAGCCTGTGTTAGATACCAGACACCTGTGACGCCTAGAGGTGTGTGCCCAAAACCACAACCGCAAGCCACACACAGCTGAACTGAGCACTCAACAAGCGGCTCCTCAAACCGGAATGTGCTATGAACTGTGAAACTGAACTGCGAAGCCTTTGTAGGAAGAAATGACTGAAATCACAAATAAGTTTTATATTGGTTGCTTATTGAGGTGATAGTTTTCCCAATATATGTGGTTAAATAAAATATTTTTAACCTAATTTTACCTATTTATCTACTTTTTTTTATTTTAGAGAGCGAGAAAGAGAGAGCATGCCCACAAGTGGGGGAAAGAAGCAGAGGGAGAGAGAGAATCTTAAGCAGGGTCCACGCTCAGTGAGTGGCCTGGCCCCACAATCCTGAGATCATGACCTGAACATGAGTTGGACATTGAACCAACTGAGCTACGCAGGTACCCCTGTTTCTCGACTTTTAAAAATCACATTATTTGGGGGGGGCGGGGAGTGCTTGGTGTTGATTCATAGAAGTTCTTTATATTAACTCCTTCTCATTTGCAAATGTCTTCTACCGTTCAGTAGAAGAAAATGCCTTGTTGCTGTGTGGATGATTCCCTTCACTGTGTAGATGTCGTCCCAAAAGTTTAATTTTGCTTTTGTTTTTCTTGCCCAAAGAGACATATCTAGAAAAATGTTTCTTTGGCCAATGTCAAAGAAATGACTGCCTGTGTTTTCTTTTCGGAGTTTTATGATTTGGGGTCTCATATTTTGGTCTTTCATTCATTTTGAGTTTATTGCTGTATATGGTGTGAGAAAGTGGTCCTGTTTCATCATTTTGTGTGTAACTGTCCAGTTTTCCCAACACCATTTGTTGAAGTATTTCTCTGTTTTTGTGTTCTGATGTGGCCACTGGAAAATTTTAAATTACTTTAAAATTTTGCTTATATTGTAGTTCTATTAGGCACCATTAACCTAGACTTCTACCTGGCACACTTTAGTGGCCAATACTTCTTAAACACATATGCACATCCATACTGTGGCTCCTTGGGCCCATCATTTAAATTTGGAAAGTCTCCAGGCACCTGGGTGGCTCAGTTGATTAAGCATCCAACTTAGGATCAGGTTATGATCTCACAGTTTGTGAGGTCAAGCCCCATGTTGGGCTCTGTGCTGACAGCTCGGAGCCTGGAGCCTACTTCGGATTCTGTGTCTCCTTCTCTCTCTGCCCCTCCCCCACTCGTGCTCTGTCTCTGTCTCTCAAAAATAAATAAATGTAAAAAAATTTTTTTAATCTTGCAAAGTCTTTTTGTTTTTACCCTTGACATGACAATAAAAATATCTATCCCACAAGACCTGTTGTAAAGACAGAATAAGATAGCACTACCCAAATATTTAAAATATTTAAATACTACCTGAAGATATGTTATTTGTACTTAAAGGTTAGTGAATGTTTGAAGAGTGAGAAATGCAGAGTAACTGAATAATCTTTTAATTGTGAAGACAATCTTACTGGCAAAGATGTAAACACTGCGAAGGACACAGTAAAGGGGTACGATTATTGCTCTGAAACCACTGTTAATCACACACAGTCAGAAAGCAGGTGTCACCAGAAAATCAACAGTTTGCCAAATTTGTGATGGAAGAATAGATTTTCTGACAGCTTAGTGAAAACATCCATACTAATTGCCTTGCATTCTAGATTTCAATGTGGGCAGGGTGTTTCCCCTTTGGATAATTAACCATTCTGTTTGGTAAAGCACCTTTTACACATCAAGGAAAAAATGGCTTCCAACTGAAAAGTAAAAGGTGACAATGAATTTTTTAAAAGTTAAGTTAACTCTTGAGGAGGGCACTTGTTAGGATGAGTACTGGGTGTTGTCTGTAAGCGATGGACCATGGGAATCTACCCCATAAACCAAGAGCACGCTTTACACACTGTATGTTAGCTGATTTGACAATAAATTATAATAGATGATATAGATAGATACACAGATAGATAGATAGATTAACTCAGGAGAAGGCAAATCAACTTGGAAAAGTCACAGCCATTTTGACCGAAGCATCCTTGACGGTCTGTCAGTAACAACCGTATTCTCAAGTCTTCTTAATAAGATTGAAATACACAATTGAGGAGGAAAGGCAAACCCCAAAAACCTCAGGCTTTCTTTGTCACAGGCTGGACAGATTCAAATATCAGTGCTTAAGGTGGATAAAAGTTTAACTGATTTGCAATCCAGTAATTAATATATAAAGATGAGGGAAAGATGGCTATCAACCAAATTCAATCAAAAGAAATCCCTTCTTGAACATTGGCATATTCGGGCATCTTTAAAAGATGTTTTTCAATAGAAGCCTGGGTTTTGGAGATGGAAGTCTTTGTTCTTTTTTCTCTCTCGGTTACTACATGTTTGTAATATACTAAAGTAGTGGTTCTCCACCAGGGATGATTTTGCTCCCTAGGGGATACCTGGCAATGTATCTAGAGATATTTTCAGTTGTCACATGTGGGGAGGGTGCTATTAGCATCTTGTGGGTAAAGGTCAGGGACCCTGCTATGCACAGGACAGCCCCCAATAACAAAGAGTGCAGAAGGTCAAGGTGCCACTGTTGAGAAACTCTGCACTAAAATAACAGGTATCTATCAGATGTTTCAGAAATTTGTAAGTGCTTTTGCTGTACATTGCAGAAAATCAAATGAACTTGGACATACCCTTGATGGTCTTCAGCAACCACCAATACATGAATACATGGCTAAGAAGCAGTGAATAGTTAACTCATTGTAACTCATTATAGAAAAACTTAGGAGTAAATCATTAGCCTGTAAGAACTGATCAAGGAAATGGGCAATACTACAAAATGCTTAATGTAGCCAAGGCCAGGTTTGTAAGGAGGAAAGACTTCCCTTGACACACTTTATTCGACATTAACTCAATGAATCTTTGGTATTCAAGAGCACTGTACTAAGGACCTTGAAGGATAAAAATGTAGAGAACCCCATTGTTACCACCAGCAACCTTACTATAGACTGGAGTTTAAATAACCCTTCAAGAAATATCTCTGGAGTTAAAGAACATTGGTGAGGCATTGCACCATAGCAAAGAAAAATCTGGCTTTGGAATCACCGAAGGACAAAGCAGCATTTGAACCAAGATGTGCCCCAGGGAAAGCCTCTTAATCCTCCTGAACCCCAAATTTCTCATCTATAAAATAGGAATAATAGCACTCCTTTGGTAGGACAGCTGTGAGGATTATATGCAATTATTTATGTAAATTGTCTGGTATGGTGCCTCGGTGATGAATCATTATCCAATAAACACCAGTGCCTTGCCTCTTAATTTCCTTGTGTTTTCATCTTAACTGTAGCTAAGAAACCATGGTTAGGTGAGATAGAAGGGAAGGCTTCTTCATGGTGTTATGGAAAAAATTGGTTTTTTGGAAAAACAGCTACATCAAACAAAACAAACAAGAACTCTTAAATCCTTACCCCCCAAAAAATTACTGGAAAGGAAAGAAGTAGTAGAGAAATCTGGAAACCTGGTTATAACAATCCTGATGCCAGATCTTACAAACCTTAGAAGTCTGGTTGTGATGGAACATTTCAGGTTGAAAGAGACACTATGCAAGAAGGCAGTATAATTTATGTTATTTCAATAAAAAAAGACATGACCTGGACTTTGAGAAAGAACCTGATATCTAAAGCTAAGTGAAAAATCAAGAACTCGTTGCAGATGTTCTTGTATCAAAATTTATTTGTGAAAACTTTTCAGGGTCTATGTGACAGCTCCTGGACGTTCAAAGGGCTTTGAATTATAGACTTATTTAAAAACCAGTAAATGTATATTTTTTGTATTCAACATATTTTTTAACTATCCATAGAACTCCTTATGAACTTCATTGGTGCTATCATCAACAACAGATTTCTGTGGTTCTCAACATTTTTCGAATATATTCATATCTGTCATTTGGGATTTTACTTGTTGCTGTTCTATATGATAAGCAAAGCAGATGTTAAATATTCCCATTTTGTTGGTGAAGATATGGGCACTGTGAAATTAAGTAATCTGGGGGTCTTCACCACTCATTGATGAAACAATTGGTCCTAACACTCAGACTCTCTGTCCAGCCTTCTTTTCATATAACAACTCTTTCTTATCACATGCATAACTCAATTGAACAGTAGTTTTGAGCATCTAATCAACAAAGATAAGGAATTCCATCTGCCTCAAAGACCTACAACCCTGTATGTATATAATTATAATGTAGAGGTCACATAATGACATAATGCAAGAAATACGCGCTGTGAGTTGAAAGTAGCGAAGGATTATATCAGGTTGGCAGAGAAGACTGGAGGTAGCATTCCAAAGGGACAGTGATGTGTCAGTGGCATTTTCACAGAAGATGGGGAAAGGATTTTCACAGAAGAGAAAGAGACAAGAATACTTGAAGGTATTTTCAGGGATCAGAGACAGAAAATTTGACTGGAGCGTAGCATACCACAAACCCAGGAGAAGTGGAAGCTAACTTGGAAAGTTAGATTGATGTCATCTATTAAAGGGTTGAGATGCCTGGGGGAGGAGTTTGTATTCAATTGTACAAACACTGTGGAAACTTCATGGGGTGGGGGTGGGGGGTAGAAGAGGACATCAATCTGAATTTCAACAACACTCTTGCCATTTGGCTTCTACCTCCCACTGGATTCTTAGTATAGCTCTTTGTATACTGTCACTCTGGACCATCTCTAAACTAAAGAATAAAAAGTGTATCTTAATTATCTTCACATTTCAGTGGCTATATTACCCTGCAAGTCACACACTCTGTAAGGGTTTTCAGAAAAAGTGAGTAAATATGAGTAAACTAATGAATGAATCAATGAGCTAAGGAAGTAACAGAATGGAAGGGCATAACTAGAGGAAATAATGCAGAAGAAAACTGATAGTATTTGGTCTGGATTGACTCAAGAGGAAGCAGCGGAGAGGAAAGAGTAGACATGATGTTGAGTCTTAGCTCCAGGGTAAACTGAGAGAACAGTGAGTGTCAAAAACAGGGAAGGTAGGACACGGAGCTTATCTGGGGCAGGAGACCATGAGGGTAGATAGATGCATAAAGTAGTCGAGAAGTCCCAGCTGCATGTCCACATCTCAGTGTGTATGTCATCTGGATCGAATGCTTTGGCAGAAACAGTGCAGGGTACCTTGTGTATTCCCTCAATGAAGGAAAAGTGTGGTTGTCTAGACATTTTACTTTGATAAAATGGAAGGCTTTAAAGACATGGTAATTAATTACTTAGACATTCAGGCAACCTTAAGAAGAACTCACACTAGCTATCAGATTATTAACTCAGAAAATCAGTATAACTCATCTTTGTACAATCCCAACGCTTTATACAATCCCAGACACTAGCAGAGGTGACCACTGCACAAATAGTGTTGTGATAAGTGCTGTAAAAGAGGTACAATCAATGGCAGTGAGCACAGCACCTCAAACAAGTTCAAGATGTTTTCCAACATTTCAGTGAATGACTGAATGAATTTGCGTCAGAGTGAATGAATAAAGATTGGCTCGCCAAGCCTACAGAATGCAAAACTATTTTGTTTTGTGCATCTGCGTTTGACATATTCCATTTCAAGAATATTCAAGAACCATTGTTCTTGACAACATTTGTAGACAACTGAGGTAGTTTGTAAGAAGTGCTGATAATTTCCAGATATTTTGAAGCATTTTACTATGACTGACCTGAGCAGCCGTCTTCTGCAGGGAATTAGTGACAGGTAAGATTGTCAAAAATTGGATAGAAGTGGGGTGCCTGGATGGCTCAGTCGGTTAAATGTCTGAGTTCAGCTCAGGTCATGATCTCACGGGTTCATGAGTTCTAGCCCCACATCGGGCTCCGTGCTGACAGCTCAGAGCGTGGAGCCTGGAGCCTGCTTCAAATTCTGTGACTCCCTCTTTGTCCCTCCCCTGCTCATGTGCTTGATCTCTCTCAAAAATAAGTAAATATTTTTTTAAAAAAACTTAAAAAAAAATTGGATAGAAAAGAAGATGGGCCACTTCTTACATAGGATTATAGTACACAGAGCAAATCAACTCCACGACCACGTATTGCACACACATACATGTGCACACACACAGACCTACACAAACGAAGGCCAAATGATTCAAGTCCAAGGTTGCTAAGTAGAAAGCAGAGCCAAAAGCTGAAGTCAATTCCAGAACCCATGGCCACCCTTAGTGAGGAGTAGAGAAACAGATCAAAAGAGAGTAAAGCTAGAGGAATTCCCACACTACTGAGGGGGCACCCATCACAATGTCTAATGGGAATCCCCTCTACTTGGTGATTTTAAGAGGTACATGCAAATGCAATAAAGGAGGACAGAATTTATCCTGGCACAAAGTAAAAGTTAATAGAGGACACTTCTCATAGGCAGATGTATAATTTTCATCTTTGAAAAATAACACTTGCAACTTTACACAAAACTTTCTTTAATTTATTTTCTTTTACATAAACATGCGCTTAAGCAATTTTTTTTTACTTTTGAGAATATAATACATTCAAATATGCTTTGATAATGATTTATTAGTTTAAGAATATCCCAATAAGAATCAAAAGGTTTGGAAGACAATTGAATATTAACATTTCTAGTATAGTAAGAATTTTATTTCTTTAGATGAGATGCATGCAAATGGAGCTTTTGTAATTAAGGATTCCAAATAGCAGAAACGTTTAGCTGTGATTTCGCATACTATAGACATTCTAGTATCTCATCCTAATTTCATTGACTTTATATACCATTTGATGTCAGCATAGGCTGTATGGCATTCTTGCCTGATCGGTAATCTTGCCAGGTTGAAATGCTGGCACTTGGGACGCCTGGGTGGCTCAGTCGGTTAAGCGTCCGACTTCGGCTCAGGTCATGATCTCGCGGTCCGTGGGTTCGAGCCCTGTGTCGGGCTCTGTGCTGACAGCTAGCTCAGAGCCTGGAGCCTGTTTCAGATTCTGTATCTCCCTTTCTCTCTGACCCTCCCCTGCTCATGCTGTCTTTCCCTCTCTCTCTCTCTTTCTCTCTCTCTTTCTCTCTCTCAGAAATAAATAAAACATTTAAAACAGAAAGAAAGAAATGCTGGCACTCAAGCTACCTAGCAGATATGTACCCTTAGAGAAACTTTGAAGCAACAAAACTACGAAAGGCATGTGAATTGTGAATTGTTCGATGGTAAGATGCCCTTTTCACATTATAAGGAACCTGTGGAACGTTATTTGACTTTATGAAAAGAGGTCTTGCAAAAGTGTAGACAGAAAGGGAGAGCAAATGGAAAAATAGCTTATGAAAGAATATAAAGAAAATGGCGACTGGGAATAATCAAAGTTCTAAAAGTGGCCCGAAAAGCTCAGAATTGATTACTTGGGGCCATTGTTAGGGACTTGGGACTTCAGGTGATCAAGGTCAAATGTTAAAATATCCATCCCGGCAACATTTGAAGCAAGCTCTGTTGCAACCAGTATCAAGGAGATGATCAGATTATTTGGTCCAATTGGAATTCCATTCAATCAGAACATCTAGGAGTCAATGATTTCTAATCTGGAAACAAAGCAAGTCATCTCATACCCCTGCGGCTTCTGTTATTCTTTTGTAACTGTAGAGGAGGAAGGAAGCTGATCTCTAAGAGCCGTTGCGTGATTCTACTGTGCTGCCCTGTATCATCCATGGTCGAAAATGACCGTCCTACTCCTAAATGGTTGTCTGATCTAAAAAAGGGCCTTTTGTTCCATGATAGAGGCTGCTCATCCTCACCATTTTATTTCTTAACACTTAGAACTTTCATGAAAGATGTAATCAAGGAGACACCAGATGTCATAGCATCCTAATTGCTGTAGATAATCATCAAGACCTTAAAGGCGTTGTACGTGCATGTGAAACATTTACTGGTGGTCTGGTTCCCAGGCAAGAACATGGAAACAGCTGTTTCACTTGAGAGTTTAAGTTCCTATGGTTAAGAGGCTATGCTATTTCTAAATCAGATCAAATGAATTAACGTTTAAAACAAAAATTGTCCTTCTGTAGTTACACAAAGCAAATGCTTAGTTTTAATCAAACCAAATGCTGGGCACAGAAAGAACTCACTTAAATAATTGAAGCGTATGTGTGTTCGTGTGTGTATGTGACACAGAGAGAGAGAAAGAGACGGAGAAAGATGTGTGCTTGTGTGGTATGAGATGGAGAAAACAAAAGTTTCAAGCTCAATCATTCCTTTTATTATATCTACTTTTAATATTTATCTCTTTATCACTGGTTGTAAGCAAATTGATTGTAATGTGTTTTCATGTACCTTGCTTCATGTTTCTTGTACTTGGGATTTGTTGATCTTTACATATATGTGAATTTTTAGTTTTTACCAAGTTCGGAAAGTTTATCATTTTCTCAAATAAATTTTCTTCCCTTCTCCATCCCATTTCCTTTGCTATGGACACCACAATTTCATATATACCCATCCCTTTGAAATTGCCCCCATCTCACTTAAGTTCTGTCCTTTCTTTCTGCAGTCTTTTCTCTCTGTCATTTTGAGTAGTTCATACTGCTGTCTTCACATTCATTCATCTTTTCTTCTGCAATATCTACTCTACATTTAATCCCACCTCATGTATTTTTTTTTTTAATCTCAGATGCTATGGTGTTTATCTCTAGAAGGTTGATTTGAGTCATTTGTATGTCTTTCATGTCTCTAGGTAACAAATTCGATCTTTCTTCTAGATTCTTGAATATATGAAGCACAGCAATAATAACAAAGGGTTATTATAATCTCCTTGCCTGGTAATTCAATTATCTGTGTCATTCCTGGGTCAGTTTTGATTGTCTTTCTCTCCATTATTGATAGTTTTACTTGCTTCTTTGCCTGCCTAGTCATTTTTTATTGGGTGCCAAACATTTTGAACTTCACCTTGTTGGGTGCCAGTTATGTGTGTCTTCCTATAAATATTCTTGAACTTTATTCTGTGACACAGTTAAATTACTTGAAAATGGTTTGAGTGTTCCAGATCTTGCTTAGTTAGGCAGAACCAGGGCAGTGTTTAGTGTAGGTTTTACCTCCCTTGAAACTGAGGAAAGACAACTCTTAGTACTGTACTGGTACCCCCATGAATTATGAGATTTTCCACTCTGGCTGTTGGAAACACACACTACTCCCGGCCCTGTATGACAAACTTGAGGCACCATCCCCTCTAAACCTCTTGAGTGGTTCTCTTCCAGCCTCAATGACTTTCCTCGTACACATGTGCTAGTCAGCACTCAAATGAATGTTTAGGAGAGACTTTCTACAAATCTCTGGCATTCTGTCTCTGTATGGCTCTCTCATTTTTGGTGCTCTGCACTCCTACCCCACTTGCCTTGTCTTCCCCAGATGTCCCCTCAACGGTGAGACTGCACATCTTCCTATGTTCCACTTTGTGTACTGCAGTCTGGAAACTACCTAAAGGAAATAAACTGGGACAATACTAAGGATCTCCTCATTTCTTTCTTATCTATTAGGGATTATTGGTTTTGGTTGCCCAATGTCGAATATCTTTTTTTTATTTTTTTAATGTTTATTTATTATTGAGAGACAGACAGAGCACACACATGGGAGGGACAGAGAGAGGGGGAGACAGGCTCCCCCTGTCTGAAGCAGGCTCCAGGTTCTGAGCTGTCAGCACAGAGTCTGATGCCGGGCTCAAACCCACAAACTGCAAGATCATGACCTGAGCCAAAGTCGGATGCCTAACCAACTGAGCCATCCAGGCACCCCCACCACCACCAATGTCCAGTATCTTGAGTGTTGTCATTTTATTATCCAGTTTTTGTTGTTATTGTTGTTGTTTTGGGTAGAAACATAAATCCAATCCCTATTGTGCCATCTTGATTGGAAGTGGAAGTTCTCAAATCCAGTCATTGCTAAACTACTTAATTATTTATAAAGCAACACATGTCAAGGCATAACGCAAAATTTAGAGGCACCATCCATGAGAAAAAAAAGAAAGAAAAATGAATAAAGTATACTGAAAAAAAAGGAACCTTCTAAAAAATTTCCTTGTTAACAATTGAAAAATCTTTGCAAGAAAGAAAGAAAGAAAGAAAGATAGAAAAAGAAAGATAGACCAACAAACATAAAGGTAGATCGTTCTGCAAATTTTGTGAAAGATTTGCTCAAGTTCACAATAATCTGGAATTCTCACTCTTGGAGTTTAGCAAAAGAAATGAGGATGTTAACGGAAGTGTGATCTTCCCATCATGGGAAGAGTGTCTTCATGAAAACACAGAACCATGCCTGGCATGGCGCCCAACACACACACAATTAATGCTTGTGCAGGGATAATGCTTACTGTGGGAGAATAGAGAACGTGATGGTCAATACAAAAACATAAAATAGTGTGAGATGGGTGTGACAAGTGTCAAACGACTGGATACAAAACACTTGGGTTGATGACACTAAAAATATATATATTTACAAGTTCTATGAAGACATGGGGCTTCTGGGACACCTGTAGTGTTATTTCTTGACCTGGAAGGAATTACAATAGTATTCAGTTTACAGCAACATGTTAAGCTTTTCCTTTGTATTTTATGCACTTTTCTGCATATTTATTGTTGTACACAAGTATAAAAGGCTTTTTTAAAAGATCAGATGAGAAACCACAAGAGAGCTGGGTTCAGCTGCCAGCTTTGAAACTGAAAAGCTGAATGATTATATTCTTCATCATAAAAAACGGAATCATAATATATTGTCTATTTACAAGTTTAAATAAATATTGTAGAGAGCTCTCCTGATAAATGGCTTCCATGTTCATTCTTCCTTCCTTCCTTCCTTCCTTTCTTTTTTTCTTTCTTTCTTATTTATGAGAGAAAGAGAGTGTATGCACAAGCAAAGGAGGGGCAGAAGGGGGGAAAGAGAGAGAGAGAGAGAGAGATTTTTAAGCAGACCCCACACCCAGTACAGAGGCCAAGGTAGGGCTCTATCCCATGACCCTGGGATCATGACATGAGTTGAAGTCAAGAGTCCAACACTTAACCAACAGAGCCACCCAGGTGCCCCACACATACTTTATATTTTTATGACCCTGAGGAATAGACATAATTATGTCTATTATTTGCCTCCATTTTGCAAATGGAAAAACTGAGTCTTGAAAGGCTACATGACCTGTCCAAGATTATATAAAGAATTGGTGGAGTTATATTCACTGCACCACAGTTTTCAGTTTTTTATCTTCCTTGATTTTATATAATGTAGTATGTGAAGGGTAATATGGCAGACACTGTTGGTTATCTCCAAGCAACCACTCCTCCACTTTTTCCTTGTCAATAGAACACGAATTTTTCTCAGTAATCAGGTAGCCATCTCCTGGAAAGTGGGAGTGATCCTCCCCAGGACCAGGAGATAATACCTTATTGATTTAAGCTAATCATAGCAATTGAACCCCTCATGAAATGGGCATGTGACACCTCTTGACCAACCAGATGCAAGAGAAGATAGATATGTGGTGGGGCTTCTGCTGGAAGAATGTGATGCTTGAAGCCTCTTGACGATCTTGACAACTCTGGGGATAAAAGTAACACAATGAAGGGGCGCCTGGGTGGCTTAGTCGGTTAAGCATCCGACTTTCGCTTAGGTCATGATCTCGCGGTCCGTGGGTTCGAGCCCCGCGTCAGGCTCTGTGCTGACTACCAGCTCAGAGCCTGGAGCCTGTTTCAGTCTGTGACTCCCTCTCTCTCTGACCCTCCCCTGCTCATGCTATTTCTCTCTCTCCTAAGTAAATAAAACATTTAAAAATAAATAAATAAATAAAAATAAAAAAAAAAAGTAACACAATGAAAAAGTCTAAGTGGAAAGATTAAAAATGAAAACAAAAAACCCTGGATCTCTGATGACGATTGAACTCTATAAGCCAAACCTAAACTCTCCCTGCTTCCAAACATCTTATATGTGGGATATCAACTCCACCCCCACCCCACTGTGTGAGCTATTTTGACTGGGACCTTCCTGTTACCTGCAGCCAAAAGCATTCCTGCTAACACACTAAGCCTCGAAGTGATGATTTGCTTGCATTGTCTGATTTAATTTCCATTGGAAATCCTACGAAACTGATATTACTCTTGCCATTCTCCAGAAGAGGACTAAAGGCTTAAAAAGCACTTAGTAACTTACACCCCTTTATGAACTTAAAACTAGGCTGTGTATCTATCATGCCTGACTCTAGACATGTCACATGATAGACCCCTCAAGGGTCTTTTTTAAAAGATGATGGCTTAGTCACATGGGAACAGTAAAAGTTATTTTGTTGCCATAGTTTTAGTTGTGGCTACAGTGAGAATCAATGTCTTTTTTCTCCAGTATTCAAACCAAGCCCTTCAGGGCAAAATTCTTGCCTCCTGGAGCTCTGCAAGCCATTGTCTCATGAAAATTTCTTAAACGCAAAAGAAAGACAAATATCCCTCATGCTGAGGAATTTTCCTAAAGATGAGATAATTACCAAAAAAATGAATGAACTATTTTCAGATGGCTCTCCCGATGATAGGGGCTTTCAGTTAGATACTGGGTGGCCATATAGTGAAGATGTGGCACAAATCTGGTAAATAGCTGGGCAAAATAACCTTGGCTTAATCTACAATGATAAGGTTTCATGATGCTCTCAGGTTCTCAACAGAATAATTCATACCCATCCCATTTGTCATCTTTCTCTTTCTCTTTTTATTTCGCAAATGAGTAGAGGGGTGAAGAAAGTAAAAATCCAACAAACTTCCAACTTCTCGAGAGAAAGATTTTTCAAATAGTGCAGTATGAATACTTGTATTTTATAACCCGTCATTTCTTTCAACCTGAAAATAGTAATTTTCTGCTTTGTGCATATCTCTTAAGAATTTTTTAAACGCAAAATATATATGTATATATATTCCTTCCCCTTGAAGAGTTTGCAACAACTTAACTTGAACAGACGCATTCACATTAAAAGTTAAAAATAGAAGACAAACGAAGTGGTGTTCTTTGACAGAATATAATTATGGGCAAAGTGGAGTAAACTTTAACTGGGGTTTGCGCCTTTAAAAAGGACAGATGTCCCTGCCCATCTGAAGAAATAACCTCAAGCCAAACAAATAAACCATTTGGCAGTTGTTGGTTTTTACGTCCTTGGAGTAAATACCCATGTGATAAATTCTACTCATTTGCTAAGATGACCAAAATGTTAAGCTAAATCTTGACCAAAGCCAAGCCCATGAAACAATATGTTCATGGTCAAAGGCCTATGTTTCATATTTAGGGCAAGGCTTTCCAACCCGGGGTCCACAGATCCTTAAGGGACTCTTCCACTAGATCTCAGGGAGGTCTGTGAAGTTGAATGGAAAGGAATTATACCTTCAATTGCACTAACATCTAACTGAAATCTTATGTTTCCTTCAACAAACTGTATTATTCTTAGCAGTTTTCTGTGACCTTGCCAGCAGTAGAAACCGTAGGTATTTTCATATCACATTATAACTTTGTAAAGATCTCAAAGTATCACTTATGCTCATTCCTACTTCAACATGACAGTTATCAAGGCTCTTACTAACTCTTGTTATTCGATGCCTTAATAGACACAAGTATTATTATTTCACAAATTTGGGTGGGCGGTATTTTTTTCACATATTTTCATCAACATTATATTTCAGTATAACTGGGGGTTTGGGGAATTTTTTTAATGTTTTATTCATTTTTGGGAGAGAGAGAGAGAGAGGCAGCATGAGCACGGGAGGGTGAGAGACAGAGGGAGACACAGAATCTGAAGACAGGCTCCAGGCTCTGAGCTAGCTGTGAGCACAGAGCCCGATGCGGGGCTCGAACCCACGTACGTGAGACCATGACCTGGATGGAAGTTGGACGCTTAACCAACTGAGCCACCCAGGTGCCCCAATTGGTTTTTTTTTTGTTTTTTTTTTTAATCCTATGGTTTTGGTTTTTGCTTTTTGGTTTTTTGCATTTAGAAACACTATTCTGAGAGAGAGTCCATTTACCAGANGACTGAGCCACCCAGGTGCCCCAATTGGTTTTTTTTGTTGTTGTTGTTTTTTTTTAATCCTATGGTTTTGGTTTTTGCTTTTTGGTTTTTTGCATTTAGAAACACTATTCTGAGAGAGAGTCCATTTACCAGAGTGCCCACAAAGTTCCACAGCACAAAAAAGCTTAGGAACCCCTGGCTAAGTTATCTTTACCTTCGTCTTAAATTTTAATGAAAAATTTTTAGGGCTTAGCTGATAAATATCACAGAGCTTAGCTGATATTCATCGGTGCTCTGCATTTCTGGTTTTGTCACACATTTGAGTTTTGGGGTTTCGATGTTTGAAACACTGGGTGCATAAAAGGAGATCATTAGTGTTAAACAAAACAGAATGATAATTACTTAAATTTTCAATTTTGTCTTTCACATACACTGTGGGCATTTTTATCCCTTGCAAATAAGTGAAAGGGAACTGGTCCCAAGATTTTGTCTATATAGCAGGAGTGAAGTGTCCCGATATGATGCATGAACTCATCAAGTCTTGAATCTGGAACGTATTTTATGGGTTTCAGAAGTTTCTACCCTGGAAATGAGCTTCTTCCTGCCGTAAGGAGAGGTATAATCTCCTTTTTCTTTCTTTTTTACCTTAAACTCCCTGAGCACAATTTAACCTCAATGAACTCCATTCTTAAAGATCAGATGCTTGCCCTTTGAAGAATCTGTATTTCTTCTATGTACAAAGCCAGTTGATTCATACTGTATAAACACTTTGTAAAACGTACATGTCAAGGCAGACAAATTTGTATTATTTCTTAGACTATGTTTGTTTGTTTTGAAATTAAACGAGAGGTGCATTTATTTCAAAGACACAAACATCAAAAGATAACGTTGGGCCATTTAAACTCAGACCGCCGATTCATATTGCCCTATTCATGTTACCTAGCCTTGTGGGTAAAGATCAATACAAACTAAATGTTAAGATAGACCATTACAAAGAGATGGCTATTATGTCGCTTTATTTTATTTCATGTGAATTTAGGAAAAGAACATTAGGCTGACACATTCAGAAGGAATTTTGTATGTGTGGGGTGTTTCAAATTTATGAATTTCTTAAAATTCTCCCATTACAAACAGCCTCTGGGCATATGTACGCATCGAAGAAAGAAAAACAAGAAACTGGCCATCAGCAGCAACCCCGTAGGAAGTCATGGTCCAAGCGTGACATTTGAGGCCAGAGCCTTGTCTACGGACGGCTAATTCCCATGGAATTCTGAGTAAGAATTTAACCGTTTCTGTGTATGCGGATTTGCCCCTCCGGCCATCCGAAAACGTTTTTTAAGGAACAATGAGGGAAATGGAGGTTCCCCCATAAAACTCGTCTCTATCCTTTCTGCTTTTCATGTGATGAGTCACATGAATCTTAACATCGGAAAGCAATGCTAGTTCAAGTCTTTAACTCTTTAAAGCAAGTGAGAATGGTCTCAGCCTCAACCAAATTTCACAGATGACATGTTCCTGTGAGAATCATCTTTATCACTCACACTGTTTTAGGTCAAGAATTAGGTAATTTTATTTCTTTTTTTCAACTTTGCCTCAATTTACAGGTTTGGGGATCCCATGCACCTAAACAAGAAATCCAGTATGAAAATGGGGAACAAGTCAGACAACTGAAGTTGTCAAGCTACACCAATGGTACCACTCTTGGTATCTCCTACATGTTTGTAAACACTTGCATACAATAAAAAACCACTTAGTTTTCTTTTTTTTTTTTTAATTTTAATGTTTATTTATTCTCGAGAGAGAGAGAAGCAGAGCATGAGCAGGGGCAGGGCAGAGTGAGAGAGGGACGTAGAATCCGAAGTAGGCTCCAGGCTCTGAGCTGTCAGCACAGAACCCGACGCAGGACTTGAAACCATAAGCCATGAGATTGTGACCGGAGCTGGTGATGATCTCAACAGACTGAGCCACCCAGGCGCCCCATTTCATTTTTAAACCCTACAGAACCTACTAGAGAGATCACAAAGTTGTCTTTGGTGTTTTATCTAAGAACCAAAAGCAGAGTAATGCCTTGAAATCACCCAGGCCCGGGTGGAGGCATGTCTCCCTGGATTAAGGGGGACTGTGACAGCTGACGTGCTAATGACACACAGCAATAGTGGCAGGTGCCCAATGCGTGGAGCAATAGTGTCCTGGTCATTCATGCACACTTAATGTATCTGGAATGTGGCTGTGCTTACTGCCTTATTCTGCAAGGTTGAGTCATTTCCACAATGACTCTTAGAGCTCATAGATTATTTCACATTTTGAGGAGGTAAGGAAGGGTAAAGAAGAGACCTAAGGCTCTTTTTTTTTTTTTCAAAATGAGCAGAAAAGTTATTTATATGGAGGAACATTAGGATGAATAGCAAACGTTTGTGAGAGAAAAAGACAGATCCTTTGCATGAAGCTCCTGTAGCACTGAAAGCCATCCCATTAATAAAAGGTCATGCTCAGAAGCTGAGAAATATTCTTCACACTCAGATTTGGAATATCTAACTAAACGTATTCTGATATAGAGCCCCCCCCCCAGACANAGCCTGGAGTCTGCTTCGGATTCTGTGTTCTCCCTTTCTCTCTGCTCCTTCCTCACTCATGCTCTGTCTGTCTCTCTCTCAATCTCAAAAACAATAAACATTAAACAAATAAAAAATAAAATATTTATTTTTGAGAGAGAGAGCATGAGTGGAGGTGGGGCAGAGAGAGAGGGGAACAGAGGATCTGAAGGGGGCTCTGCACTTGACAGCAGTGAGCCCAATGTGGGGCTTGAACTCATGACCTATGAGATCATGACCTGAGCTGAAGTCAGACGCTCAACCTACTGAGCCACCCAGGTGCCCCAATACTGTTACATTCTTCTGAATGGTCCAGCTTTGTGATTGCTTCCAGCTAGTTCTATGGAGTCACCATTTGATTCACATATTAAATTAAGGACAAACTTTTGTTTTCCCACATGGTGAAGACACTATGTAACCAAGACTGATTTTGAAATATTTTCTTTAAAAAGTTAAATGGTTGGTTTTCACAGATGCATAAAATTTCAAGGGACACTATCAGGCTAAATATCATCTAAGTAGCCTATGTAAGATGTGGCCTATGCAACTTGGCCCAAATGCAGATAAAATCTTAAAGGTCACTTCAAAATAATGAATCCAAGAAGACTTATGCTGTTAGAAAACCATAGATTTGTAAAGCAATAAAAAAGTCATACTGTTTTATCTGCACACCCCACAATGTTTAAGTAATCAGTTGTAAGCACAAAGAACACAAATTCTGGGTAAAGGTAGATCAGAATTAAAACCCCAAAACTTCAACTTCATCTCACGGTGACTTTATGCAAGTTACTTAACTTTTCCAAGTAATTCATTGGTACTATGAAATGGAAGTAGTCATTCCTACCTTGTGGGGTTATGTGATAATTAAGAAAGTAAGCATCTTGGAGTACTTAGCAAAAACAAATAGTACTCTGTAGCACATAAGCACTCAATAAAAAATACCAGTAATTATAATAACATAAATCATCTTAGTAGGACTCGATTCAAAGCAGCTTACAAATACGCATGAAATACAAGAGGAAATAAAAATACAAGTTAACAGTGCAAAGGAAGAGCAACGATAAGAAAACAATGTGAGGCCAGGAGCGTGTGGCTTATTCATTCATCCATTCCTTCAATCAACACGTGTTTACCTAACGCCTGCTGGTGCTCACATCTGAGCTGTGGGACAGTGCAGTGGCCAAGACGTGCGGTTCTCCGTTCGTGGAATAAATGTCCTGTATGTTCGAGAAGATGAAGGGCATATGAAATGCCATCTGTATTGTAGCTTTAACGGCCAATTCCGTCTACATTTTTGATATGTTATCTTGAAATCACAGGTCAATGAAATCAGGAAGTCAATAAATGCTCGCGGTGGATTGTCGTACTTGGGTAATTTTATAGCAGTCTGCCACATTGTGAGCAATGTGGAATACAGTGTTCCCTCCACCGGCGTGGTTAGAGGGTGAGCGTGAGCACACGCACACACACACTCACGAACGTACACATAGCTTATGTGGAGTGAGGATGGTGCTTTATACTATGTACCTCAGCGTGACCTCACAGCCCCAGCGATGGCTCTAGAGGGTGAGGGTTGGACATCCGGCCTCCATCTGTCCTGCGTCCAGGAGCCCTTTTCCTGGTTACCCTCTGTCCCTGTCTCTAAAGAAGGGTAGTGCACACCCCAGGGGTGCTCGAGATGGTCTGGGGGCGGAGGAAGACAATTTCAGCCATTCTACTTGTGTTTTGTAATAATAAAGAAGACAAGTTACGCTTTCTTATTATTTAAGGGATGGGCTGGCGTCTGTGCCCTCACTCCGCCTTGTGTTCCACTTGCCCCTTAGTCCCTGGAGTGATGTAAGGGAAGAGCCTGATTCACAGCCACACCTGCCTTCCATCACTCACGCCGCACACCTGGAAAATTCTGCAGTCTGCACGTGCCAGCCTAACCTGCTCTAAGAGCGGTGTTATCTGGTTGTATCTAATGAACGAGAGAGTTAGAGTCTGGCAATGGGACACCCGAGTGGCTCAGTCCGATAAGCGGCCCGACTCTCGGTTTCGGCTCAAGGTCGCGATCTCATGGTTCATGAGTTTGAGCCCTACATCGGGTTCTGAGCTGACAGTGGAGCCTGCTTGCGATTCTCCCTCTCTCCCTCTTTCTTTGCCTTCCCCCCCTCCACCCCCCTCTCAAAATAAATAAACTTAAAAAAAAAAAAAAGAGTCTGGCAAGGAAACCGTGCTTTGAAGATAATACAAATAATTGAAGTACCAGTGAACAGGTTTTTTTTTAAATTTTTTATTTATTTCTGAGAGAGAGAGAGAGACAGCATGAGCAGGGAAGGGTCAAAGAGAGAGGGAGATAAAGAACCTGAAACAGGCTCCAGGCTCTGAGCTGGCAGTCAGCACAGAGCAGATGCGGGGCTCAAACCCATGAACCACGAGATCACTACCAAAGCCGAAGTCGGACGCTTAACTGACTGAGCCACCCAGGTGCCCCGTGAACAATTTTTTTTTTTAAAAGGCAGAGCTGAGAGTTCTCCTGTCCCTAATATATGCTTTTTGGTGTCACATTAGTAAAAACAATGACAATCCAATTATATCCTGACAAAAAGATGACCAGAAAAATGAGACATTATCAAAACTCTTTGAAGTATGAGTTTTGACCCACTATACCTGACAGTGACCTCGCCCTAGTGTGTATGATGTGTCCTGAGATATTATATAAGGAGGGATTTCAAGTCATCGTGATTAGCAAGGCATGTAGAACCTTATAAGCATCAAGAACATGAAATCTAAACAGTGATTTTTTTTTCCAGCAATTGTTAAAGCCACAGAACACTCAGGGCTTTACAAAATTTCTCTGAAACTTAATGGAAAACGTTTTGAAGTCATTTATGAGATTTCTTGCATAATGAAAGCCAAAAAGTATTTGTCTGGCACAAACAATTCTGGGCTAAGATTACAGAGATACCCTCGCACTTGAAACTCCTACCCCACTCAGAGCTATTGCAACAAAGAAGTGAAAGCCAGAAGTGCACAAATTTCTTCAGGAGGCCATTGACACTTCGTTTTCCAAAAAAATAAGACCTTCCTATAACAATGTTCATCGTGCTCTGTCATGAGACGGAATCATCAGGAAAAGCTTTTGTACCACGGAGGTTTCCTGGCCATCACTTATAATTTTGAAAGTTTCTTAACTTAAGAAAAGAGTGACATATTTTTCTTTTACTACCACACAAGTGTTCTAAATTCGCCAATATTTTCTGCAACGACTGGTGGTTCTCAGTGGTGTGCTATGTAGCAGATCTATATCAGATATATCTACATATCTGTATTTATGTCTCTTGATCTCTATCTATATATTTAAATTTCACTTAAAGGCGATCGCTTAATAATAACTGAAAAATAATACTGCTTTTAGAAAATAGTTCCAGCTATGAATTTCAGGCACTTGAAAATAGAAGCTTAGAAATATTGTCATTGTTAACACAACCTTGTGGAAGAAAAAGAACGTATGTCACTATAAAAATTCAGATCTGTGCACTCAAACCTGTAAAAGGACTTTCTAACCTGTTTTCAAATCATCTACATGAGGAATTTCAGGGTTTAAAAGTTCAGGGGTGCCTGGGTGGCTCAGTCCATTGAGCTCAGGCCATGATCTCATGGCTTGTGGGTTCGAGCCCCGTGTTGGGCTCTGTGCTGACAGCTCAGAGCCTGGAGCTGTGTATTTGGATTTGGATTCTGTGTCTCCCTCTCCCTCTGCCCCTCTCCAACTCACACTCTCTATTAAAATAAATGAACATAATTTAAATTTTTTTAAACAGAAGTATAAGAATCTAGCATATCCTGATTAATTTGGAAAAACAACTACTAAATAACATCAGAGACTGGAAATTTACCAGTCAAGTTTCAATAAAAATGCATGATTGACAAAATTGTTAAGTATCAACAGTTTAGAAAGCCCGCCATGGCTGCACATCTTTCATTGGAATCTATGCATCTCTGAAAGGCATTTTTCTCAGCTACGAAATCTGTTATAATCCAGGATTGAAATAAACTGAACTTTGAGACAGATCATCAAACACCTGCTTCATAATATATTTAACCCACATTTTCAAATGAATGGAGTATGTTTGATCACACTGCTCTTATGAAAATGTAACTAGTGGTAGCTAAGGTTTAAATATATTAATAATATTCTAGTGAGAGCACAGAGTACACACAAGAATGAATAAAACAAGGTCCTAAATGTATAAAATATTATTTGTTTCTTCTTGAGAGCCTCCTGAAATGTCTAACTTCCATTCTCCTATGCTTTACAATGTGCAGAATGCGTGTATGTAAAAAAAAAAAAAAAGAGAAGTAGATCATTTATAAATAAATCAATCAATGCCACAGCTAGATGTGTACACGTTTACTACT
>NW_027536464.1:7417616-7551841 GCF_008692635.1 Crocuta crocuta
CTACTAGGGATTTGGGGGGGGGGGTTGTTTTTAAATGTTTATTTATTTATTTTTGAGAGAGAGAGAGTGCAGGGAAGGGGCAGAGAGAGAAAGAGAGAGAATCTCAAGCAAGTTGCACACCGCCAGAGCAGAGCCCGATACGGAGCTCAAATCCTCGAACTGTGAGATCATGACCTGAGCCTAAATCAAGAGTTGAACGCTTAGCTGACTGAGCCACCCAGGCACCCTGATTTCTTGTTTTGATTTGCTTTGTCTTGTTGTTTAAAAAGGAGAGGTGGGGGGCGCCTGGGTGGCTTAGTCGGTTGAGCGTCCGACTTTCGCTTGGGTCATAATCTCGCGGTTCGTGGGTTCGAGCCCCGCGTCGGGCTCTGTGCTGACTGCCAGCTCAGAGCCTGGAGCCTCTTTCAGATTCTGTGTCTCCCTCTCTCTCTGACCGTCCCCTGCTCACACGGTCTCTCTCTCTCCTAGAAATAAATAAAACATTAAAAAAAAATAAAAAAAATAAAAAGGAGAGGTGGATCCCTCTACTGCAGAGGAGTATTTCTTAAAATGTAGTTTATGAGGGGCACCTGGGTGGCTCAGTGGGTTAAGCATCTGACTTTAGCTCAGGCCATGATCTCATGGTTCGTGTATTCGAGCCACACGTGCGGCTCTGTGCTGACACCTCAGAGCCTGGAGCCTCTTTCAGATTCTGTGTCTCCCTCTCTCTCTGCCCCTCCCCTACTTGCACGCTCACTTGCGCACGCGCTCTCTCTCTCTCTCTCAAAAATAAATAAACATTTTTTAAAATGTGGTTTATGAGCTGCCTGTCTCTGGGTCACCCCAGGTACTTGTTAAAAATAAAAATGTCTGAACTTCACCCTACAACTACTAATTCAGAACCTCTAGAGGTGCAGCCCAGACTTTTGCATTTTTAGCAAGTTCTTTGGGTGATTGTTATGCATGCCATTGTCTGCTGCAAACCAGGGCTTCCAGCCAAGAAATTCGTGCCTGCCTCTGAGCCATCAGACACACTCTCTGTGCCCAGAGACCAAAGATTGAATAAAAAGGATCCATCCCTTGGTTGATCATGATCAGCCCACTAGCCCATTCTCAGACTTATTAAGAATAATGTTGGAGAAAATAACAGCTGTATGGCCAAGAGAAAGAGAACATCTTACATATGCCTGCCCAAAAGAGGAAAAGAATTGGGTTGATTAGGAAATTCTTTTTTTTAATGTTTTATTTATTTCTGAGAGAGAGAGAGACAGAGTAAGCAGGGGAGGGTCAGAGAGAGAGGGAAACACAGAATCTGAAACAGCCTCCAGGCTCTGAGCTGGCTGTTAGTACAGAGCCCGACGCAGGGCTCGAACCCACAAACCATGAGATCATGACCTGAGCCAAAGTAGGACACTTAACCAACTGAGCCACCCAGGCACCTCTGATTAGGAAATTCTTAACTTTTCCAGGATTTTTCATCCTTGGAGCTCATGGTAATTTATGGATGTTAACTTCGTTAGCCACACAGATCCCTATGGGATAGTCAGGAAGTCAGGTTATGAAATTCAGAATATGAAACAAAATACCTAAATGACAATACAGTAAAGAAATACAAATATATAAATGGACATTTTAAAAAGATAAGTACTACTCCTTTATCTCCGAGTAAAATTACGTGCAGGAAAACAAGTGTATTTTACATCAAGATGTGGGACTTTGCTTCAGTTATACGGAATCCAGAACAGCCATTTCAAGTGCTTCCTGAGTCCCTGCCTGGCCTTAAATCACCAAGTCATATGCTCCTTGGATCTTACCTTACAATTTGAAGGAACATCTCAGCTTTCCTCGTCAAGCAAAACCTTTCTACATTTTCGTTAGTCCTGTTCTGTGTCATCCGTCTGTCAAGAAAGCAGTTGCTTGTTTGATTGTTAATTGCTCTTGTTTTTTATTATAGGACGCATTCAAATTTTGGTAACATGTTCTTCTTTGTAATTAGATATAGTAGTTAAAACATCTTTCAATTCACCATGCCATTTTCCTTTAATCAGTACATCAGCCGGGCTTTACGATGATGGAACCGTATCTGTATTTTTACCACAGCAGCGCCGCTTAGAGAAGATTGTGTTGCGAATGCATTTTGTAATTGGAATGAAATTCAGAGGTAGAACTGCTTTTATTTTGCAGCCCTCAAACGTGTAAACCAAATGAAAGTAACATGTGGCTACTTTGATTATTTGTATCACCAACTTCCAAAGATTTTCTATGGGGCGTACGACATCAATAGCTAAAATTATTGGGTGGCCACAGATGAAGTTGAGAATGAATGTATCAGTCAGAATTCTCTAGAACCTATTCTGCAGGCCACGTGGATGAGCTGGACACTTGGGCAGGATTTCTAGGCTGCAGTCTTTTTAGGTAGAATTTCTTCTTTGGGGAATCTCAGTTTTGGTTCTTATGGCCTTCAACTAATTAGAAGAAGCCCACCCACATTGGCAAGGATGAGTTTCTTCCTGCAGAGTCAGTCGACTGTAGGTATTAACTGCATCTAGAAAATACCAACGCCTCGATGAGCTCACTGGGTGCTGCAGCCTGGCCAAGCTGATACAGAAAGCTACGTATTGCAAAAGACAAGAACATTTTAAAGACTTCTCATTAAATTCGCTTCCAGGGAAGTTTTACAGAGGAGGAAATTGAGGATTAAAAAGCATAAGCGATTTGCCCAAGGTCGATGAGGAAATAAGCAGATGAGCCGGCCTCCCTCATTCAGACTCATGACCACAGAGCACACCCATCCTGTGTGGCTCCCCTCAACCCCCACGGATTGGGAAACAGTGTGAAAACAGGGCTCTGCCCCTGGTTCTTGGTTTGATCCCCAGGTGAACGCGCCCCACCACCTTCACCTAGGAACCACCTTGTTCATGAATGAGAGACCGATCCCAGTAACAACCCGGAAGATCCGGGACTGTTGGGTAAGGCAGTGACTGAGAGACACTCTGGAATCAGACACCTGAAATTAAAATCTCAGTTTGGCCAAATCCCAGGCAAGTAACATACACTTTCTAAGATGAAAAGAGCATCATGTTAAGTGCCTGCATGCTGGAGCAGACTGCCTGGGCTTGAAGCCCCATCCTGCCTCTTACCGACTGAGCAACTCCGGGCAGCTGTTGACCTCTTGGTGCCTCAGTTTTCACATCTATGAAGCGAGGACAATTGTACCACTGCATTAGGTTACAGTTAAGTGAGACGATTCCTGTAAAACACTCAGAACCGAGCCTTGCACATAGTAAGTACCCCGTTATTTTCTGCTATTATCTAGAATCCTATTTCCAATGTATAAAATGAGAATAGGGGTGCCTGGGTGGCTCAGTTGGTTAAGCGTCTGACTTCGGCTAAGGTCATGATCTCATGGTTTGTGGGTTCGATCCCTGCATCGGGATCTGTGCTGACAGCTGCCTCAGAGCCTGAAGTCTGCTTCAGATTCTGTGTCTCCTTCTCTCTCTGCCCCTCCCCAGCTCACGCTCTGTCTCTCTCTCAAAAATAAATAAATAAATATTTTAAAAAATGTTTTCATAAAAAATGAATAAAATTAGGATAAAAATAGAATGTCAAGGGGTTACTGTGGGATGAGCACAGGGCACTCAGCCTGGTCCTGGTCGCCAGCGAATGCCCAGCAAACGTTAGCTGTCCACTCAAATGCAAGTTCCCAAGAATGGGACCTGTCACCACACCTCCCCATGCTCTCCCAACCACCTGACATGTGGCAGCCAGTTTAAAACATTAAGAAATAGAATTATCAATAGCCCAAGGCCACACCTAGCAGAATGACATGCTGGGATCCACCCATTCGGAAAAGAAAAGAAGCTAGAGTCTACCACTGTGAGCATGTGCAAAGAGACCATACTTCTTAAATTAAAAAGAAAAAAAAAAGTGGGAGGAGCCCCCAGGTGGCTCAGTTGGAGAAGCGGCCAACTCCGGGTTTTGACTCAGATCATGATCTCACGGTTCTTGAGGTGGAGCCCCTGAGCTGAGCTGACACTGGGGAGTCTGCTTGAAATTCTCTCTCTTTCTCTTCCCCTCTTTCTGCCCCTCCCCCACGTGGACATGTGCTGTCTCTCTCTCCTCTCAAAATAACTAAATAAACTTGAAAAAAATATAGGAGATAAAGTACTACTTTTGCTTTATACATATACATCCTTGAACATACGTATTTCTCTACTTTTGTTGTCTCCTCAGGCAGCAGAAATAAACCCAGACACAGCACCCAGAGAGCAGTGGTTGGTATCGGTTCTCCTAGAAAGGGGACTCTCTTATACTGTTAGTGGGAATGCGCACTGGTGCAGCTGCTCCGGAAAACAGTACTGAGGTTCTTCAACAAGTTAAAAATAGAACTACCTTACCATCCAGCAATGGCACTACTAGGCATTTACCCAAAGGTTGAAAAAATATAGATTCGAAGGGGTACCTTCACCCTAATGCTTACAGCAACACTATCTATAATAGCCAAATTATGGAAATAGCCCAAATGTCCACTGACTAATGAATGGATAGAGGATGTGGTATATATACACAATGGAATATTACTCAGCCATCAAAAAGAATGAAATCTGGCCATTTGCAATGACGTGGATGGAACTAGAGTGCATTATGCTAAGCAAAATAAATCGGTCAGAGAAAGACAAATACCTTATGACTTCACTCATATGTGGAATTTTAGAAACAAAATAAATGAACATATGGGGGTGGGGGAACAAAGGAAAAAGAGGGGGGAAACAAACTGTAAGAGACTATTACTGATAGAGAAAAAACTGGGGGTTGATGGAGGGAAGTGGGTAGGGGGGTGAGCTAGATGGGTGAGGGGTACTAAGGAGGGCACTTGTGATGAGCACTGTGTGCTGTATGTTAAGTACTGAGTCATTGAACTCTGCTCTTAAAACCAATATTGCACTTGGGGCACCTGGGTGGCTTAGTCGGTTAAGCATCCGACTTTCGCTTAGGTCATGATCTCGCGGTTCGTGGGTTCGAGCCCCGCGTCGGGCTCTGTGCTGACTGCCAGCTCAGAGCCTGGAGCGTATGTCAGAGTCTGTATCTCCCTCTCTCTCTGACCCTCGCCTGCTCATGCTCTCTCTCTCTCTCCTAGAAATAAATAAAAATATTTTTAAAAAAAATCTCATTAAAAACCAATATTGCACTTTACGTTAACTAACTTTAGAATTTAAATAAACATTTGCAAAGGAGAAGAAAAAGTATGAGTTCTCCTAGCACTGTGGCCTGTAGGTCAAATCCCGTTTGCCACCTGTTTGCCTCTGGCCCACCAGCTAAGAGTGGCTTTTCAGATGAACATTTACAATTGCTTTGATGACAGACAAGTAACTCTGAATCCAGATTAAGTGAAACATTATCCCTCCCCAAAAGCACTCTTCTCGTTAGCAGACCTGCATGACAAAAATTGTACACAGTGATGATTATTATTATATTTTTAACTTTCCAATAAAAAAAATTGTTGTGAAAAATATTTTCTCTCTTGTTGCGTAAGTACTTACATAATATCTTCAAGTTTGCCTCTTAGCCTACGAAAAATAAATTTAAGTAATAAATAAAATACTTATTCTCTGGCCTTTTACCTTAAAAAGTTTGCCAGTCCCTGCCTTAGAGAGTCTAACTTGTGACTTTTTATTCCCAACAGCTGGTTCCTATGAATGCCAAGCTCTTCCCTGATGAGCATATTTGATTTGAGAAGAGAGAATATATTGGTGTCTCAGAACAGTTTTACAGCCACAGGGGAAAAAGAGCTCTTTGCCTCAACAGTTTCAAACTAAGAAAATGTTACTCACCCAATCCCAGTCTCACACACTTAACTATGAAATGTATTTATAAAGCCATGTGATCAGAAACATTGTGTAGTGTTTTCTGGTCGTGGGAAACAGGGCCATCCTGTTGCCTAAATGGACCCATTCTTTGGGAAGAAGTTATTTCATATCACATGATTAAAAGTTAACGTCTTGGAATCTCTCCTGAGATTCTGGAAGCTACCATGTTCTAGGCTAGTTCACTTACTTGTTTAAAATGTTACCTCTTCCCTAGAGCCCTTAAAAATGCACTCTACCTGTTTAATGCTGGATTAAAGCATTTTGGCTATTAACATTTCTTAAATGATGAAAGCTAATAATTTCAACCAGCTTCAAACATTAAAAGTCTCTTGATTTTTGTTCTTGCTCGGCGGCTCAAAAAGTTAAAACTCCAGAGCTAAGGAGCCCAAACAGAAGAGAAATTACAGAGATCATGCCCTTTATTCAGATCCTTATGCTTCAAACAAGGTTCACTCTGGAAATGCAAAAATCAGGTCTGCATCAAATGGAAGAAAGAGAAAGAAAGAAAGAAAGAAAGAAAGAAAGAAAGAAAGAAAGAAAGAAAGAAAGAAAGAAAGAAAGGAAGGAAGGAAGGAAGGAAGGAAGGAAGGAAGGAAGGAAGGAAGAGGGAGGGAGGGAGGGGGGGAAGGAGGGAAGGAAGAAAGGAGGGAGAGAGAGGGAGGGAGAAAGAAAAGAACAGAAAGAGGAAGAGAGGGGAGGAGAGGGGAGGGAAAAGAGAGGATATGAGAGGAAAGGAAAGGAAAGATAAAAAGAAAGAAACTGTCAGCAGTGAAAACGGAATATATATATGCAAATTAACGAAATATCCTGCATTTGTCAGAATATGGGAGAAACAAGAACGCACAAATACAAAAAGAGAAAAGCATCTCAGGGGCTTTTCTCTTTTTGTACTTGGACATTTGGGGGGAGCGGAAGGGGGGTGATGGGCATGGAGGAGGGCACTTGTGGGGATGAACAGTGGGTGTTATATGGAAACCGACTTGACAATAAACTATTAAAACAGAGAGAGAGAGAGAGAGAGAGAGAGAGAGAAGCAGTGTCAGGTGGACCCTGCTTGGGTCTTTTGTCTCAAGGAACCCGTAGGAAAATGAGGCTGGAGGCAATTGCAACACCCAGCGCTATCAGATCTGCAGATAATCAGGAACATCACAAACACTGCTCTCCCGAAATAGAAACTCTTTACTTATAGAAGCCATAGGTCATGACCTCCCCGGTTTTGGCCTCCTATGTATCACCCATTTCTAAAATTAGCCTACACCGCCTGCCTTCAGGGTCCACTCAGGGAAAGGAAACAAAGAGTTTTTGACAATTCTTAAAAGTAGAAAACAAAAAAAAGCAATGCCTTTGCCTGTTTTTTTTTTTCTTTTCACCCATTTGGATAGGGAACATCAAATTCCATATACAGAAGGTTATAGATAATTTATTAATATACCTAAATATCACAACAGCTTTCGCGGGCTGAACATGTCACAAGCATCCATAAACATCTCTTTAAAAAGGCAAATGAGTATAATTTCCCACCACAAAAACTTAAAATACACATATGAACTAAGTAATGTAAACCATCAAAAGACTCAATGGTGCTTTTCATTGACTTGAAGTCCTCATAAAAGGGTCCATATATCTCCATCACTTCTTTAACAAGTTTTACTACAGAAAGAAAAAAATCAAAGAGAAAAACCACAGAACCACAAATCTTAAAGATGAAATTGACCTTGAGACATTAATTACTCCATCACTCAGCTGCTCCTGCTGCCCTCACATTTACCCCACACCACAACCCAAAGAATATCTTTCATTTTAAGCCTCAAAATATGAGATACCACAAATTTCCAAAACAAGCAATTGCCTCTTAAAAAAAACTTGACTTACAAGTGACCCATGAGTAAAAATGACCACTTCATACCCACTTGGTTCCAGAGTCACTGCAAGTGGGGCTATGCCTTCTGAAGGAACCACTCTCTCCCCTCATCTTTCTGGAGAAAACCCCGACCCACAACCCACCCCCAGCCAGAAAAGCACCAGTTCTTACAGGAGCATCGTCCAAGGGGAAGTCACCAGACTCTCCAGAGCCTGCTCCCAGTCAATGTCTGCCTTGATCCTTCTTCAGGCCCGTGCCTGACTGCCCACCTCTTCCCCAACTTTCTCTAAGTAGACCAAAAGTGGGGCAGGAAAGCACCACAACTAAAAGGCACATATTCATAAACATACAAATATACTAATGCACAATATATATGCATTGTAAGTATGTATATGTACATGGATGCATAGAAATACCTGTAAACCTGTATGTGTGTTCTATGTACATAGAATGTAGAGATAAAAGGTATATATACACACATACATAGATATAAACACATACATACATATACGTACATATATACACACATATATGTACCCACACATATATACACACAGAGATATATACACACACATATACATGCATGCATATACACACATATACATACATGTATGTATGCACATATACACATGTATATATAACGTAGACACACATACATATACACATGTACACACATACACACACATTTATACACACATGTGTATATACACGCACACATATACATGCACATATATACACTCATATATACATGCGCATATATACACATGTATATACACATACACACATATAATATATACACATCCACATATGTACAAGTATATAATATTCATACACACGTGCATGTATATATGCACATATATACACATGTATACACACAAATTTGTATATATATATATGCACAAACACATAATACATGCATATATATACATATCCGTGCATGTGAAGCCAGATAGGGAGTGGAGCAGGCACGGTTGATGCCCCCTTCAGGCCCACTCCCATTACTGAACTGATGATCTCATCCCCTGGGTCTGATCCATCCCCTGCCTCCAGCTAGTAATTCACAGGGGGAAAAAAGGACAGAGGAATACGTTGATCTGTACCAGGAGTTTCAATCAGCAAAATCCACATGGAGATCAGACACCCTCGAGTCTACAAAAGATGAACTGCAAGGAAAAGACAGGGTTTAAGAGATTCCCTGGAAACAGACTCTGAGACAGAGATTTGCACGTACAAGGTTTATTGGGGAGTGAACTGAGGAACAGCACCTGTAACAAAGTGAAGGAAGCCGGACTGGGCAGAGGGGAGGCTGAGCTACCCACTCGGGTAGCTGATCCCACAGGGAAGGTGGGAGCCTGGGTGCCCTCCCGCAGTTCTGCAAATTGACAGAGGGAGGCTGAATCAGGCTTTGCTCAGCCAGTCAGTGGAAGCAGATTGTCCCCAGGGAAGGAGTAAATGACCCAGCAGCCACCCCCGGTTCCCCAGAATGGTCACGTACTCCATCACACCAGCAGTGAGGTTCTCTGCAGTGAGGCAGCTGCTGACAGTACAGAGCCTTGCATAAGGTGACAATCACGAAAGAGACGCCCCATCACTGTCACATTTTACTGGGTAGTAGCAAGTCATAGATCCTATCTGCATTCGGCGGAAGAGGGTTATACAAAGTATGGACACAAAGATAAAAGGTCAGCCTGTAAGTGTCCTCCACAGTCCCCCTGGCAGACTGGATGTATAGAGCCTCAGTCCTGAGGGGCAACTTGGGGGGAATCCACAGTATTCACTCTCAATAGCAACCTGTAGAATAGAAGGCACTTATAGATCTGAGAGACCTTGGCGGCTTATTAAAAATAGGCAAGACTAAACCATAGTGTCTAAAATTGGACAGTTTAGGAACAGGTTTTGGTTCAGGTCATGATCTCACAGTTAATGTGAGTTCAAGCCCCGCATCAGGCTCCGTGCTGACAGCTAGGAGCCTGTGTGCAATTCTCTCTCTCCCCCTCTCCCTACCCCTCCCTGCTCAGTGCTCTCTCTTTCTCTCTCTCTGTTTCTCAAAATAAACAAACTTTTTAAAAAATTAAATATTAAAGCTGGACAGTTTAGTGATAATATAAGGAAGAAGCTCAAGGAAGTGATCATTATAAATGTCAAGATCTCTGTTGAGACTGAGTAAATGCAGCTTCCCAGCTGGCCAACAAAGTTCTGTTACTTGATCTGGGTTGGGGGAGAGGGTTTCCCTTATTATTATTCACTAAGCTATGCATTTGATCTGTCTTTCTCTTGTATCTGTATTTTATATTATATTTTTTTAATGTTTTATTTATTTCTGAAGGAGAGAGAGAGACAGCATGAGCAGGGGAGGAGAAGAGAGGGAGACACAGACTCTGAAACAGGCTCCAGGTTCTGAGCTGGCAGTCAGCACAGAGCCCGACGCGGGGCTCGAACCCACGAACCGCGAGATCATGACCCAAGCGAAAGTCGGACGCTTAACCGACTGAGCCACCCAGGCGCCCCATCTGTATTTTATTTTTTAATTTTTATTTTTATTTATTTCTAGGAGAGAGAGAGAGAGCGTGAGCAGGGGAGGGTCAGAGAGAGAGGGAGACACAGACTCTGAAACAGGCTCCAGGTTCTGAGCTGGCAGTCAGCACAGAGCCCGACGCGGGGCTCGAACCCACGAACCGCGAGATCATGACCCAAGCGAAAGTCGGACGCTTAACCGACTAAGCCACCCAGGCGCCCCATCTGTATTTTATTTTAAAGTTTAAAGCTTAAGGAAAACCCCAAGACAGAAATAAGATTAGTCCCACTGAGTCAATCGTCCAGTCTCTTCAATTAAGTTGTCGCTAGAAAGTACAAGGTCATATATAAAACATGGCCAGTAAAGTCCACCCTTTTTAGTAGGGCTCTATCAAGAGAGCAATTTCAATAAAGGATATGTGGGCAAGAAAGAATGAACAGGCTTCTTCCGATTCCAAACAGTATATTCCCGGTAGAGGCAGGTTGAAAAAACTAATGTCCGGTGGTAGGATTTCCTGCTAAGAAGCCCATTTCATTTGGAGTAATTGAGGTCAAGAAAAAATGTAGACACTTTCTAATATTACCCAAGCAGCCATATTGGCTCGATGATAATAAGAGCAGGTTATATCATTGGGAATGTTATTTGGCTCGAAACAACAGACCCAAACTCGAACTGGCTTACGCAAAAAGGATCATTAATGTCTGACATAATAGCTAGTCTGAGCTGAATAAAGCTTCAGGGTTGGTTATTCAGCAGACCGACGATGTCAAGAGGCACCCAGGTTCCCTGCTGCCTTCTGCTCACATCTGATACTTCCCACAGCTGGATCCAAAAGGGCATTTGGAAACCAAACATCACCTGATGAAACAACATCAGCAGAAAAAGACTGTCTTTTCTTTTGACTTTTTCTGGAGGCAAACTTTTCCCGGAAACCAGCTTGTAGACTTCCCCTCATCAAATCACATGCCCAATTTTAAGCAAATCCTGATCCAGAGGAATGTGATTTCCTCTTAGACTAATCACACCCACCCTGGAGCTGGAGCAGCCTCCCCCAAGATATGTGGCAGAACAGGGTCGCCTGAATACCCGAATAATATCAACGTTCTGCTAGGAAGGAAGGAGGAAATGGTGCAATGGGATCCATCAACAGTGTAACTAACAATGCAACCAGCAAGTGCACCACACAGATAATCCATCCACCTGTGAGCTTTGTTTCTTTTTTTTTTATTATTTATTTTTGAGAGCAAGAGAGACAGAGTGTGAGTGAGCTCCTTTCAGAGAGAGAGAGGGAGACACAGAATCTGAAGCAGGCTCCAGGCTCTGAGCTGTCAGCACAGAGCCCGACTCTGGGCTCCAACTCACAAACTGTGAGATCATGACCTGAGCCTAAGTCAGACACTTAACTGACTGAGCCATCCAGGTGTCCTGAGCTTTGTTTCTTAAAAGACTCCATTATTGACCACAGAACCTGTGGTTTTCTTACATACAGAAACCAGAAGTCTAAAAAGAAAACGATTTAGAAGATAGTGCTGTAAATATGCAAGCATTCCCCTTATTTGTTTATTCTCAATAGGCTAAACAAGCGATAGAATGTCAAGCTGAAAACACATGTAAAAAATATTAATTACATGTATTACTAACTCCCTATAAGGTCCCTGTCCATATAGGGGCCCACTACTGGGTCACTGCCATACCACTACCCCAGCCTCTAGAACATGTCCTTAGTAGCAGTGGCAAATGTAAGGACTCCAATGCAAAAGACAGAGTTTAATTATCCTGGTCATTCATCAGCCTTTCTCTGAACCCATGCAAAGCTTCCTGTCTCCAGTAAGTCCTAATGAGCTAGGCCAAAGGCCCTGTAACTAACCGTAAAAAAACAAAAAACAAAAAACCATGAGCTTGGGAGTCAAACAAATATGGATTGAAAATCAAGTTCACCTTTACTTACCAACTGTGTGACAATGGACAAATTTCTTAATCTCTCTTTGACTCAGTAAAGGTGGGTATGGTAATATTTCCCTCCTAAATCCTTATGCTGATTAAATAAAATAATGCCAGCAAAGTGCTTACCAAAATGCCCAGCACGAAGGAAACACTTCATATAAGTTAGCTTTCATTGACATTTTTTCTGGCAATGTGATTTGTGCTAATAAAATCATTATGCGGTGATTTCAAAGTGAAAGCACCCATCCACACATTGCTGTCTGATGTCCTAGGGACTTTTTTTTTTCTTTCTGCAATAGCAATGATTTAATGAATTTATTGGGAACTTTTCTCCTAAATTAGAGCTTGGCTATATTTTCCGTTACTACCTATCCTAGTTTTATCCATCTATTTTATTTCTCCCTCCCCTAAATGAGTACAGCACATCTGGAAGCTGAATTTTTTTAATGTTTTGGTTTATTTCTGAGAGACAAAGAGAGATGGAGCACGAGCGGGGGAGGGTCAGAGAGAGAGGGAGACACAGAACCTGAAGCAGGCTCCAGGCTCTGAGCTGTCAGCACACAGCCTGACGCAAGGCTAGAACTCACGAACCGCCAGATCATGACCTGAGCCGAAGTTGTATGCTTACCGACTGAGCCACCCAAGTGCCCCTGAGAGCTGAATATTTAAATTACAATATATCAAAGATCCAACCCATTTACAGCTTATTGCGCTACAAGAATGTGTAACAATTTCATGATCTAAAATAACACCTCTCATTAATGTGAGAGGGGATTGCGTGTGTTGATCACGTATGACTCAAGTGCACGCTGATATTAAACAAAACCGAGCCATGGGGCATGAACAGAACAGATCCACGGAGTAAGGATGGAGCAGAGTTGCATTTGATAGTTCTAGCCTGGGCGCAACAGCTGTAGGAGCAGCCCTGGGGCCCGGACACATCATTTCTCACCTGGACCATTTCAGTAGCTTCCTGGCTAATCTCCCTGACTCCACTCTTGCCTCCCTAGAGTCTATTCTTCATACAGCAGCCAGAGCAATCTTTTAAAAAGAAAAGCTGAGGGGCTTCTGGGTGGTTCAGTCGGTTGAGCATCCGACTTCGGCTCAGGACATGATCTCACGGTTCATGGGTTCGAGCCCCGCATCTCTCTCTCTCTGAGAAATAAGCAAAACATTTTTTAAAATTAAAAAAAAAAAAGAAAAACAAAAGCCGAAACCCTCCAGTGCCTTCTCTTCATGCTTAAAACAAAATCCAATGTACTGAATGTGACCAGGAGGCCTTGTGTGACCTGGACCTTCCCCACTCTCCCAGACTCAGGTTCACCAATTCCTCCGGTCTGTTACCTCCCTGCAGGAGCTGAATTGTTCTTCCAATATGCCAGACTCTTCCCTTCTACATCGCCTGCACCCTTTCTGATCTCTCTGCCCAGAATCATCTTCCCCCAGATCATCACCACGTAACTAACCCCTCTCATTGAAGTCTGCTCAAGTTTCACCTGCTTGGACATACTGGGTTTAACCCCCTCCCTAAAACGGCACCCCCAAACCAAACCTTTTACCCTGCTTTATTTTCCCCTTGCCATTACAAGTTGACCTGGCATTTATTTATTTATTGTCTGTCTCCTCCATCTGGATTTAAGATCCATGAAGGAAATCACTTTGTTTTGCACCTCCGTACATTTTCTTTTTTAGTTTTATAATGTTTTATTTCTTTTTGAAAAAAAGAGGGTACAAGCGGGGACAGAGAGAGAGGAGAGCAGAGGATCTGAAGTGGGCCCTGCGCTGACAGGCTAACAGCAGCAAGCCCTGTGTGGGACTTGGACTCACGAACCCTGAGATCGTGACCTGAGCCAAAGTTGGACGTTCAACCGACTGAGCCACCCAGGCTCCCTGCAGATCTATATATTTTAGAGGTGTGTCTGTCACAAAATAGACACCCTGTTAGTGAATATATACCATAGTGATGAACGTTGGCCACAACACAATAATTATCATGCTTTCATAGATAGTGGGAGCCATTCTTACTTACTGATAAGTTCTGTAGACTGATGTTTGCTAATATAGATGGTGTTATTGTTCTTAAAGCCACTTTGAGGGGCACCTGGGTGGCTCAGTCGGTTAAGCTTCCGGCTTCGGCTCAGGTCATGATCTCATGGTTCGTGGGTTCCAGCCCTGCATTGGGCTCTGTGCTGACAGCTCAGAGCCTGGAGCCTACTTCAGATTCTGTATCTCCTTCTCTCTCTCTGACCCTCCCCTGCTCACGCTCTCTCTCTCTCTTTCTCTCTCTCTCTCTCAGAAATAAATAAAACATTAAAAAAAAATTTTTTTAAGCCACTTTGAGAGTGTCACTTAAAATTCCGATATTCGAGGGGCACCTGGGTAGCTCAGTCCATTAAGCATCCAACTTTGGATTTCAGCCCAGGTCACGACCTCAAGGTTCATAGGTTCAAGCCCTGTATCAGGCTTTGCACTGACATTGCAGAGCCTGCTTGGGATTCTCTCTCTCTCTCTCTCTCTCTCTCAAAATAAATAAATAAACTATTGTTTTAAAAAGAGAAAATTCTGATATTCAAAACAAACACAGTCTTTAAATTAGTCTACAATGTCAAAGAAATTGTTGACGAAGAGTTAGACAATCTGATACACTGTAAATAAATGCACATTAAATACACTGTGCCTTTGCATTAACTTAATTAATATTAAAAATACACTTTTTAACTACATTCATAGCAATCGTTTGTGGACATAAATGACCATTAATGGCCACCAATGAGAATCAGACACACCACTCGCGTTATGAGATTTATGAATATTTTCAAGCCATGGAAAGGAAAATGTCAGCTTTCAACTCCTAGCTTTCCAGTAAAAGGATATAAAACAGTGCTGTAATTATGTTCTGCAGATGTTGTGCTAATAATTTTCCCATTGCATATGAACTCAATTCAGTGGAGGGGGTGTGAGGAGGGAATTGATATATTTCCATATTCAGTGGTATTAGTTCATAAGGAAGGATAAAACATGTCCTGCTATACTGCATATATTCCCGGAGTTAATTCGCCATGAAAGCAAAACCCGTGGTCCTTAGGGCCAGATAATATCACAAGTGACAAATTCCTTCAAACTAGTCACCATTCCTGATTCTAACGGTTGTTCTTCTTTCTCTACCCATAATTTAAAAGAACACAATCCAAAAAATTCCATTTCTGATGTTCCATGATAAATCAGTGGCATGTTTAATACCAACTTACAAAGGAAGAAAAAGCCATCATAAGTTACGCTGTTTCGTGAAAGTTCTTTTGCATATAAACCAGGGTTTCAGAAAGTTGGTGTTTTTTCTTTTGCTTCAGACATCATCTGCATTTAGACCATCATTTTGGCTTATCAAGCTGGAATTGGCTGAATTATGTGTCTATTTCCCCCCTCAACGAGATAGGAATCTTCTATAAGCATTTAGCACCGTACCCTTGTTTTAGTGTTCAAAGAATAATTTCATCTTCAAAGTAATACTTTTCTGCCATGGACGGGACACATTCTTGTTCCAATGCTTACTCTCATTGAACTCCCGGTAAAGATCTTTCTTTGAAATGGCTTTCTTGGAGCAACTATAACCCAAAAAGACAGTTAATGCCAGGAAAGAGTAAAACAACATGACAAAGGAAACAGAGAAATAGACATTGTCATATGGTTTGGATTTTGGATTTTTTCTCCTCTGTAACAGTTTTTGCTTCGCCTTCCAGTTTTCTTTCCACTAGTTGAAAAACACTGAGAGATGCGAGATTCCAGTTCTCTTGATTCGTGCAGTAGCCTTTCTCAAGAACAAAACGGTAATTTCAACCTGAGATCAAACTAGTGTTCTGTCCATGTCCTCCTTGGTAAGGGCGTTGACTTCCCCACTTGCTCAATTCTAGCAACTTGATCATGGACGATTTACCCCAAAACCCTAGGTACCCTGAGAAGTAAGCTCATTTTTAAAGCAAACCGAAATGCACTTACACAGTGAATACAAAAATAAATTCATTCCAACTTGAGTTGAAACAAGTTTTAATCTTAGCGTAACATGCAGGCTTGACTTCTTTTTTTTTCCAGGAAAAATAAATTAAAGGTGAAAAGGATACATTGGTTTTGTAGATAGTATTTTCAAACATGCATCCAAATCATACCTTTCACTTCATGTATTTGTCCTTGAAAAAATAAGAGATAGAAAAGGCATATTCTGACATCCCCGAAACAGACTCAAAATGTACGTTTTCATTTCAGGTCCAAAACAAAACCATGTTCTAACTTCAGTCCCAAGAATAGAAAATGCTTTCATAAATTTCTCAGAAAATGAAATCCTTAACGTCCTGCACAAGGCAACTGCATGGGGAAAATTTCAGATGTCCTTTTGGGGGAGTTTGCCCCGGATCAGGTCCCCCTTGCTTGGTATTAATGACCCAGGCTGCTGCGTACCCTAACTTCCTATTGTGTTTAACTAGCACAGGCCTCTAAAGTAAACTGTTGTTCTACAAAATAGTGAAACCCTACCTCGGCTACAAACATGCTCAAACACACACAAACCTTCCATCTCGGGACAAACGACAATCCCAGCTGTTTTCTGCTCGGGATCCGGATTCTCGTGGCCAAGCACGCCCCCTTTGAAGTGGAGAGCACCTCTGTCGACCTGCATTTCGCAAACTTTGCACTGTTTCTCTAAGCCTGACCCCTGAACTGATTGTCTGATGACTAATTCACATGCTAAGCTGTGGTATATCAGTATCACTGGCCTGCCTGCGTTTGTCATTAAGGGTTTGTAGTAAAAAAAAGAGATGAAAGAGAAAGGTGTAATATTAGACCAGCAGCCAAACATCTTATGAGTGTGTTTTGAAAAGGTGACTTATAAGAGAAATGGGCAATTCATTTTAAATAAGTCTTTCAAGTTCTATGGAAGACCTATACGTTTTTCCTTTTGACTTTACTTTTATTCCTTTCTTTCCAAACCATTGGCTACTGTGAAAAGCCTACCTTATGCGGGAGCAAACCCACTGCTGTGTGAATTTCAAATTGCAGAAGAAAGTAAGGATGAATTCTTCAACAGTCCCTGCTTCTAAAACGAACCTGTTCTTGCCACCACTAATGTCACCAAAGTCGTCTAACAGAAATTAAAGAAAAGAGTGTATATGGATACTTCTGATTAGAGAAAAGTGGCTCGTTAGGGCAATGATCGATCTTTCCAAGTGATAACTTTTTGTCTTATGTGTACATGCCGAGGATGAAAAGTCTAATTTTTTTTAACTTTTCATCACAAGAGATAATTTCATGAAGCACCATTTTGTCTACAAGATTTACGTGCTATTAATACTGTGAAAGATAGTCTGTTGGGACCTCTTGGCAAATGCTGCCACAAAATTCTTGAAAGAAATAGTGGAGCCTCAAAATGTGGATAATGGCTCTTTGAACAGACTCTAAAGACCCATTTCCATAGACTGGACCAATTCTTTTAAAGAAATACATAACGAGAAGCCAAATAAAAGGGGTGGGGCAAAATGAGAAGATTAAAAAGAAAGTAAAAGATTAAAAGAGGGAAAGAATATAAGGAAAATTCAAAAGGAAAAAAGATCAAAAAGAGGATTAACCATGTTACTTGTTGTTTTTCAGAAATTAAAAAAGTATGGAGGATAAGGAATTTGTTTCCTTTTGGCCCAAGAAAAATGCCAATTATGGTAGCTAAACTGCCCGGATCACATATCAGCATGCTTTGGAAATGTGAGAAATGGATGGGAAATATAAACACGGAGCAATAGCTTACAGTTATGTTATGAATTAAGCCAGAAAAATATCAAGATTTAGTCACTGAATAAGCTGCCAAGGTTAATTTTCCCTGATGAACTTGAGCAAGATCAGAATAGAAGCGATAGCACTGTAGTTACATGTTTTGTGCAACAGCCCCACCGCTTTCTAGAATCAAACTCTTCATTTTCTCATGAAAAAGAAAAAAAAAACTCTGGCTAAGACAACATAGTCAACAGTAATGAGGTCACGAAATTCCCTTTCATTTCTTGATTTTATTTGATCCGTGCCCTGGTTCTGAGTTTAGATCTCGGGTAGAGTAAAACCAGGTAGCCAACATGGCCGTGTCGAGTCACTTAACAATGCTTTTTGCATCCTATTCCTCTGGCTTTTCTATTGTATCATTTTGATATCAAGAACTAATCTTTTAAGTTTGCCTTAAAATACAGAAAGTGTTTTGGGTTGTATATATTAATCAGTTTGATAAAATTGATCTTGCACATCTTAGAGTATACACTTTATGGTTGGATGTGTGTGTGTGTGTGTGTGTGTGTGTGAGGCCATTTAATTTATTTTATTCTTGGTGAATTCATAGCAGTTTTCTCATTACACTTTTTCTGGTCCACATATTTCCTTTTGGGTCTGGCTTTTAAGATGTTCAGTCTATTTAACCACAGAACCGTTTCATTGCCAAATATTAATTGCTTCAAAACTAAGAAAATCAAATAACTTACATGCTCCAAAAGACAGAGCAAACGAGTAAATCATGAAAGAGAAGCACAAGTGAAAGGGGAGAAACCAAAACATTGTTATATTACACTAATATCAAATGAATTCTAATAAAAATACAGACTTAAATTCTAAATTATGTGGTGGACTTGTATAAAAAATGTTTTCGGCATTCAGGTATTCCAATGGTAGTTTTAACATATTCTCTCTCAAACATGAACTATGGAAATTTTACCTAAGTCCCAGGTGCTTTTCGTTTTCTTCAAATACCCTTAAAGGCAAATAGCACAGCCGACAATGCAGAAAAGTGAATGAATTTTATATTAATTGCTCCCTTTGTCAGTGGTCAAAAGGAACAGACTGTCGCTTCTGAGGCGTGTCACTATAAACAAACAACTTAGGTCAGGAGCCACAGAAGCTATTTTACCTCCCGCTGTCGCCATCTTGTGCGCACTTTGGTGAGATGGTTGGGGGTGGGAACTGTGACCCCAGCTCAGGCAAGAAGGATGACAGGTTACTGAAGCGGTGGGAAATTGACTGCAAATAGAGTCCTTACCACAGCAAGCCCACTTCTGGAATCTATCCTATAGAAGCAGAAGTGCCAACATGGAATTAGATATGTATATCAATCTATATTTAGATGTATATCTATACCTATATCTCCATTCTATCTATTTATCTATCTATCCATCTGTCTGTATGAGAGAGAGAGAGGGAAAAGGAGAAAGTTCACCACAGTATATTTACTAGCAGAAAACAATCTGGATGTCCATCCATCTAGCCATCAGGAAATGGTGTCATGAATTATGACTGATCCACTCTCTGCAGTATTATGTAACAGAAGTCCATGATAGCATCTGTTAGGTTAAAACATAAACCAGAAGGTACTAAAGACAAAACAAAACAAAAAACAACTCCACATGTACAAATGAAGGTTGTATATGTTTATATGAGCGTAAAGAATTAATGGAAGAATACTATTAACTTGGGGAGAATAGAGAAAGATGAGCAGACTTTTAACTCTTTATTGATGGGCCTCTCTCTGATATGGTCGTACAAAGTGTGATTTCAATTTTACATACGTATTCTGATAAAGGATCATTTTAAAATACATAAAAAGTTTTGTTCCCTGTCCATCTAGGGGATAGGAATCTTTCCTGGGAGTAAGAATCTTTGTTATAGAATCTAATCGTTTGAACCAACCTTTAGGCCTCTGAAGATGACAAAGAAGAATAAGGGAGGATTTCTAAGTAGGTAAAAGAAACACAAGTTGCAAATATCTGGCAAATTAAGATTTCAGGAAAAATAGGGGCCCCTGGGCGGCTTAGTCGGTTGAATATCTGACTTTGGCTCAGGTCATGATCTCATGGTTTGTGGGTTCAAGCCCTGCGCCAGGCTCTGTGCTGACTGCCAGCTCAGAGCCTGGAGACTGTTTGGGATTCTGTGTCTCCCTCTCTCTCTGACCCTCCCCTGTTCACGCTGTCTCTATCTCAGAAATAAATAAAAAGCATTAAAAAAAAGGTTTCAGGAAGCATAAACATCAAGTGCAAAGCCCTGAGGTAGCTGATGTTTGGAGTATTAAGAAATAGCAGGGCCATTGTGGTTAGGGCTGAATAAACAAGAGAATTAGAACAAAAGAGCTTTAGAGGGACCCAGGGGACTGATTATAAAAGATAGGGTTTTCATCTTTTTTTTACTACAATGCAAAGTAAGAAAAATACTTCTGCATCCCAACCACTACACGCCTAGGTACACGTGTACACACAACACACACACACACACACGTGCGTGCACATGCATGCAAAATTAAATATAGGAATCACAAACAATAGTTTGGAAATCACTGATTGAATTGTATCCTAAGGGTGAGAAAAAGTCCCTAGAAGATGTGAGCTACACCTGAAAGAATCACTGTGGCCTCTGTGTGGAAAACAGCCTTGGGGGCCAGGCGGCCAGAGTGGGAGCAAAGATTCCATCTGGGGGTGCTGAGGTCGTCGTCTAGGTAAGAGAGGGTGATGACTGCACTAGACCGATAGCAGAAGTCATAAGAGGTTGTGAATTTAGGATATATTTCTTTTTTTTTAATGTTTTATTTATTTCTAGGAGAGAGAGAGAGACAGCGTGAGCAGGGGAGGGTCAGAGAGAGAGGGAGTCACAGACTGAAACAGGCTCCAGGCTCTGAGCTGGCAGTCAGCACAGAGCCTGACGCGGGGCTCGAACCCACGAACCGCGAGATCATGACCCAAGCGAAAGTTGGACGCTTAACCGACTAAGCCACCCAGGCACCCCGAATTTAGGATATATTTCTAACGCAAAGCTACTAGACAAGATGTAATGATTTGGATGTGCAGCAGGAAAGAAAAAGAAGAGTCAGAATGACACCCAATTTTCAGGCATCATCGACTGGGTGAATGGTGATGCCATTGACTTAGAGGAAGAACAATGGGATAGAGTGAGGTGGTCACAGAGGGGAAATACTTATTGAGTTCTACTCCCATTACATAAATTCGAAGTTGGGGCTCCTGGGTGGCTTAGTCGGTTAAGTATCCGACTTAGGCTCAGGTCATGATCTCACAGTTCATGGGCTCTGTGCTGACAGCCAGCTCAGAGCCTGGAGCCTGTTTCAGATTCTGTGTCTCCCTCTCTCTCTGCCCCTCCCCTGTTCATGCTGTCTCTCTCTCAGATATAAATAAAATATTTAAAAAGTTTTAAATAAATAAATATTAAAAAAATTAATACATAAATAAATAAAATTAACTAGTATGTATTAAATAGATTCTTATTTGAGTACCAAAAAGGGGATACATACATATATCCAAATACACACCACAAACATTTGCATATGAAGAGAAAATTTGGAGCAAGCTATACCAGAGCCTGGTAAGAGGGGCTGCTACTGGAGAGTAGGACCGAGGTCTACAGTAAGAAATGATACTACTTTTTATATTTAACCCAGTGCGTCGTTAGCTCACGTGGTCACCATGAGCACCATAGTTACAGTCATTCCAAATCTATTCCCAGGCACATAGGTGGAAGGCATTTCCCCCACCCTTTTTGAGATGAGGCTGTGTGTCTTACTTTGGTCTGTAAAATGTGGGCATCTATAAAGGTGTCACATCTGGGCAGAAGTCTTAAGAGCCAGAGCCCAATGTGTCCATCCCCTTCTCCTGTCCCAACCACACTGAGAGCAGAAAGCAGACACAAAAGCTTCATGAGCCGGTGCCCCGGAGCTCCTGGATGATGCAACATAGAAAAGAGGCTGCTCTATAGAAAAACATCAACCTGACAATTACATTATAACTTTTCAGGGTTTGTTTTTTTTTTTTTTTTTTAGTTTATTTATTTATTCTGAGGGGGGAGGGGCAGAGAGAGAGGGAGAGAGAGAATCCAAAGCAGACTCCATGCTGTCAGTGTAGAGCCCAACTCAAAAGCTCAGTCTGGAGAAATGTGAGATCGTGAGCTGAGCTGTAAATCAGAGTTGGATGCTTAACTGAGCCACCCAGGCGCCCCAGAACATTTTCGTGTTTTTAAATGTTAAGGGAAAATATTTGCTTTAAAATAATAAATTGGTTCATTCATTAGTTGTGTAAATATGTATTGAGGACCAAATATGTCCTGGGCACAGGGAAGGTCCATCAAATAAGACGGACAAGATCCTCACTTCCACAGTTAATACAAACAAATAAATGAACAGGAAGAGATCAGGTCATATTATAAATCTTATACACCAGTGTGCTCTAGTGGCGGGGGGCACAGGGGGGAACCCCATGAAGCTTTGGGGAGGGACCCAGTGATGAGTTCGGGAGAGACCTCTGGGAAGAAATCTCTTTAGCTGATGGTTGCAATTATAATGATAGTTCTAAAACCGCAAAGAAGTTTCTTTGAACTTCTCCATAGTCTCCAGATTTTCCCGGGTAGGTCTATATTTCATTTTAAGCCAGAATAACACCATAAAATAAAGAAACAAGTGTGGATAGAATGATGGGGTGAGGGAGTCTTTACTTAGAAAACCCAGGAGGTCCAGCCTTTCCCCGGAAAGTGAAGCACCATATTCAGTTACACCTGCAGGTGGAACTGATAGAGTCGTAAGTGGCTACAGAAGCAAACGTCGGCACCTCTCTTAAGCGGAGGAGGCCACGAATTGAAAATGGATCCCATAAAACATCAATCAAGATAGCAGTAAAAGGGGTGAAATGTGTACACACATAAAAACAATTGAAAACATATTTGCCTAATTATACAGACAAAGATATCAGGATGAGTGTTGAAAGGGGCTGAAAACCTCAGAGATACGGAATCTCATCCTTAATGGAACCCAACCAGGGCTGGGAACATGGCCTCAGGGACAAATGCCACCAATTACAAAAACATTAAAGAGTTAATAAAGCCTGTGAAGTGTTTCCAAAGAAAGGAGGATGTGAAAGAAGGAAGCCACAATTCCTCTTTTATCAGCAATTACTCTTTCATATGTTTGCATCAAGCGAACTTTATTAAATCATTCTGCAAAGGTCAAGTGGGATGTGTCTTTCCTAGACTATTTTCATATTTCATGACACAGACTGAATAACTAGATAATATGCACTGTATTTCCGAAGACTGGAAGACATTTACGCCCGAGCACTGACTTCCTGTGGTGTGATATTAGTCATTTAGACAATGGGGTTTTATACAATGCAGTGTATGTAGAGCAACTCAGCCAATTCCTTTTCCGGTGCCTGAAAATCTTCCACTCAGCAGCTGTCAGGGACACAGTTTAGCTGCTTATCATTAAGAAAAACGACTAGTTCCCGGTCACCCCTACAGCACCAGGGTGTGACATCCCATCAAATCAAATCAAATCATTTTGATTTTTCTTAAATCAAATAAATCATTATTAGCTGCTAGCATAATAATGGATGAGATATGAAGTTCTCTTAGCAAAGATGTCTTTTCTTTCCCAAATGGGGGGGCAATGCTTCCATCTCTGAAAGCCTGACCGATATGAGAGGGCCCATACTTACATTTGTTATTGCTCTACTGCTACGATCACTTTGAAACTGACAGCAGTGGGACAGTCTTCAGTGTATAAGCCAAGGGGGTGAGACCCTGAGGGCTGTAGCTTCAGACTGATCCTTACTGTTCTTTTCTTTCATTGGGTCTTAGAAACATACCCGTTTTCACGACTGAAGTTGCAATGGTAAATTAGCCACCATTGGTAAAGATTCTTTGGAGCAGAGGTTAGCTCATTATTTTCTTTGTATCTTCAGCCTCATTATTTTGGGAACTCTCAGCGGTAAGAAAGAGTCATTTAAAAATTATGACTATACGGGGCGCCTGGGTGGCTTAGTCGGTTAAGCGTCCGACTTTCGCTTGGGTCATGATCTCGCGGTTCGTGGGTTCGAGCCCCGCGTCGGGCTCTGTGCTGACTGCCAGCTCGGAGCCTGGAGCCTGTTTCAGTCTGTGACTCCCTCTCTCTCTGACCCTCCCCTGCTCACGCTGTCTCTCTCTCTCTCTCCTAAAAATAAATAAAACATCAAAAAAAAATTATGACTATATATGGAAAAAAAGAAACTATTAATACATCTTCTCACTAAATTATAGTCACACAAAATAGCTATTTTTTGTGACTTTTCCATTCATGGTCATTAAAAATAATCTCTCCGTTATTTTAGTGACTTAGATCGGTTAATGGGCAAGTTTCAAAGTCCAGGAACATGTATAATCTGCATATCATAATTAATGTGACTAAATAATACCATTAATGGGTAACACTAACNAATAAATTTAAAAAAATAAATTTAAAAAAAAGAAGCAATCATCATTTTTCTTTTCTTAGAGAATATCTTTTATGTTTTATTCTTTTTTGAGACAGAGAGAGGGGAAAAGGGGCAGAGAGAGAAGGAGACAGAAGACCCAGACCGGGCTCGGCATCAACAGCAGCGAGTCCGATGCAGGGCTCGAGCCCACGAACCACGAGATCACGACCTGAGCTAAAGTCAGACACTCGACTGACTGAGCCACCTAGGCGCCCCTTACAGAATTTGAAATCAGTTTAAAAGAAATTAGATAACTTATCCGAAATCACACAACTAGTACACATGTCTGAATTGCCAATCTAGACTTCCAAACCAGGGTTTTGAGTCCCCACCGTCTGCAGCATTGGGCTGCCCAGTCTTCTGACTACTACTCTTAGAATGACACGTCCTTTTTAAGGACTTAGAAGAGTTGGAGAGGGAGGGTTGTCTCAGAAGAATGTCCCAGGTGCTCTGGAACCTTATTAAGTCCAGCCTCTTGAGGTAACTGCAGGATCCACAGGTAGAGATGAGTTCGTGTCTTCTCCGGCACGCAGTGGGGCCCATCTTGGTTATATTGTCCTATAATGCAGCTCTCTTTCCAACAGTATATTTTAGGTGGTTTCTTTCTGCTTTCAAACCATAGTATAGCAGCCTCATGTGTACTAAGGAGCAAACCTTACAATGGCCTCAGGGGCCCTCGGAGGCCCAGCAAGAACCAGGCCCCTGCCACCTCCTCCAAAGCCATTGCTGCCATTCACACCTTGCTCGCTATCCTGCAAATCCCCCCGCAGAGAACCAGTCTGGTTTCCAGGCCACTCAGTCCCTTATATCTGAGCCACAAAGCACAGCTAAAGAAAGGCACTCCACCCTCACCTGGGCCTCAGGGCTGCTCCATGTCCTCCGTGTCCCAGGACAGAGCCCTCACTGCTCCACTGAGGCCTCTGTAGATGCTTATCCCCTCCCCGCTGACCTTCGCCTCAGAGACAACAGGCAGCAGAGGTGAACTCCATGGCTTCCCTCTCCGCCTGCAAACATGTCTGTGTTCTTTCTTCCCCCACTGCCCTTACTTAAGTAGGAAAGGTTTAAAATGATGCTCTCTGGGGCATCTGGGTGGCTCAGCTGGTTAAGCGTCTGACTTCGGCTCAGGTCATGATCTCACAGTTCGTAGGTTCGAGTCCCGCGTCGGGCTCTGTGCTGCTGACTAGCTCAGAGCCTGGAGCCTGTCTTCGGATTCTGTGTCTCCCTCTCTCTAAACCCTCCTCTGCTCACGCTGTATCTCTCTCTCTCTCTCTCTCAGAAATAAATTTAAGAAGGGGCACCTGGGTGGCTCAGTTGGTTGAGTGTCTGACTTCAGCTCAGGTCATGATCTCACTATTTGTGAGTTCAGGTCCCACATCAGGCTCTGTGCTGACAGCTCAGAAGTCTGCTTTGGATTCTGTGTCTCCCTCTCTCTCTGTCCCTCCCCTGCTTGTGTGCTCTCTGTCTCTCTTTCAAAAATAAACATTAAAAATTAAAAAAAATTTAAGAAAACATTAAAATTTTTTAAAAAAATGATGCGATCTATCCAGGATAAAGCCAGTCTGTCTAAAACTGCACTGTGTCTTACTCATTCCCTTCCTACTTTGCCGCAACTGCTAGCTTCCTTCATTGACCATCACTCACCTCCTTTTTTTTTACACCTTCAATCTCTCACTGGGCAACAAAGCTTCCCAGATGGCTTTAAAAAAGGTACGTAAACTTTCTGAGTATCAGATAATGTCACCACATTGTTGAGTTGCTGTGAAGGTTTTTAGATAATGCATGTCTGCAAAAGCTCAATAAAAGATCACTGTTGTAATTATAGAGTAATTTCCTAAGTCATGAATCTATGTTGTCAGTCTTCTACTTATGAGTTCTTCGGTGGTACCCCTTCATTTTTTTTTTCTAAGTTTATCTATTTTGAGAGAGAGTGAGTGGGGGAGGGGCTGAGAGAGAGAAAGTGAGAGAGAGAGAATCCTAAACAGGCTCCACACTCAGTACCGAGCCTGACACGGAGCTCCATCCCACAACCCTGCGATCATGACCTGAGCTGAAATCAAAGAGTCAGATGCTGAACGGACTAAGCCACCCAAGTGCCCCACCCCTTCACTTTTAAAATAAAATACAAATCCATGAACATGGTATGATATAAGGCATCCTGGACTGGACCTAGACCACCTCTCCAAGCTCACCATCATTCTGTCATACAGGCAACAGATGTTATATTTATCAGTAAGTCTCGAAGGCAGCTTAGATCTTTTTCTCCCATTCTCCTGGCTCTTCTCCTCCACTCCCCCCAGCCTTCATTTATTACTTTTTTAATACAACCTATCGTCAAATTGGCTAACCTACAGTGTGTACAGTGTGCTCTTGGTTTCTGGGGTAGATCCCCGTGGCTCATCGCTTACATACAACCCCCAGTGCTCATTCCAGCAAGTGCCCTCCTCAATGCCCCTCACCCCTTCTCCCCTCTCTTCCACCCCCCCCCATCAACTCTCAGTTTGTCCTCTGTATTTAAGAGTCTCTTATGGTTTACTTCCCTCCCTCTCTGTTTGTAACTATTTTCCCAACTTCCTTCCTCCATGGTCTTAGAAAAAACAGATATCATGTGTTTTTACTCATATGTGGATCTTGAGAAACTCAACCTGCGTTTACACAGCAATTCTGGAGCTATGAATATTGCAAAGCTGAGTGACTACATCCATTCCTCTTTCTATCAGCCAGCTGGCAATATCTGGCTCTGTACTATAGTGTAGGAATAAGCAATGATTCCTAGTGTCTCATAAAACTCAGAAAGTTACTTTCTCTTAAATCATGTAAGCAGAGACAAACAACAATGTTGAGCGTGTGTAGGACATGTTCCGCTTGATGCATGGTGTTGTAGAGAATTAGCAGCTGAGAATCAGAAAATCGGAGTTGCATTCCTAACTCTACCATTAACAGTTGAGTGTGAAACTGTGGACGATCATTCTTTCTTTCTGTCATTTAACATTCTTGCCAGAGACTGAAGATTGCATTACTGACCTGCCTTCTTCGTGAAGATACTGGGAAGATCAACATAATGTATGTGAATATTCCTTGAAATTCTAAAGTGTTATACAGACCATCGCAGATACATAAATACTACTCCTCAAACTCTTTGATATTTACAACTAAAGAGAAAATTGGAGAGTACATAGGAAGACATTTTCTTATAATCAATTCTCAAGGTCATGTCTTTTTCCAGTGTTAAATCCAGAAGTAAAGACAAAGGAGAAAGGAAAGAACTGAAGTCAGATTAGAAGCCCAAACAAACAGAACCAAAAAGAAAAAAAAAAAGTTTTTTGGATTTTGAAAAAAAAACAGATTTAAGAAATTTATTTTTTATCAATATTTTCTTTAGTGTATGCCGTAGGGAGAGCAGAAGTCTGAACACAAGAAGAAACAGAACTCATAAAAAGCCCTGTATCAGACTAAATCTTGAGGGGAACTAAACCTCTTGAAAATTATAGTGGATACACGGAAAAAGAGACAACAATGATGTAGAAATTGATACAAATGATTTCTTTTTCTTTCTATGATTCCCTTTGACTGTTTTTTAAAGAATAGTTTTAAATGTTGGGAGGAATGTGTCCTCCCAAATGATGACATCTAATCCCCCAGTGTGATGGTATTAGGGAGGTGGGGCCTTGGGACCTTTGGGATTAGCTCATGAGGGTGGAACCCTCAAATGGGATTAGCAACCTTGTGAAAAAGGCCCCAGAGGATCCCTTCCCTCTTCCACCAGGTCAGGACACAGCTAGAAAACAGCCACCTATGAACCAGGGAGTGAGCCAAGACCAGACACTGAACCTGCCAGTGCCTTGATCCTGAACTTTCCAGACTCCAGAACTGTGAGAAATACATGTCTGTTACTTACACAGTCCCCAGTCTTTGTTCATCTATTATAGCAGCTCAAACTAACTATCAACGTAACTGATAATGAAAATAGATTGATATACTTAGTTAAAGAACTAAATCTTAAAGACTGAAGAGAGGGGTGCCTGGGTGGCTCAGTAGGTTGAAGGTCCATCATCAGCTCAGGTCATGATCTCACAGTTTGCGAGTTTGAGCCCCACGTCAGGTTCGCAGCTGTCAGTGCCCAGCCTGCTTCCCTGCTTCAGATCCTCTATTCTCCTCTTTCTCTCTCTCTGCCGCTCCCCTGTTCATGCTCCCTCTCTCAAAAATAAATAAAACATAAAAAAAAAAAAAGACCGAAAAGAATATGCAAAGCTGAAAATGTCTCTTATGTTGGTGGAATAAAATATTTGTCAAATGTTCTCCGGGCTTGGACTATGGTCTATATTTTTTCAGATTTGGAACAAAATTGAACTGATAGAATTTGTTTTATTAGAGAACAATTTCAGTACTGTCATGTATAGTGACTGAAACTACCAATAAATAAAATGTTGCCAAGTATAAATTTCTATCAGTCCTTCAAAAGAAAAATACATGCTCCTCTGAATTATTTTTTTATATATTTTTTAATGTTTTATTTATTTCTAGGAGAGAGAGAGAGACAGCGTGAGCAGGAGAGGGTCAGAGAGAGAGGGAGTCACAGACTGAAACAGGCTCCAGGCTCTGAGCTGGACAGTCAGCACAGAGCCCGACACGGGGCTTGAACCCATGAACCGGGAGATCATGACCTAAGCGAAAGTCGGACGTTTAACCGACTAACCCACCCAGGCGCCCCACCCTCCTCTGAATTATAATTACCACAGAACTTTGTTCATTCTTTAATGATTCTTTTTGTGATCTTGAAGACCTGAGCTTTTTACATAGGTTGATTTTATCTGTATGATCATATTTACAGCATAATATTTTTTAGCAAATGCTTTCTTCGATTTTATTTTATTTTATTTTTAATGTTTTATTTATTTCTGAGAGAGAGAGAGACAATGTGAGCAGAGGAGGGTCAGAGAGAGAGGGAGACACAGAATCTGAAGCAGGCTCCAGGCTCTGAGCTGGCTCTCAAAACAGCCCGATGCGGGGCTCAAACCCACGAACCGTGAGATCATAACATGAGCAGAAGTCCGACACTTAACCGACTGAGCCACCCAGGTGCCTCTCTTCAATTTTAATACAAAGGTATATTAAGCTTAGCTTTCACCCAACAGTCTTACAAACTACATTATAAATTCATCTACAGATGTATTTATGAGCCTCTCTAAGCAGCAGTCATGATTTGTTTTGCCTTTTCAATCTCCCCAGTCCTGGGAACTAGAGTAGATGCAATGAATTCACTGAAGTCCTAAACACTCTCACTACTTTTCCACTTGTAAGAGGCCATCCATGGTGATGTTATATTATCAGCAAACTATAAAGACTAAAATACTATATAAAATACTATAGAATTTAGTATTTAACTCACAGTTGAAAACAAGTGAATCTCTCGTATTTAACATGGAAAGGACTATTCAAGTGCTTCATAACAACCAAGCATAAATAGTAAGTGATGCTTTGATTCCATTCAATAAACGTGTCAAGCAGGTTGGCAATGAATGAAATAAAGTAGGAAACACAAAAATAACCAACCCACTGGCCTTATCTTTCAGAAACTTAAATTACGGAGGAGATAGACAAGTTTAAAAAAGTTATAAAATTATATGGGCAAGGCTTATATTCCAGATCTCTCGGTATGATCACTGTAAAAGAACATGGTAACTTTCTTTTTTTACGACCAGCTTTTTGAAGTGCGCACCCCCGTACCACTTAACCCCAAGAAGTCGATCCTTTGATTAGATTCCTCTCATCCACGCGTCACTGGCAATTCTTGGAAGATGACAACCTCGCATATAAATCTCACCTGCCATCTCAGCCAAGCCTCTGATCTTGGACAGCTGCTGTGCATGACACCTCTCACCCTCCCCGTATCAGCAAACAGCGTTTGCTGGTGTGTACCCTTTGCCCCAACTTGACCATGGACCTTTCCCTTACTTCCTTAGGATGACAGCTAAGGCCTGACTTTTGTAGAGAGCTGGGAACAATGGGAAAAGATGGCAAAACAGAGCACTCCAACTTAGGTGCAATCTGTGGGCTCTCCCAGATCTGTCTCTCCGCTTCCCACCCTGCTCTCTGTATAGCAGGCTACTCTATGGCCCACAGTGCTTGGCTCCTGTGCCCTCTGGCTTCTAACTGGGCTCAACCAATGGGACCCCCAGGAAGAGTTGGGAGAGAGGAGGAAAATGAAGCCAGGATCTTTTTCCCTTGGCTCCCTCCCCCTTGCAGTTGCCTGTGGGTGTCTGTGTCCTTTAAGCAGCCGTCACTCTCAGAGCCAACGGCCCTACAAGATGCTCTCTTTCCAGGTTCCAGTAAGTTCTCCCTTCCCACCCCATAGCAGCTCCCCTCCTCTCCCCAGCTTTCCACATAGCCCCTTGTGATTGCCCTATACCCCTCCAACTTTATAGATAATCTTCTTATTAAAAATCCTTCTCTAAATTTCCAAATTCAAGTGTGGCATCTGTTTTATGCCAACTGATACCAGAACCATGGTTGATTGAGAGCCCAGCACCCCCAGACCCAAACGCTTCCAGAAGGGCTCTCAGCATGCCACTGTGCTTTGGGGAACAGTTTACTTCTCTCAAGCAGGCCTTTGTGGCTCCAAGCCCAGAAAGAAATCATTGGATTCCTACAAGTAAATATAACAGGCAGGCATAAAACTCCACCCACAAAGGTAGCCTTCACCATTCTGCGGCAAAGTTGCCTAGTTTCCCGTCATCTGTACCTCCACCTATGTGTTCTTTACTCTCCACCCCAGAGAGGACATTTGCTCCCCTCTGTGTAACCAAGAGACCCATGAAGGTGCATTTGGGAAAGGGGGAGGGGTACAGTTCGTCCAAAAGGAGAATTTAAACTTGGAGCTTAAAAAAGAAAAAGAAGAAAAGCATTGCCTTCCATTTTTGCTCATCAAGGTTGAGCAAAGAGGTCTTGGGGCCCAAACTCAACGGAGCACCCCATTACACACATTTGGATAATTCGTCACAATGGATCGTGCCAGTCAGCTGGTCACAAAAGGCGCTGCAGCTTCCACACCTCCGACAAAGAGCTTTCCACTGATGAAAATGCAGCTGGGCCTGCCAAGAGTTGGCATTACACTCCTCCCAGGCTTTGGAGAATTTGCTTAGAAAGGCGATTATCAGGGGTGCCTGGATGGCTCCGTCAGTTTAGTGCCTGGCTCTTGATCTCAGCTCAGGTCTTGATCTCAGGGTTGTGAGTTCAAGCCCCATGTTGGGTTCCGTGCTGGGTATGAAGCCTACTTAAAAAAAAAAAAAAAAAGGCGAAAATCATAGATATGTGTTCCTTCTCCCCTGAGTTTCTCATCAGGCTTCTTAGGTGGAAAGTCTGTCAATCCATTTTATTTATTTATTTTTTAATGTTTATTTATTTTTGAGAGAGAGATACAGAGTGTAAGCTGGGGAAGGGGTAGAGAGAGGGAGACAAAGAATCCGAAGCAAGCTCCAGACTCCGAGCTGTCAGCACAGAGCCCAACGTGGGGATTGAACTCACGAACCACGATATCATGACCTAAGCCAAAGTCGGACACTTAACCGACTGAGACACCCTGACGTCTCTCTCAACCCATTTTTAAGGAAAAAAAAAAATAACTGCTCCACTTAACCTAATCTCATATCCTTTGAAGTCTATAAACTAAGGATTCCCAGAAGGCTCTGGCTGTAGACTGGTCTTACTGGAGAATCTGGGAGGCCCAGCCCCTGTCTGACCTCCTTGGTTTCTTCTGTCTGGCACCTCCATAGCCGCCATCATGTAAAAATGAAACTAGGGGTGCCTAGGTGACTCAGTTGGTTAAGCACCCGACTTTGGCTCAGGTCATGATCTCATGGTTCATGAGTTCGAGCCCCGCATCAGGCTCTGAGCTGACGGCTTGGAGCCTGGAGCCTGCTTTGGATCCTGGGTCTCCCTCTCTCTCTGCTCCTCCCCTACTCATGTTCTGTCTCTCTCTGTCTCTCTTTGTGTGTGTGTGTCTCTGTGTGTGTGTGTGTGTTTGTCTCTCTCTCAAAAATAAATAAACATTAAAAACAATTTTTTAATGGGACTGACATGTCCTTTGGCACTGCATCTGCCCAGTAACTTCCTATTTCTCCTTAGATATCCTGCCCCAGGCTCCCTCCCTCTGAAAAGTGTCCCAATGTCAGATGGAGCAATGCCCTCTCTCCTCGTGTGCCTTCACTCCCTTTCCCTTACATATCGCTTTGTGTCCCAGCACGTTATTTACTGATCCAGTTTATTCGGAGCCGGGGTCTTCTGGAAGCAGGAACCATCTTACTTTCCATTAAAACCCCACGCCCAGCATACAGGAGGAGCTCAGTATCAAACGAATTATTTAATTAGGAAATAAAAACCACCGCCTCCCTCTCTCACTCTTCAAGTAGTGACAAGAACTGGCATGTGTGGGGATTCCATTCAAAACTGAGAAGCTCAGCTTTACTGAGTGGGTCTCCAGATGAGCAGGACCAAACGACAGTTATTATTTCAGTCTCATGATTCACGCTCTCTTGAATGCTGCAGGTTCACAAGATGTCAATGCATCACTTGGGGGAGAGCCCAAGCACTACTGAGTTTTGTGTGGTGAGGTGTTGTAGGCGTCCAGCTGGAGCTGTGTGGGGTCATTACACAAAGCCAATCAAACGGTAATTCCACGGACTTCACCCTCATTTATGTCCCGAACTGCTGCCTCTCCACAGGCTTCCCTCTGGTTCAAGAACAGGAGAGAAGATAAAGCTAGGGTGACCTGAGAGACCAAAGTGACTTCTCTCGGCTGCACTGTGATGAATGACCCTGACCACAGTTATGAGCCCTGGAAAGCCCATCACCCAATTCCCTGGTCAAGTGTAGCCAAGACTTCAATCCAGTCAAAGGCTTCTCTCTGAGCTTTTGCTTCATCAACCCTCTCTCTGCCCATCTCCATGGATTCTGAGTCACAAGCCTGGGTGGGTCTGGCACCAGTGTGTTTTTTTAATTAGGTTAGTGTACAGGTAGGCGTAAGAACCAGTGCTGTCAGCAATCAACCAGCTGGTTCTTTCCTGCCTCGTACCATCTGCGTCAGTCAGAAACACCAGAAATATGACTCTCAAGTGACTTGTTAGGTCCCCTGCCTCCCGCTCCTTCCCTAAGGTCTCGTACTAATCCAATCGCAAGACAATCTGCGTGCCTTTGGTCTCACATTAGCCACCTAGCTGGTCCCCTACCCCAAGGATGATTGCGGTATCAAACCTGTTCACCCCGATTCACACACCCTTGAGATTGAGCTCCTCCTTCAGAAGATCATGTCAGGAATACAGTACGAGAGAGTCGTTCCTCATTCATTCATGTATTTATTCATTTACTCAACAGGCAGGTACTGAGCACTCATTACGGGTCAGACATGGTGCCAGGCTCTCAAGATTCAATGGCCAATGATACCACAGAGTGGATCTATGAGAAAGAGACTAGCTGATATCACCAGCGTCGACAAGAGGGCTGAGCCCAGTTTTGTTTCTTCCTTTTCTCTCACCTATTACCCAACACCGACTCCAGACCCATGAGTGCTGCTCGGGGGCTGAGGTTGGCCTTATGGGTCTCTGCATAAGCACTGTCACTTGCCTACTTGTCACTTGCTCTGCTCCTCAATGCTTGACACCAGCCCTCCTTATCCATAAACCGTTAAACACCAAACATCATTTACTCAGAGTGAGGCCCAGGCCTTGATCCCCAAAAAGATTTCCTTTCTATAGACATCTTGGGTCTAGCTCCATATAGTAATTATGTATTTTGAGCACAGAGTCTTCCATGACGTGTCTGTACAGAGGGCATCAATAAGTCCATCCCCTCCCCCACTTAACACTCCTTCTAAACTTACAGTCACGAACTAGTGACCTTGTCCATTCCTCTGGTTCTATTTCCAGGGCTAAGACGGTCCCTCCTAACATTGGATGTTAACCCAAATACCCAAGTGTGTGTGAAAATACCTTTCCACATTGGGTGAAAACAATACGTTTGTCTCCATCACCGATGTGAACTATGGTATCTATTCCTAGGAAAATTGACCAAGGAAGGAATGACTCAGCAATTGACATCAGTACATCCGTTATTTAATACTTTTAAGTTCGAATTTTTCGTTTTTCCTTTTAAGATTTCAAACTAAATTGGATAACTATAGGAACTATAGAAGCGGGGACTCTGATGAACGGTCAGGACTGAGGGGAATCAAGTCCTTGTTCCTCTGGAGATTGATTAGATACCAACAACAACAACAAAATAAGTCAGGGAAAAATGATTTACCAAGACTTTCAACGTGAGAAATACGAACCAAGGAAGAGATCTCAGAGACACGCAGAAATAAGGGCGCAAAGTATATCAATAAGAGATGAGAACGACACATGCCAAATTCTGAGATGGGGAGGGAGGGGAAAGTGATATGGAAGATCGGTTTGTGTTGTGTAAGCCCACCTCCTGGGACTTTTGTTCTCGTTTACTGGGAGTGAATTATTAATACCTGCTTTCAGCTTGAGTTTGGCATGAGGATCGGTTGACATAATGAAGTGCGCATTGCAAGCAGAATTTGGAAAGGCAAAATAAAGACAGGCTGAGCAGAAGTCAAAGCCTGCTTCTACTATTTCTGACTACATATGACCTTGGCCCAACTAAGAAACAACTCTGGACCTCAGTTTATCTATAATTTGGGGCTAATAATGCCCACCTCACAGGATTTCATGAGGATGAAACAGGGTAACAAAAATGGTAAAGATTAGCTTACTTTCCTCTTCTTAAAACATTTTTGAGGGCATCTGGGTTGCTCAGTCGGTTAAGCGTCTGACTCGATTTCAGCTCCAAATTATCGTCTCATGGTTCGTGAGTTCAAGCTTTGCTCGGGGCTCCATGCTGATGGGGGGAGCCTGGTTGGGATTCTCAGTCTCCCTCTCTTTCTGCCCTTCCCCCGATCTCTTTCTCTCTCAAAGATAAATAAATAAACATTAAAAAAAAAACACTTTTGGAATAGATAATTGTCTCTTTTTTTCCCCTAAAATTTATGTTTTTTGAGAGAGAGAGGGAGAGAATATGCAAGCAAGTAGGGGAGGGGCACAGAGATTGAGAGAGAGAGAGAGAGAGAGAGAGAGCCCTAAGCAGACTCCACACCATCAGCACAGAGTCTGTCTGACTCGGAGCTCGATCTCACAAACCCTGAGATCACGACCTGAGCCAAAGTCAAGAGTCAGATGCTCAACTGACTGAGCCAGCCAGGTGCCCCTGGAAAAGATAATTGTCAAAAAAAAGAGCAACATATTTGACTGGAAGTGAGGTAAGAACACCTGACACATTTAAAGAATTTGGAAATTTTACCTCCTGTACGTCAGGTCCTTGAGGTTTTAAAAAGATACGCCTTAGCTCAGCGCTGACCAACAGAACCTTCTGCAATGATGGAAATACCCCATGTCTACACTGCCTGATATAGCAGCTTCTGCCTACATGTGGCAATTGCACACTCGAGATGCAGCTAGTGCAACTGAGGGACTGCCTATTTGGTTTTATTTACTTATATTATAAATTTGAATAGTCATCCATGGCTAGCTACTTATGCAATTAGTGCTCCTTTAGATTTTTCTAGAACTTTCTGACTATAAGGTTCTCCCACACTGGACTTGAGGAGCCCAAAGAGTGAGTTCAAGCACATAGGCTCTGGAATCAGTGTACCTGGAATCAAATCCCAGCTCTGCCACTGGGTGGTCTCACCAAAGTGCCTTGTACCTCAGTTTCCTCAACTGTGGAAGAGCAATGCTAATGACATCTGCCTTATATAAGATGTTGGGAGCAATAAATAGATACAAGCAAGAGTCTCCAAGGGTGTTATGATTATTTACTCAATAGACACGGTCCCCATGGGGCACCTGGGTGGCTCAGTTGGTTGAGCGTCCAACTCTTGATTTGGGCCCAGGTCACGATCTCATAGTTTGTGAGATTGAGCCCCATGTCAGGCTCTGCACTGACAGCATGGAGCCTGCTTAGGATTCTCTCTCCCTCTCTCTCTACCCCTCCCCTGCTCTCTCTCTCAAATATAAATAAATAAACTTAAAAGAAAAAAAAGAAACAGTCCTCATGCTTTATTGCGACTGTGGATTTACTCTTCTGCTGAGCCCGCTAAGCTGTCAGCATCACTATAACACCAGTGCCAGCCACCATACCTGGCACATTTAGACTCTCCATAAATGTTTAAACAGTGTTGGCGGGAGAGAGGGAGGGAGGGGGCAAAAGAAAGGGGGGAATGAAGGAGGACTGAATAATGAATGAAGCAGGCAGTAATGTTTTTCAGGAAGAGTGAAGAAAGCTTCTGAAATAAAATAAATGACACAAGATGAAAGCTCTCAAGAAACATTTCAGTGGAGATGACCGCTGAAGATGAAGACAAAGAACATACTCGGGAGGAAGGCACGCTCCCAAGGGATAGCTAAGGAATTCGATCACTCGGAGAACCACAGGAAGAGAAAGGTGGGCGAAGGGGTCTGTTTAAGTACCACATATACAAAAATAAAGCCTTCAGGGGTGCCTGGGTGGCTCAGTCGGTTAAGCATCTGCCTCTTGATCTCTGCTCAGATCACCATCTCACGAATCATGAGTTCGAGCCCCACATTGGGCTCTGCACTGACAGCGAGAAGCCTATTGAGATTCTCTCTCTCCCTCTCTAAATAAATAAATAAATAAATAAACAAACATTTTCAAAAAAAACCTTCAGTCATTTAATAAGTGGACTGAGTCACACTTCTTCAAGACAATGTGGTTGTCAGGTATGTGACCCTATCTGTCCATGGTGTAGCCCAATCCAAAAGTGGCCGTTGTCACTGAAGTATGTGTTCTGTTGACTTCCCATTCCCACATTTTTATTAACCCTACGTTCACCAGTTCCCCCCAAAAAAGCAGTGTTGGGCAAGTTTTCATAACTGTTTATTCATTATAAATAGTAAATATTTACTGCACTTTTTACATGAAAGACATTTTTACAACACATTGTTGTTGGTTGAGGCTGCAACACAAAGAGACCGCTTCTCTTGACCCATCACCTTCTATGACCAACGTATGAACTAAACTGGAGCTACGTCTAATCTCACTAACCCACTACATCATCGTCCTCAACTCTAAAGGGAATGAACCTGTGCCTACCTCGTTCGTGGTTCCGAGAATAGAAAGAAATAAATAACACTGCCTTCCACCTTCTTGTTCCTCGTAACATCTCGAAAAACAAATTTATTGACATTCTAAAATGTCACCACGCAAATGTATGTAAACCTCAGTTCCTATAGTCTTTTCATACTGGATTTCCTTGTATAATTTAAGAGTACGTGAGAACCACGTGGACATTTCTGTTCTCGCCCTGCCTTTCATAGAAAAGAGAAGAATGTAAACGTCGTCATTTTAAAAGCATTATTCTCGAACACGGTCTCTAGTCGAAAGGAGCAAGCCGGGTGTCGGCTGTCCATTAAATGGCGAACGTCATGCATTCTACCGCAATGAATCATGGGCTGCGAAAATAAAGCACCTGCAAAAATAGAGTTCTGATTCTGTTTCTACGGCCCTGGCCACTGCCAAAGCGTCCGTGAGGTACTCAGTATTGCACACCGATAAGCAGCTGTGGGAATGCACGTCACTTCTTCTCCACCGCGCCCGCCCCCCGCCCCAGCCAGGTTGGCTTCAAAATGAAAATGAACTGGGGAAAATCTCCCATACCTCTCCCCACACCGAGAAAGAAAACAAGCCTTTCTTCCTGTTACCCCATATCCTGTTAGCAAGGCTGCCCGCCCGGGACATTATTTATTGACACCCGGGCTACAGAGGAGGGTAAGATCACAAATAATTTATTTGGGAGGTCCTTTACATCTAGTCTAACGTCCTAAAAAAAAAACGGTGCCATTTATTTTTATATCGATTTCCAGTGTGTAAAAGTCAAGGATTCCTCCATTCCTGCTTCGTTCCGTGAGCAGTTTTAAAATCGCAGGCGTGTCAGCATCGAACATCAAACATGTCATACTTTAGAGTACTCTCTGACTTGACTTTAGAAATATTCTGCTTGCCTGAACCAGTCCAGATAAGTCTCTGACACACATGCACGCATGCACACACGCACGCACACACACCACGCACGCACAGAAATGGAATGTTATAGCTCCTTGATCATCAGCACTGAAGAGTTGGGGTATGTGATATGTAGCCATGTGAAATCGTTGCCTTCAAATGTTGTGTTTGTCTTTTTACTGTTCCAGGCCTTCCTTTCCTTTCCTCCACCGCACTTGTCCAACATGTTCAAAAGAATTTGAGACCAACTACCGGAGGCGGAGAAAAAAAAAAATCACTCTTCTTGGTCTCCTGTCAAGACCGCCCCCCAAAAAGGTGAATTTTGTTTTCGGAGAAGATTCTTCACGTGTAGGCTGTGGAGACCGGAAACAGGGCCAGTGTGAGCTCTGGGTGGACAGTTCACTTATGCGATATCTGGCTTGAGATAATGAAAGGCACCTGTAAGGAAACACACGCAGCATTTTAGGTCACACCGGGACAATTCACAGCGAGAGGCAAAATCAGCTACAGGCTGTCAATGTCATATTTAATACCGCGGTATCAAAGGATCGAGGCCAATATTTTTATTCCCAGGACAAGTCTGACACAAGTCTGTGTCCTTGGGATTATACCCCATATGATCCTTGAGCCGACCTCATTAGGAACATGTGTTTCTAATGCCAGGGGTTATTTCATTTGGGCCAACCCTCGTGTTTTACCCCGTGACAATCAGGCTTCGCATCTCAGCAATTAATAACCGCAAGATGTTGTTGACATCAGTTCAGAAAATAATTGTGCCAGGGAGCCCTTGCCGGGACCATCGGCTGGCTTTGCCGCGACACTGATCCCGGGCTGTGAGGGCTAATGGGGCGACTGCCACCCCTTTCTTAAGGAAGCATGGAGATTTTTCATCCTTTGGGGAGGAATTACCCCCCCCCCCCCGCAGAAAGACCAAGGCTTACTTTGTCCATACTGCCCGTATTGGTAGCCGGTGACGGGGTCCATACTGTAGCCCGTGGTGCTATAGGTGGGCGGACAGTAGGACTGAGAGGTGGGCAGACTGTCCAAGCTCTTCATGTGGTCTAGTCTCTGGCTGCAGCTGGCCGACACGGTGGTGGTAGGTTCCAGCCCCCCGGTGAGCGGGGAGAGAGCATAATCGGTCTGGGGCTGGTGGGGCACGCCACCGTGGTTGGTTAGCAGTCCCATTACCTAGAAGAAAGAGGCAGATGGGGAGGAGGTAGGAAGGCAGGGCGACCCGATCAGAGCTGAGAGCTGAAAGAGTCCCTGGAAAGAAAGGTCCCGTTTTTGTTTCTTTGGAAATCTGCTGTGACGGGGCCATCCAGGAGACGCTGAGCGAGAGGCAAAGGGGCAGGGACCCCACCTCATGCCCAGTGATAGCATCTGACTGCAGTTTCAGAGAAAAAAAAAAAAAAAGGCAGGGGGAGGAAAGAGAAAGAGGGAGGAAGGGAAAAGAAAAAGAAGTGGAGAGACTCACCACGCCTCTGGTGATAAAATCGGACTAGAATTTCAAAGAAAGGGGGGAGGGAAGGAGGGACAGACGGAGAAATTATATCTGCTGGCATAGAGCACTGGCTAATCATGTATCACATCTGGAAGTTTCACATGTGACTTTTAACCACACATTTGCTTATATATTTTATTTTTTTTNGCCACCCAGGCGCCCCTGCTTACATATTTTAAAAAGCTCAATGGATTCAAATGAAATTCTTGGTGTGTATTTTAAGATGCCTATGTCTCCTTTCACAGCATTCTCTCTCCAGGAAGTTCCTCTCCCTAACTTAGTCATCTTTCACTTAATTAGAAATAATTAGGGGCGCCTGGGTGGCGTAGTCGGTTAAGCGTCCGACTTTCGCTTAGGTCATGATCTTGCGGTTCGTGGGCTCGAGCCCCGCGTCGGGCTCTGTGCTGACTGCCAGCTCAGAGCCTGGAGCCTGTTTCCGAGTCTGTGTCTCCCTCTCTCTCTGACCCTCCCCTGCTCACGCTGTCTCTCTCTCTCTCTCCTAGAAATAAATAAAAATAAAAAAAAAGAAATAATTACTCCCTCCCTGATGCTCCCAAGTGCTTTATTCATCCCTCCCACTACGCGATCATGACTTTGCTCACCTACTTTGAGTCATGAGAGTTTTGAGGCTAATAATCTACTTGCCTTTATAGTTCTAGAACCTAACATGGTACTTGTCACATATCAGGTAGTGAAGGAGGGAAGGAGGAAGGGACAGAGGGGGAAGGAAAGAGGGAGAGGGAAGGATGGCTGGCTGGCTGGCTGGCTGGCTGGCTGGCTGGCTGAAGGAAGGAAGGGAGTGGTAACCAACTCTCCAAGTAACTGCCTCCATTGCCTGCTGTTTCGCTTCTTCTGTAAACATTTCATATATAAGAAGTGTGAAAAGGAAAGAAAAGTCCGAAATGCAAACACGTTCCAAAAACTCCCTTCAGTTTTATAAATAACCCTGGAGAGAAAGAGAACTTTAAAAAGAAAAGAAAAAAACCACCTTGTGCTAACAGAACAACTTTCAGAGGCGCGTGGGGAGGTGTTTCAGGAACTCAAGCTCCCTGACCCTTACAGCCCCTTGTGATGGAAGTAAGTGGCTAATTAATTTGGCAGCTGGAAAACTGCCACCCGAGAGAGAGGGAGGGATTTTTCTCGGCTGCTCTGATCTAGCAGCAGGGGTTGAGAAGCCGTTGAGGAAGAAATCAGGTACAGTTGTGGAGAACCTCCAAAATATAGTACCTGTTTACCTAGTGTTTTAGCGCCGGAGCCCACAACTGCACGCATTGCCATCATATTCCCATCGTGTTGGGGCGCCTGGAGGGCTCACTTGGTTGAGCATCTCACTTCCGCCCAGGTCATGACCTCACCGTTCACGCGTTCGAGCCCCGCACCCGGCTCTGTGCTGACAGCTCAGAATCTGCTTCGCATTCTGCGCCTCTCTCCCTCTCTGCCCCTCCCCCACTCGTGCTCTATCTCTCAAAAATAAGTAAAAACATTTTTAAAAATTATTTAAAAAATATTCCTGTTTTATCTGAGGAAGAAATTAAATGTATAAAGAAGAGCAGGAGGGGAGAGTCGCAGTGAACGCCAAGCCCCCTCTCTGGCCTCGTGCTGTCCCCAGAGGGAATGCAGACCACAAAATGCTGGGTGTAGGGGTTCCATCAAGGAGAGAGAGGCACCACTCTTGCATCCCAGAAGAGGCATCCTAAATTAGATTTCAAAACCAACGATGCCACAATTCCCTTTGGGAAAGGTCTGCATAATCCTCGCAGCCAAACAAAATCTTCTTGAAATGCAGCTTTAAGCTGATCTATCTTCAATTAGCCCCAGGAGACCAAAGAAGGGGGTGGTCTGCTTACCACCATCGAGGGATTACGCTTTCTTCCTGTATTTTAACAAGCCACCCATTCCCCTCACCTTTCCCCTTAAGAGCTAGTCTCTGTTTCCTTGTCTGCCTTTCATCTGCTGTGTGTGTGTGAGCATGTGAGAAAGGGGGGCCGATGTGCAGAAAGCGACACAGCAAAACCCACATTTTAAAAGATGATCTAGGAGATCTACATTTCCTTGAGTTATGTGGTGGAATAGCTTTTTTAAAAGCTTTAAAAACGACCTATATTCTAAAAAATAACCATATGTGACAGAGCATAGATTTATTTTACTGGGGATTTGGAGAAAGCAAAAGTCACAAAATAAAGAATCAGGAGGATTCAGGGCTCCAGGACGATAGAAGACTCTAGAACATGGGGTTCTCATGGACCCTACCCGATGCCATTTATGGTCCGTTGATTGCTTCAATCAAGAAATTGCTTTTTCTCCTTTTAAAAACTGTGAATGTCACCCAGAATGCATTTGAGTTTTTTCCTGAATGTTCTTCCACCTGCATGGGTTTTTGTCTTCTTTTTTTTGGCCTTTGAGTTTGGGTCGATGATTTTACAGTATATGTTTGGAAAATTCATAAAAATGCTGTTGACATACTAATTTATTAAGTATTTTATTTCAGCCCAAATTCTCCATTTGTGTCTCTTAGAAGAAAAGAATCTAAAGTAGAGGTCATTCAGTGCCACGTTTATCCTTTCAAATCAGGGGTATCTCTTTGTCTACTGGAATGATGCACAAGAATAGATGGGGAAAATAAAAATATGGAAAATGTAACTATTTCAATGCAAGAGGGGTAATGACTCAGGGCACAAATATTTTACTGTAAATAAGCGGTGCTGAGTAAAAACACGTACTTAGAAAAAGCAATTTTGTAATTACATTAATCCAGAGAAGAAAACTGGCCTGTGGCACTGGGTTTAAAAAGGAAATATATTTTAAATTAAAATGGCCTCCCTCATGAAAATACTTACTTAAAGCTTAGTTAATATTATGTCACTCTAAGGGAGAAAAGGAATACTCTGTACACAATTATAGTTGAAGAGTAAAAGCGAAATGTTATTCAAAACACGCACACTCTCCCATGAACTACCCGTGCATTCTTGTGATAAACCCATTTTTCATCCTCTGCCGTATGTTTCTTTGTTTGCATAACTTTGAAAGCAGTAATAATTTTGTCCATTGGAGAAAACGTTGAATATCCGAAAAAGAGAAGACATGAGTCCTTCCAATAAGTAAAATTCAGCTTATGATGTTGTTTATGAAGCAAACTTTGGCAATCCTGAATTATGACATACTTTAGGACAAGAGTTAAATCTAAGACCTAGAAATATATCTGCTGGAGAATGGAGAAGATACAGCTGTATCTAACCAGAGCTGTTTTCCAGGACAATAGGAAAGATAGTTCCTTAACGTCCCAGGGCACCACATCCTTAAGATGTTGCTGGAGCATGACCCAACCAGGAAGGATGACTGGTGAGTAAATGGAACAGGAAAGAATCCACACTGGGTCTTCCTATCCGTATGGCCAACGTCACACACAGAAAGCCAGCGACAACTACTGGTGGAGCAAGAGCCCTTCGTCCTGCCGTCCAGTACTTGATGCGAAAAAATTAAAAGGACCAGAGCCCAATTATCCTTGCTCTCTCGGTCTTCCCTGATAGAGCCCAGACATTTTCCTACAAGCTCTTCTTTCCACTGTGATGGCCGAGTATTGTCATCATTTTTCTCCAAAATTACATAAGGGTTGGAAAGAGGCACTAATAGCTTCCGACACATGGCCCCAAATGGAGATTAACAAATAATGATAAACTAATGTGATTTATTTCAGTATTTCACATGGAGAAAACTTGAGAAATGCACATCTTTTCAATAACTTCTCACTTAAAAACTGAAAAGGATATCTGTGTTGGAAAGTGAAATAGTGAATATATCAACGCAGAATGCATTACTTTCCCCTAACATAATTTAAAACCTCAAATCTCTATGGAAGGGTCCCATTACACTTTTATGTACATTTCTTTAAGAGCTATTTTGTATTTCATGTGGTTCAAGGGAAGCTATGGAAATTCCTTTTTTTGCCGCACAAAGAAGTTGGTGAACAAACTTCTTAGAACTCCCCCAGTATGGCTCTGGAATGTCTTCTAGCCATATTTTCTTTTTAAGAATATTATCCCGATTTCTTTTATACATGCTTTTCCTACAGCAATTTGTCATTTGAAGCCTAAAATAAAATCTCCATTTGTTGCAAAGTGGGGTATTTTCCCCCCTCAGAAACCATTAGTAAGCTATTTCTACCATAGGATGAATTTTTTGCCTGATTTTTTTTTTTTAATTTGGGGTTGAGGGAAGAATAAATAATTGTCCAGTTTTCACAAACAATTTCAAAGGAAAATAAATAAACTTGGAGCTGTTCCGTTCTGTCTACAGAACACTGACCACATTCTTATTAAATGCCAGAGAAGCCCAGGAGATACAATGACCAAGAAGAGTTTTCCTATAATAAAGATCACTGTTCTGTCCCACTGGGAAGGGATAAGGAAGGAAGACTTTCTTTTTACATTGAGTACGACTCCTAGGTGAAGCGTCTGAAAAAACCCATTAAGAACATTTCTAAATTGTTACCTCCAAAAACACTTCCCAGACACTGTTTCTAGATTGCTTTATGGAAAAGCATTTAAAAAAAAAAAAATGCAAAGCCTTAGAATCCTGTACCGGCACTAATGCCAATTCTTCAGTTGTTTGAATTATCGGAGACATTTTCCAAAGATATCCTTAAGGTCATTCCCCAGTTTCAGAATTCCAAACAGGCTGGAAGATTATACGGTTGATGAAAAACTAACTCTTGACAATTGCCCCATGCTATCTTTCTCTCGAATTAATTTTCCTATTGTAAGATTAAATGTAGAAGATAAAAACTAGAGGTTAAATGAAGATTTACATTTAAAACAATGTGTCTGGAAAATATTTGTCTCCGGCGTGTTATGGTTTTGCCGTCAGTCGAAAGGGCTCAGAGCTCATCCAAAATCTCAGACAATGTAGCAAATTGTGGGGTACATCTTGGTGCATCTTTTTTCCTTAGTGGGAATCCTGCTTCGTGTCTTTGTTTTCTTGTTTGTGCCGAAGTGATCAGAGGTTCTTGTGATTTCACATTTAATGATACACATTTATTTACATTTTGGAAAACTGCTGTGAAATACAGCTATGGTGGATATAAAGGGTTGTTGGGGGGAGGGTTAGTTTCTACCCTCTCCTCCAAAAGTCTACATACTGATTGTATACATATTTAATTTGTATGTAATTTCTTTTCAAAATGAAACAAAAATACTTGAATGTTTAAGTGGTTGTTTTTTTTTTTGTTAACACACGTGCTCTGGGAGTCATCTAATGCTTATATTTCAGGGACTGTATCTTTGAGGCTTGAACAGCCTAAATTTGGACAACTGAGAATTAGAACATTGCGTTCAGATTCAAGTGCCTTAGGAATTATCCTGCAGTTGATTAGTATCTAAATAATTAGATTTTGGGCCCTGTCCCGTTTAAAAGCTCTATGAGGGAAGTTGCCTGAGGGCAGAAGTTTCTTTAAGGTAAGTATGGTGACCTTCTCACCCACACCCACAGTTGTGGGAAGGGCATGGCTGACCTTTACCTAACCGACAGAACGCCAATGCTTGTAAAACGTCCGGCTAAACGCGTCCTTGTTTTTCATTTTAATCCTTAGCTTACAGTTTGCAAGGAGCTATGTTTAATGCATGATTAAAAAGTAGGAGAGCCAGACAAGTGTGGTTCATATGCTGCCTGTATTTCTAAGTTTTATTTGAAAAGAGCACAGGCAGTGCTGTCTCAGGTAAACTCTAAGGTACAGATGCACTTGAATCTCCAGCCCCTATGGCCAATCACAGAACTTTTCTTTCATCCGTTCTCTAAGGTACCTATTTCTCAAAAGAGCTAGGCTGTTAAATTGATAGCAATATTTTTTAGGCACTGCTGACTAAACCTTAAATCCTGGCAAAGACTTAGCACAGAAATGGCTTGCAGTCGTGACATGTATACACACAGACACACACACACACACACACACACAAACACACACAACACCTTACATGCACGTATACATTGTTTACTTCTAGCCAATGATGAGCATGTCCATCTATTATCAATAAAATAAAGCCCATTAAGAAAACGTTTATTCCACCTACATGGAAAAGTATGCCAGTTAATACAGTTGGCATTGGACAATGTTAGACCCACCATGGGTCATAATAAAATTCTCATATGTTTTAATTCATTTACGCATGCCTGCATTTAATATGCTTTGTGACCATGTCTACAATTAATATGATTTATGGGAAAGGAACATGTGCAATATTGGGGGTGGGGGGGGAGGGGAGAGCCTAGACTGTTTTTCTTCTATGAATGAAAAATATAACAAACCGGCTCAAGGAAAATCGTTGGCTGTTAGCATATTAAGAGGGACTGACAGAGCCCTGAGTAAACTTGAGGGAGTTAATGATATCCTCTTATCTGACCCTGACACATTTGCAGCATGTAATTTACAGAAGCTCTGTCCAGGGAATCTTGACAAATGCTCCTAACGATGTCAGGGCAATGTTCCATTCTAATGGAAAACAGATGTGGGTCAGATACTCTCATTCATCACTTACCACAGAGAGTCTCAAACTCTCTCTGGGAGGAATGGTATTACCTGATGTTAACTCTTCCCACCACCACTGCAGTCTTCTCCAAGGTAAGCACTCAACCCCATCACCGCTTCAAAAAACCTGCCTGAACACATGACTGTAGAAAATCAAACGTATGTCTGGGTTTAATTTCATGACCACTGCAGGACATGTTTGCTAAATATTAATTGACCCTTTGGGACCTAGGATTCCAAATCGAGAAGGCGAAAAGCTCTACACTTGGGTATCCCACAATACTTCAGGGAGATGGATTAAAACTTCATTTCTAATTGCCCATAAACGAAACCTGCATTCAAGGAACGGGCAGGACTGATTCACCCTCATCACCATTCATAAATGCAAATCTTGCTGCACCTTAACTGCCCAGCTCTAAGAGTCACACACACACACACACACACACACACACACTAAACTTGAAGTCCAAGTTGGCTTTCAGAAAGAAGAGCCTCAACTCTGCCCCTCTGAAACAAAGGATGTGGGGCTACACTGGAATCTCTTTCCCCTGAGATTTTCCCTTCCCCCCCAGTGCTCTAACAACATGGAGGACAGACATTCCGGCCTACCAAGGAAGAGAAACAGTGGCCCATTTCAACAAGGAAATTTCTTCCTTTTTCTAGACCATGTGTGATGCAGGCAAATATTTCTATGGCTGCCCAAAGTCCTAAGATGCCATCTACTAAACGCCTAAGATTACAGCAGAGAAGTTTCCCTACCTTTCTCTTCACATGAAAGAAGGTATGTTCTCAGGGTAGAGGAAAGAGCCAACTGAAAAGACCAAGTAATACTAACTTAATGGGTAGATCTCAGGAAGGCTTTTTCTATTAATCACGGGAAAGCAGAGGGCAGTCCTGCAAAAGTCGAAGAATCTACCTTTTAAGCAATGTGTTCCTGCCTATTTCACAGGATTTCCAAGACCCATGGATACCTGCAGCAACTCCATCAATATGGGACATCTGAGAATACAGTCTTCCAAGAACCAGAAGCTACTGCCCCACTGAGGTAAAATCCTATGTACCTTAATTCTCTCTCTTAGCCAACTCCAGGGACACGGAGCCAGTAAAGACGGTGTGTCGCTCATCTAGCTGAACCTGATCATAAATTGGACATGGTCCATGTCTCCAATTGCACAGGTAACTGGATGTATGTGGGGAACATACAGGGCTCACAGTGAAACTGCTTACATAGTTCCCTGAGGTACAGAAATGTAATCTGTTCCTCCCGATCTTGACAAAATAGTCTTTGTAATTTAGCGAATTGAGAATATTCCCCAATGAGCCACTCAAAATTACTCAGATTGTCCCTTACTTTCGAAGATCTTTCCACTGCACCTGTAGTTTTAGCTACCTTTATTCTTTACTGATGAGAGAGAAGCATAGCGTTCATCCGATTCGCTTAGCTTTCCAGTCCCATAGAAGCTGAAGTGTAGATTTTTAAAATGTGTTCATGTCAATATTGTGTTTCAATAAATCAAAGTGAGATTAAAAAAGGAACCATTAGGATAACGCTGGCCCCTCCCCTCTCTTAGCCCCATGGAATGAAGGATCGTTGGCTCTCATTCTTGCTGTAGTGAGTTCTTATGTTCTTGTGATCTGAATTTCTCTTTAAAAAATTTTTTTATTATTTTTTGAGACAGAGAGAGTGCAAGCAGGGAAGGGGCAGAGAGAGGGCGAGAGAGAATCCCAAGCAGGCTCTCTGCTGACAGCTCTGACATGGGGCTCAAACTCACAAACGGTAAGATCACGACTTGAGCCGAAGCCAAGAGTCAGACGCTTAACCAACTGAGCCACCCAGGCACCCCGTGATCTGAATTTCTCCAACAAAACCAAGATGTGTACATTGTATTTCTGGGCACTTTTGTATCTCAGGCACAGTACAATTACTGCATTCTGAACGGACAGCAAAACGCATCCTTAGCTCTTTAAGATGTCCAAGTAGAATCCCTGAAAATACCCGGGTCCACCAACAAACTGCCTTTCTTTTGCTATTGTCCGGTTTCCACACTTGCCTTTTGGGGGCAGGAACAAACAAAAAGTTTTTGTTTTGTTTTGTCTTTTGTCAGCGGTTCATGGGATATTTTGGAGTAAGTAGTCGTGAAAGCCCTGTTGCAGGCTCTTGTTACTTCATCAAAAAGCATTTAAGTTTCTCCAAGCACTGTGTTTCCCAGCCCAGCTCCTATAGGACAATTCTTTTTTAACATCTTCCAAGTGTAACAAGAAGTTGGAACAGAAGCTAAGATAGTTTAAGCAACATGTCTGAAGTCCCACAGCTGGTAAGTTTTGGAATCTACGTGACTTAGATCAATGAGTAACGTCCACACTGCCCTCTAGTCCTAGAAATCTCTTGCCTCTCTTTATGCCCTTCTCTGCCTTATCTAAACATTATTAAGTGGTTAATAGCTTCTTCCTTAAAATTACTCTTTTGCCCGCTATGTTATTATTATACGGGTGGCAGGGAGGGGGCCGACAATGTGTCCAGGTGAAAGATCACATCAGACATTAAATAGAAAGAAAATTCACTTGTGGAAAAAAAAAATCAAGGGAAGCATTTTAGAAATGGACAACTCATGAGCAGACCTCCACCCGTGTTTTCTCTCACTTAGCACTTCCTAGGAAGGGTGCCTCAAAACTTGATAGTTTCATACTCAACAAAAGGGCTCCATAGTTAAATTAGAAAACCAAATTAGACAGACATGCTTCCGCACTGCAAGACTTATCAGAGCCTTTAGTAGTCTGATGTGCCCTGGGATTTTGAAAGGTAACACTTATCAAATCGTTGACTCAGAATCCTTTTTCCCCAAACCACTGTTTCAAGGAGCCCACTGTGGGGAACTAGCCTTTATTATGAGGCACTGGGTGGTTTCTGGGTGTTTGAAGATGATTACGACCTAGTACCACTCCTCTAGAAGCTCACAGTAAAAGGGAGAATGGGCACATTATTATGTAATACCGCTTGGCGTGTGTTTTAACAAGGTGCAAATACACCAACGTACATCAGCAGAGGCTGAAAGAAAAAAATTCTGCCTGCAAGAGTCATGGACATGTTGACACCGAACTAGAAATTTTCCTGTGGAGTCACACATAAATAGAAGCTCACCACTATGGAGGGTTTTTAAATCAGAACTTCCATTAGAATTTTTTTTTTTTAACGCAAGCTGCCCAAAATGAGACATCAGGGTTTTTTGTAAGAGAAAAAGATAAGTTATTTCTATCAACGGTGCCTGCCTCCTTCACTGTTCAGCATTGAGATTCTCTCACGGGCAGGAAATATTTCCTTCGGGGTGGAAATACTATCCTGTGAGTCTACAATATGCACTGCCTCGCAACTGCCCATCGTTCTCATAGGAACAATGAGCAGCAACAGTGCAGTGAGTAATCTCAGCAACTCCAGGTTCCTGAACTCGAGCTAAATGTCAAGAGTAATTTTTAAATATCATACCGTACATTGAAAAATACACACCTCTGATGAAACCCAGACTGTTTCGCAGAAACAGATTTCTTTAGGAAAAAAGAAAACAAAAAATAGTATACAACTAATGACTAAATCCAGTCTTTTGCGTCTGTAGTACAAAGCACACATTCAGCCGCTAATTGAATAAATATGCAAGTATTCAGATTTCTGTAGATATTGCCATTTTGCAAATGCAGTAATAAATTAAAAGCTTTACATTGCATTCTAGCCACATATAAAGGGTTGATTCAGACCACTGGCCTCACACTAGAATCCAGCACGGTTTTCCTGCGTTTTACCGACGACAAAGAAAAACTTTTTATTCTAGTGGCTTCGTTATAGACCCAGCAATCACACACAACTTTTTCTCCCCAACGGCTAACCAAATCCGAATGCGCCTAGAAACCACGGGCTTGTTGCATTTGATTTGTGCAATCTACAGGGGAAAGTAGCTAATGGAGTTTCTATTTAAATCAACTCAGCAGACACACAAAAAATTTAATTCAGCAAGAAAGGTTTGCTTGTGGCTCATTTCAGTGAGATGATGTAAGATTCAGTCATTGATGCTGCTCCCTCCCTTCTTTCAAAAGGAGGTTTGGGCCAAGTAGTTGTCTCTTTCAAAATTCTCCCAGTCTGTAACTAACTCAAGAGGCTGTGGCCAGAGCTGACACAAACCAGGGCCCTCCTCATATTCTGTAAGGGTAGCAACCACAGCCTTCGGAGAAAAACCAAAGGCACCGGGTCAATTACAGCCTGCACTGCATTCAAGAGATGGATTAGCAGCAGTGCGCTCACCACGGAGAACATCTTGAAAACCTAGCGCGGCGGAATGGAAACATGCAAACGGTCAACAGTTATTCTGGTGGGGCTGGAATGGGCTCATTTATGATCATAAACATCTTGGAGCCTTCCTAAACACGGGAGGCTTCGGCAGCCTTGGGTTTGAGCTCCCAGACCGCTCCAGGAATGAAACAATGAGGCTCGAGCCTTGGAAGGGCAGCCGCTTTTGCATGGAACGTCTCTCCCTCTGAGCTTTGTTTGACACCCGACCAATCTCTTTAATCAAAATCACTCCTCTTTCCTCCACAGGTGACTTTCTGGAAAGTGTAAAGGGAGGGAAGTACCTCTTTGGGAAACGGGTTGGTGGTCTGGCTCTTCACCATGGTAAAAGAGGGTGGAGGGCACACCCTCTGTCACCCAAAACAAATGGCCTGGCATCAAGTGGCTTCCGCATGTGCGCCCGCAAACGTCCAGAAAAATCGCTCTCCTCAAACAGGAGCTGGCCCTGCCACCAGGGTAAATCTCACTGCTTTTCCATGGATCAGCAGGACAAGAAAAAGTCAAGGAATTACCCTGCCTCCGAGAAGAAGGTTGCCCCTTGTGTGAAACAGAAAAGCACCGCTCACAACCGTTCTTAATGACTATACCTCGCCCACGTAACAAGCTGATCCGCGGTAAGCAAGCCCTTATTCCTTCGCTGGACAAAGCACCATCACCTTGCCTTGCAGCTAAGGAATTTGAGATAATCGTGAACACTGAGATGCAAAAAAAAAAAAAAAAAAAAAAAAAAAAAAAAAAAAAAACTGACGAGCAAAATCAAAAGCAGTCTTGAGTTTTGTGTACACATACTAACACTCAAATGCTTCTCCCTAATAGGTTTCGGGATTAACAAATGTTTGTCAAAAGAAACTGTGCTGAGCAATTGAAATCTAATTTGAAATGGAACCACGACGGTCTAATACATATATGCATGAAATGAGGACGCTCACTAATAAGCATGGCTGCCACCAAATATGCAATTTACATACATTACACACTAATAATCTCAATTTTAATATTATTCTTTAAGAGCAACTGGATGGGTGGTTGAGCTAAAGGTTTTCTTTTGTAAAATGCGAACAAGAACAAAAGTTGATCCTGGCCGTCCTCCGCCATTAACCACAATCTCGTTTTCTGTGAAGAGCTAGCGGCTCATTCTCGGGTCTGTCCCAACTCCTCGGCGCTGTCATGTTACAACCGGACTTAAGAGATGAATGGTCGACGGCCTTGATGAGAAGGGCAGACCTGTGCTTTGTTGCTGAGGTGTTGAGTGGTGAGCAAACATTCGAGGATTTGTAAACCTCGTACACAAGACTTTAGGAGAATTTTTTCTTTCCTCAGCAGATTATCCATGAAATGGGACAGGTATCCTCGTTATTCAATTACATCTTATCCAAGACCTGGCTGAAAATTTGAAACGAGCCCTCTGAGCAGAGCTCTTACCGTGGGGATTTATTAATAACAGTTAAACGTTCCTTAAAACAAAACTTTTTTTTTTAATTTAAGCCTATTTTCTTATTTTGTCCTTGGTTTCCCTCATAAACCAGAAACGAAAATCTACCCCTCTGCTCTAAACATACAATGTGTTCATAATAATCCAGATTTATACCAAATGTATTTTTAAGTATTGCTGAATTGAGAGAGTACTCAAAATTTATGGCCGCTGAGGTTGCAGAGAGGATTTCCTCTTTTTTAGGGAGGAAAATACTTAAAATGAATGTAGGAAAGGCTCAGAAAGCTTCTTGGATATCAAATGGCTCCGTAGGAAAAAGAAAAAAAAAAAAGGCCATGATATAAGAGTAAATGAATCAAAACCATATGGATCAAATTTTCCCTAAAATACACAGTTTGAAAAATTAAGGAGGAAAAGTGCTTGGCAAAATGTGTTTTAGGTTTTACCAAACCCAAAACATTTGAAGAATCATTTGCAATGGTTGATGAACCCTAAATGCCGCCAAGTTGGCCCATTTTTGTATACAACATGACAGTAAAAAAAAAAAGGAGGGGGGGCTTTCTAGAAACCATGTAACCCCACTGATACTGTATTTCACTCAAGAAATCATTAGAAGCTGTGACCAAAAGCCGTGGAGACTGGAGAAGTGGGGTGGGGGTGGGGCATGAAATGACAGAAGTTTGTTAAATTAATTGGCCTTGTTTTTGGGGGGTTGGCTATGTGTGTTCTGGAGGTGGGTGGGGGGCAGTGAAGGGAGTGTTTCTTGCGAAGGAAAGTTAATTGGAAGAACATGGGCCAAATGTTAATTAGTCTCATGTCCTAAGCATCTGCTAGTATTTCCTCGATACCTCCTATCCACGTCAAGATTCCTTTTTCTCTCCTGCTGGTGTTGCAAGGTGCTGGGAACAGGCTCTGCAGAGCACAGGCATGGGCTCTAATGCCCCGTATTCTTTCTGCACTGTCCCCACACCAAGAGAACACAACCTTTCGAAAGAAGGCTGCTACTGCTGGATGGAAAGCCCTCGCTAGAGTGACTCGAACCATTTTCTTCTCTGTTTGTCATTCATTAGAGAAGCCCCATCTCCTAAAAGGGTTATGAAGTTCAAACGAAATACAGTGCAATTCAGAGACTGCACAAAAGGTTGGGGTCATAGCCTATCCCCTCTGTCACCCATCACTGAGACTCTTGCCTCAGGTCCCCCTGACAGATCCCGTCTTTGGGGGGGGGGAGTATGAAGCCAACCCCCCCCCCATTGGTGAAGCTTTTGGCCACGCCTGCAGGGAAATCAGGTCAAATAGCAATGCCAGAGCCTATGGGAAACTTGCTAGACTATTACGCTTCTTCGGGCAGTGAAATGTGTACTTTGTGTTTATGCAAGAATAACAACTGGAAGATGGAGAGATTTGGCTCTTAAGTCTGCCGGGAACCCGCTCTGTCATTTAGATGACTGCATTGCATTGGTCTCAGTTTTTACATAAGGAAAATGGCCATCTTCCTCGGATATAGTTACTGATTCCCTCAGAACGAGATAAACTGGCCAACGATTAAGTGGTGCACAGACCCTTTCAGCAACTCAGAGGAAGCCTATGCTCGAAGTTTCTAAAAGGTTTTGTCAACATTCTGATACTCTGTCAAGACACATGTCAGTTTACTGCTGCTCAAATCTGACCAGCTGAACAAGTGTGGCCTTCCTGAGTCACTTCACACCTGTCACGAGGCTGAGACCCTCCCCGAGAAAAGCACTGAGGGCATTTAGGAAATACCATTTGGCTAATGGCTCTGACTCCAAGCTTTAGAGGAATCTTTACGTGAGGGAGAAGACATGTTGGAGTCTCCAGAAGAAAACCAAACTAGAAGACACGCACACACAGAGAAACGATGTGCCCTTCTTTATGGTGTCTGTTCATTTCTTGACAGGAAACGAGAAAGCCCATTCCACCACAGTTCACACACATTCCAGCTCACGAGTTCCAAGTGGGAATGGCCAACACCACTAGATAACGAGTCAAAATCCACAAATTATTTTAACATGTCAGCCTCCTCTGGAAAGATCTACAATGAATTGACCGTAACAACTCCAAAACCATTAAATCCAATTCCCTTTAAGTTAGTAAGTGGGGAAAGGCCTCTGATGGAATGTAATGGCAGAAGAAGACAACATGGAAAGCTATATACGCTAGTGTCTTAGTTATATATTTTTTTTAATGTTTATTTATTTTTGAGAGCGTGCGAGCAGGAAAAGGGCAGAGAGGGGGACAGAAGATCCAAAGTGGGCTCCATGTTGACAGCAAAGAGTCAGATGCGGGCCTCGAACTCACCAACCGCAAGATCATGCCCTGAGCCAAAGTCAGATGCTCAACTGACTGAGCCACCCAGGTGCCCCCACTTATATATATATTTTTTAAAGGCATAAGACTCAAAAAAGCTGGAAGGCAATATACAAAAATATTAATAGCATTGTCCAGGGGAATTTTTTTCCTACTCTGAAGACACTTTTAAGAAATGTTTTCCATTTTCTACAATAACCATGCAATCCCTTTATTATTGGGGGGAGTTAAAAGATTGGTAGAAAAAGTGTGTGGAGCTGAAAAAACATGTAAAAAACATATTAGCAAAAGTGCATCAATGAACCTGAACCAAAAGTTTAGAAACTTCGTCTCTACTAAATGCTTTTAAAATATGATGAAAGCCCTCTGCCGCTATTTTTCATGATACCTGTTTCCTCTTTGCCCAACTGTGTACGCTCACAGGGGAGGGGGGACTATGGGCCAAGCCTCCCAGCTTCCAACCTCAAATCTCTCTATCACCTGGTGGTCTGCAGCAGGCCTCAAGAAAGCTCTCTGAGCCTCAGTTGATTTGTCTGCATATCAGGTGTCCAGAGAGAAGTAGAGGAAATGGAGGAGTAGAAGGTGAGGAGAAATGGAAAGATTAGTTCCATTTTGAATATGATCCAATATATTAATATATTGGATCCAATATATTAATAAGCACTTCAATATGATAAGTAGTAAGACTGAAGACCCTTTCTCTTTTTTTAAGTTTACGTATTTATTTTTGAGAGAAAGACAGACAGCAAGTGGGGGAGGGGCAGAGAGAGAGAGAGAGAGAGAGAGAGAGAGAATCCCTAGCGGGCTCCACACTGTCAGCACAGAGCCTGATGCAGGGCTTGAATGCATCTTCCATGAGATCATGACTTGAGCTGAAACCAAGAGTCGGTTAAGTCTTAAATGACTTAAGCCACCCAGGTGCCCCTGAAGATGCTTTCTTTCCTCTCTTCTTTCATTAATAGGTAAACCAGGCTGTTCAGAGTGAGCTCTTGTCTTTAAGTTTTCTTCACAATATTCCTAATAAAGCCAAACAACCAAAAGTAGGCTTACNNNNAAAGAGGCGATCCTGAGAAGGGATGAATCCCAAAGCTATCGAAATCCAGGTTCTAATTGCCAATTCTCCTACCCTGTTGTTTTTTAAACATGGTTGGCATGATTCTGATCCACTTACCGTCTTTCGCTCCCCAACTTTGCCTAAAGAAATAAGGAGGAGCTTCATCATATATTATTTGTCCATTTTCCAGCTCATTAGGGATGTTATAAGGACTAAAACGACATGGATTCCTAGTGGTGATTTGAGAAGGAAATGTATGGTAGAAGTGCAAAATATCCTGGATAGATACAAAGTAATCAGTAAGAAATTAACAGAATATGTAAGAGCATAGTAAAGAAATACAGGAAGAGTTGCCTGTGGAACTTTCCATTGCTTGATATTGGAATGATTCCCACTCTACCGTCAACTCTGGAATCATAAAATGAAAGATTAACAGTTTCAAGACTACGTGCCAGTAGCTCCAATAATATATAATATAATATACTGGTCATAACATACAAGCTCATACACTTACAAGAAGCCAGGAGTTTCACTTTTGGCGTACAGATCTGTGTCATCTTCCCTATTGCCACTGAACAGGAAAGAAATGCCAGCGGAGTTCTGGGTCTCGCCTTGCAGAAGCAGTGAGGGTTAGAGTTTACTTTTATTAACACATTCACCCAAACCGTCTTCCAAACAGCTCTGCCGGGGCCCCACACTACTGACGCTAAAAACTGCAGAGATAACTACCCCTGATGTTACTTCTAAACTGCGGAAGAAGCTTATATGCTCTAAATCTGGGCATTTTAAAGAGGAATCTACGAACCTAAGTCCGTGATTTTCATGCAAAATCACATTACAAATGCCAGCACTTGGAAATTAAATGCATTACAGTCCCGTAAGGAATCACGCTCATTGTTTTCATGTTGTTCTTTTTCGGCCGAGGTTTAAAGCCATCTCCTATTCCTATCCCAGGATGTGCTATAGGAATCTATGAAACTTAATTACATTGACTGTTACAAAAAAGGATTTATGAACTTTTGCCTTTAGGCAGAAATGTTTATTTCATTGCCTTTGCTATTCATTCTTTTCAACTCCGACGGCTTTGAACTTTTCAGCTGCTCAGAGTTATCACCCTTGTGCAGAGCCCAGGAACTGCACTCCCCAACACACCAACCACAAGTTGAAGAAAACGAAGAAGGCGAAGATATAGGAGTCGTTATTTTGGCCACCCTTTGTGCCATTAAAATCTCATTTTCTGCCTATTAGAATGCCCTCTTGGTGCTTAGGCAGCGGTGATAGTCGGTGATTAGTGTGTAATTGAGTATAATTGTCTTTTCACTTTTCATTTCTGTCACTCTGAGCTTCCCTCTGTTTTTCTCACCACCAAGAGGAAAACGGGGGTTAAGAAAAGATAAAGCTGTTAAAACTCTCACTCTCGGCCCTGAAGAGATTCTCGATTGCAATTATAGATTGCAACCCCTTTGTGACATTTCTCCAAATTTAGTGGGCAGCTATCCTCGCCACCTGGGCCAAGAGCTCTCTAATAAAATCAGGCGGTCTGTATTTAAACAACTGCTAATAATGTCAACCTCACACAGATGCCACATGTAGGAAATTTATCCAACCCTCTGACATGCAATTACCAAGGCAATTTATTAATATGATCTCTGAAGAAAGGCTCACAGCCCAATGCAAATTAGAAAAACAATTACAACATCCAACTATCTATATATTCCCAAAGTAGCAGTAATTCTCCTAATTTGTGCATTTATAACTCATTTATCCCCGAGTTCTGTAGTCATCAGCTGATCTCTCCCTGCGCAACTTGTTTGCTTCCTCTCCAATTGTTTTATAAAAGCTTTGGTGTTTTCCTATCGGGCGCTTTTGTTCACAACCGTATCAGCTGATCAAGTACCTTTTTAAAAACAACAACAACAACAAAATGCATGTGAGCTGCTGACCCGAAGCTCAGAGTTAGGGGTGGAGCCAATCAACGCCTTGACTGCTCGGTATAAACACAGAATATCCATGATTACCTTAAAAAAATCACTTGGATTTTAAGTCCGAGCTACAACTTTTGATACGGGTCCGTAGGAAGAGTGGAGAGAGAAAGGAAACCAGAAAACTGAAATCATGTGGCTTGTATAAAGAATACATTATGGTTTAAATTTGGCAATTCATTACAGGACTGCCTCGGGGAATTGACTGTTTGGTTCTGGTATACAGCAAATCGTCTGTCTGGAAACACGGGACTGACCTGAGGTGAAAGGCCATTGCCAATGGCGGGGTTCATGGGGTTGGAGGGCCCAGACGGAGGCACAAAGCTGTCTGTATAGCTGGAAAATCCATGCCTGGTGCTGGGGAGGCAGTAGGCAGAGCTGCTGTCTGGGTTCGAAGGAATAGTGCTTTGGTGTACTGTGCTCGGAGGAAGCGGCTGAGGTCTGTGCACCGTGCTGCTGGGATCCGACACGGCTGCAATGGAGAAGACTGTCAGCTCGAAGGCGCCAGTGCAGGTCGGCAGAAGACGTTCAGTGCACAATTCACATCACCGAGCCAAGCGGCAGTCTCTACCGCTCAGACCAAACCGCACTTTCAAACTGCACTCCTTAGCACGCATACAGCGCCACTCAGAACAAACACAGCCACGTCTCTGCGTGTGTGCGCGAGTACATAACTGACTTGTACACTTCCGCGGCATACTCACCCAGAATACGAGAGCAGAAATCACAGTAACGGTGATAACAAACCTATTTTGGTAGTGAGTGGTATTAATCAGGGTAAGAATTAACCAAGGTAAGAATTGCAAGTCTCACGTTTCTTGTCAAATATACTTTCCTTTGTTTTTTCTTTAATGTTTATTTTTGAGAGAGAGAGAGAGAGAGCACACAAGCAGGGGGGAGCCAGGGAGAGAGGGAGAAAAAGAGGATCCCAAGCAAGGTCTGCACTGTCAGGACAGAGTCCATCGTGGGGCTCGAACTCCCCACCAGTGAGATCATGACCTGAGCCAAGATCAAGAGTCAGACGCTTACCGACTGAGCCACCCAGGCGCCCCTGGCCAAATACACTTTCAACGTACCTAAATAGCAGTGTGGAATGCCTGCAGTGCTCTCTTCCATAATCCAAAAACCATCCAGTCGTATCACTTATCCCATTCACCTCCGTATGCCGTCAATTAGTGACTTTATCAAAGCTTACCTTCCCTCTATCCCTGCTGCAGTTAGTAACTATCATAGAACTTTAGTTAATTGCACCTGGGGTGCAATTAACTAACTAATTTAGTTAGTACCTGGGGTACTAACGAAGTAAAACTTTGACAAAGACAAAGCTAATCCCATATTTATTTAGGAGAGCTGTTTTATTTGGTTTCATTGTTTCGTTTTAAAATAATGAAATAGAATTATATTGTGCAAAGCACAGTTCCTAGAGAGATCCTAATGTGTCATAGAACAGACTATGTTTCTGAAATGCGTCAGGTACATTTAAGACAACCTGATACAAGGTAAGTAGCCTACAGAGAGCAACAATGTCAGCCTCGCCCTGGAGTTCCCTGCCTGTGGAAAATAGGCTGCAGAGAGAGCACTCCGCGTAACATTTTAGCCCCTTGACTCCCCCTCCCTCCGTACCTTGTGGAATAGCGGTGGGCTGGTAAGATGTCTCCGACAGCTGGTACGTTGGCAGAGTCGGCATGGCAGTGGGAGGGAATCCCCCCGGAATGAGATGGTTGAAAGCCATCAGTTGATTGGCCCCAGCTTGCTTCCTCCATCTCGCACGGCGGTTGCTAAACCAAACCTATGGATTTAATTTAAAATTTGAGGATTTCGCTGATGAAATAATAGTACATTCTTAATGAATTTTTCATGCTAAAACAGATTAAAGGCCCCTTACTGACAGGGCAAATAGATGCAAGAGCCCTCTACCTTCTGTGTTATATTGTCAGGGGAGAAAGGAGAGTTCAGTGTCACGGGGCCAGGAGAGGGGCCTCCTGGACCTACCATGGTCCTGCGGAGCACCCACAACCCCATGATGATCATGGGCAGGGAGGGCTGAGCATGGCTGGGAACGACAGGAACTCTCCACTGTCACCATCACCAACACCGACCCACCTTCATCTGTTTTCGCATCATACGGAGGATGCAGAGCCTCTCTGACCCGTACACGACATATATCCTAATTTGGTCTTCCCTATCACACTAACTTCGTATTATCGGTCTGACTTGGCACTTCTCTACCTTATAAGCATGGCTCCTATATCAGGATACAAATTGACCACGAGGATAAATGGAGCCCTTTTACCATCCCTGTCAACGCTGAGACATTGTTCTGATCTTAATGGAAATAAATGCCAAAGAGGTAAGTATTTTAAGAAATGAAAGCATTTTATCTAAGAAGATCCCTTAAATAGTTTATTATTTCTTTCAATGACAGCTTTAAGCACCTATATTATTCTATGCCAAGCACTGTGATGGCCAGGTATATTCAGAAAAAAACCTTGGTGTAATATAATAAAATGCCTTTAAAGAATAGCAGCTGGAGAAATGGCAAAAATAGGAGCAAGAAACGTAACTGCACACCCAAATGTTAAGGAACTGTGATACAGGCTTTTAGTGGGACCCATCATCTTGCCCAGTTCTTACAGCTGCAGCTTAAAAGTGGAATTCTTTTTAAAGGTTTAATTTACTCGGGGCGCCTGGGTGGCTTGGTCGGTTGAGCGTCCGACTTTCGCTTAGGTCATGATCTCGCGGTTCGTGGGTTCGAGCCCCGCGTCGGGCTCTGTGCTGACTGCCAGCTCAGAGCCTGGAGCCTGTTTCAGTCTGTGACTCCCTCTCTCTCTGACCCTCCCCTGCTCGTGCTGTCTCTCTGTCTGTCTCTCTCCTAGAAATACATAAAAAACATTAAAAAAAATTTTTTTTAAAGTTTAATTTACTCATTTTGGGGGCGGGGGTGGGGGGGCCAAGAGAGAGAGGGAGGGAATTCCAAGGAGGCTCTGCGCTGCCAGCACAGACCCCAGGGCAGCGCTCGATCTCATTAACCATGAGATCGTGACCTGAGCTGAAGTCGCTTAACCAACCGCACCAACCAGGCACCCCTTAAATGCAGAACTTCGGATGATTTGACAGAGTGCGTATGTGATGCTTCCCCTAAAATTAGAGAGTATTTCTACCAACTAAGGATATTCTAATTACGGGGCGCTCAGATGGTTAAGCGTCCGACTTCAGCTCAGGTCATGATCTCGCAGTCCGTGAGTTCAAGCCCTGCATCGGGCTCTGTGCTGACAGCTCAGACCCTGGAGCCTGCTTCGGATTCTGTGTCTCCCTCTCTCTCTGCCCCCCAACCCCCCCACTCTTCCTGTCTCTGTCTCTCTCTTTCCTCTCTCTCTCTCAAAAATAAACAAATATTTTTAAAAATATATTCTAATTCCTATATCAGAAGGGCATTGAAAACTTCATATGGATAAAGTACCATGCTTGGGGCCAGAGGGAAAAGGGATGAATAAAATGTCACGATAAGGGGCGCCTGGGTGGCTTAGTCGGTTAAGCGTCCGACTTTCGCTTAGGTCATGATCTCGCGGTTCATGGGTTCGAGCCCCGCGTTGGGCTCTGTGCTGACTGCCAGCTCAGAGCCTGGAGCCTGTTTCAGAGTCTGTATCTCCCTCTCTCTCTGACCCTCCCCTGCTCACGCTGTCTCTCTCTCTCCTAGAAATAAATAAAAATATTTTTTTTAAAAAATGTCAGGATAAGACAGAGTCCCTACACCCAGTGGCTTTCAGACTTGCCCTCTGGAATTCCCAGAGCCCTTAAGGAAACCAAAATCATTGCTCACTAGATGCAGAAGCTCCATATTTGGAAATGCAGAGAATTGGGGAAAGTTTGGAGTGGAGACAGAATCTGAACTCATCTTGTAGTATGGATGCGATTTTAACAAAAGGTCGCCCCAGATGGAGGGAATAATACAGAAGACCAGAGTGTCCAAGAAAAGGTAAAACTAGATTTCCTTATAGAACAAAGCTAACATTTAGACAACTTAATTGTAATTTTTTTTTAAGTCATGGAAACTTTTAAAAGAGTGGAGGGAGGAATTTCTCTGTCTTGGAGCAAGAAAACCCAGTTTAACAAATCCTTTGCCAAGGTATCTGCTTGAACCTTTGTGATGCACCCAAGCATTTGTCTGAAAAGGAGTCGGGATGTCTCCAGGCATAAGACACTGGTAAGGAAAGCTGTATGAACTTCCTCAAAATACTAACATTTAGTACTCCTTAAGTTTCCAACAGGAAAAGAAGGTAAGTCAATATTTTCCCATGTTGATACATAATTGAATTAGAGTTTTACTTAACCTAATAAATTGCCACCTGGGATAATAGAAGCATGAGCAGCAAGCACTCAATTTCAGGTCTGTATCCACCATGTTTTCTCACTGCGAAGCTAAGCATCTGCTGTCATGACTCCCAGAAGTGCTTCGAACAAGCGTTTCGGGGCTGAGGAGGCTGCAGGAAGGAATGCGGGCTGTATTCACACCTAAGTGTGCCATACTATACGACACACCGTGTCGTATTTTGTATTCTAAACTCTCCAGATTAATGAGTCACACTCCGTTCAGGTGAAGTGGTCTCTGACACCTACCTCAACCAACCTGTGTGCTCTGGATCGCCAGCTTTAGGCTGGAAAGAGAGTTAAATTTTCAAAAGGTCACTCACTCACACTTAGGATCCTCCATCCTACTGCTGAGATCCTTCGTGAAGAACTCAGAGTTCACACTTCCATCGTTATCAGATCATACTGCCAATCTCCCTGTGCCAACTTCCTGCTGTAACCTTTAGATAAGTAAAGCAAGTTTGATTTACCCAGCGGGTGGTGATGCCTGATCACTCCTTCGATCTCAACCTACTTGTGATCCAGATCATTCTGACTCCTCCATCACCCACTTTTTTTTTTACATGAAAAATGTCTTTGCCCAAATAATAAGTAATAAGAAACTTGACAGTTCCCTACAAATATCTTCAGACATCCAAAAGACTAGGGAAGGAAGGGTTTTGGGGGGGAGGGGTTCTTTTCATTTTTGCAAAATGATATAAATACTGAAGACACTGAGCAAACCTACCAGGAGTTATATTTAAAAGTTCTTACACTTACAATGTGATATCTATTATACCTACGACAAAAGATGAACAGAGATCATTGGGAAGCAAATCTTTACTGAAAAACAAACCTTCTACAGGAGGTTCAAGAGTTTGCCAGTGGAAGGAATTTAAATGTTTAAATTTAGGCTAAATAAATCCAGAGGGCTCTTCCTGAGAGAACCAGAGATTACTGAGGGCTGTCCTTCCTGTCTCTAGCCATTTAACCAGATTTGTTATTATCTGGCCATTGCCAGCCTTCTGCCTTTCCTAGAACCAGCTGTGTCTGCCAAAAGAAGCATTAATATATATATTTTAATGTATAATTGTGTTTATATATACATACATATAAGAAAATCATTCTTGCCTTCTTTATACTTCCAAACTCATAAANCCCATATCTACTGTTTTTAATAGGAAAAAAGTGTCCTTGAAATAACCTTCATTTTATTTTTTCTATTTGTTTTTAATGTTATTAATGACTATTTATTTTGGGGGCGCCTGGGTGGCTTAGTCGGTTAAGCGTCCGACTTTCGCTTAGGTCGTGATCTCGCGGTTCGTGGGTTCGAGCCCCGCGTCGGGCTCTGTGCTGACTGCCAGCTCGGAGCCTGGAGCCTGTTTCAGTCTGTGACTCCCTCTCTCTCTGACCCTCCCCTGCTCACACTGTCTCTCTCTCTCTCTCCTAGAAATAAATAAAACATTTTTTAAAAAAATGACTATTTTGAGCAGAGGAGGGGCAGAGAGAGAGGGAGACACAAAATCTGAAGCAGCTCCAGACTCTGAGCTGTCAGCACAGAGCCCAATGTGAGGCTCAAACTGGCGAACCGTGAGATCATGACCTGAGCCGAAGTCAGACACTTGACCGACTGAGCCACCCAGGCGCCCCTTCATTTTCAGTATCTAAGCTGACCAAGCACAGTGATCCCGGGGTTCTGTTATGACCCCGTCTTTGACTGAAAGACATTCTCTTAGCATCCAGAGGTCTTAGATAACTCTTTCAATAGTGTATCACTAATTCCTAACAATCAATGATTCATCTTCTAAATGAACTGGGTGAGTGCATGACACTGAATAACTTCATCTGAAATGCGTGGAAGGCATTTATGACTCAGTTGTTACAGTTACTAGAAACTGCTCTTTGTTTTGAAAAGAGTAGCAATGGCAACAGAAACAAACTGGCCTTTGATGTTGAGAGAGACTCTTGAGTGTGCCGCCAATTTGTTAGCCAGTAGGGCAGAAAGACCAAGTCTTACAAAGTCGGCTATCTACATGTTAAATACAATTCTGTGACCTCTAATTCAGTGTAATCTCACTCTCTCCACACATTATCTGGCCTTCCACATAACACCTAACATGGTATGGAAGTGGAACAGGAGGCATATATTAGCTGATAACTACACTAACTCCAGTTAAATGCTGTTAATTGCCTGTATAATACCACCGGACATCAAAACCCTCCCTCAAAGCACGTTTTTCATTCATTTGATGAACTGCAACCTCGTTCATTTTCATCTGCCCCTGGATCTTTCCCCACTGGTCTTTCTCTCTATAGAGCCCTTCCACAAAGCTATATTCATGCCTTTGGGAAATGATCTTTAGACCCATTTCTGAGATACTATGATATCCAATGAGTTTTTGAAGCAAAATTTAAATTGATTGAAAGATCTCATCACGTCATGAGAACTAGGGGAAAAAAGATAATGACCCACAGAAAAGAATAAGTTTTTCTTTTCATAAATTTTTCTCTTCATGGGTCAGATCAGTAACCAATTTGTTCTGACTTCCAACAGTCTGAGTTGGAGAAAGCTTTGTACTTCAAAAGATACAATAATACCTCTTATTCACACAGGTACACTGCGGACCAGGAAAAATGGAATCCCATGCCCCCCACTTTGCTACCTCTGTGACCTTGACTCTTATTTACTATCTGTGGGCCTCTGCTTTCTTGTCTACTAAATGGGAGAAGTAAAAAGCTACTTCACAAGAGTGTTGTGACAATTAAATATGACAATACAATTAAAGCTCTTGCAAAAACACCTAAGAGATAGTGTTCAATAAATGCTGGCTATTAAGTGCAAACATCACATTGCCATTGCTAACTTAGACACCCAAGAATTAAAGCCTTGCTTTGACTTCTGTGGTCTACAGCCAAAGCCTTTTGTGCCCATGAGCAAATAGGAAAGTGCCCTAATAACACCTCAAATAATTGAAAGCCAGTTTGGCTTGAATGAAGACTTAGGTCAAATTTGCTTCCAAGTTTCATGGATTAGTGCTAATTATCCCATGGTGTAAGCCTAATTTTGCCCATCAAGAAATTACTGGTTCAGATTTTTGGCGTGGTCCTCAAAGGCAATCTAACCTACATTATTCCAGATGGGTTATTTCAAATGTAATTTGAAAAATGGGGAGAAGCATAATACTTAATGCTTAGAAAGGGAATTCACAACACATTAAAAGGCTTGATTGAACACTAGATTCAGCGACGTCTAATGCCCAATACAGTACTCTCCAAGTAGGCAGATTCAGGATAAGCTGCTCCACCCTGGACCTTCTCGTTCACTCCACACCCCCTCTCGTTCCACATCCTACTCTCCCAGTGCTGCCTTCCAGCTGGGCGAGGAGCTGGTTGAGGGAGAGAACGGGTAAGGTTGACAAGGAGAAGCACTGTGCTCAGAGGAATGTCAGAGGACCCTGGATACACAGGGAGGCAAACTCAACTACATCTTCTTTCACCCCAAGAGCAAAGTCCTGCCGAGAATTTCAGGATGATCATAGCTTTGTGTCATTATGGAATTCAGGGCCAAATGTTCCATCCCTATCTTAACTTCTGAATTATCCAGATCTGCTGGATGGCTTCAAATCCCCATTGGATCCAAAATACAAAACACAAGCGTTTGGTGAGAATGTAGAGGAAAAGGGACCCTTGTGCACTATTGGTGGGAATGTGATCTAGTGTAACCACAAACTGTGGAGATTCCTCAAAAAGTTAAAAATGAAACTATCATATGTATGATCTAGTAATTCTTTGGGTACTTACCCAAAGAATATGAAAACACTAATTCGAAAATATACATTCACCTTTATGTTTATTGCAGCATTATTTGCCATACCAAATTATGGAAGCAGCCCACATGTCCATCGATAGATGAATGGACAAAGAAGATGTGGGGTGTGTGTGTGTGTGTGTGTGTGTGTACATATGCACAATGGACTAAGCCATTAAAAAATGAAATCTTGCCATTTGCAACAACATGGATGGATCTAGAGGTTATAATGCTAACTTAAATAAGTCAGAAAAAGACAAATAGCATATATTTTAATTATATGTGAAAACTGAGAAATAAAATAAACAAAGAAAAAAGAGATGAACCAAAAGCCAGACTCTTAACTGTAGAGAGCAAACTGATGATTACCAGAGGGGAGGTCAGTGGGGGGCAGGTGAAATAGGTGAAAGGGATTATGAGTACATTTATTGTGATGAGCACTGAATAACGTATAAAATTGTTGAATCACTATGTTGTACACCTGAAACTAGTATGTTAACTACTGAAATTAAAATCAATCAATCAGTCAATCCCTATTGGATTTCTCTGAGAATCTCAAATTACTGATGAGAAATCATGCATCTTAGTTATTTAGTTATTCATTTTATTTTAGAAAGAGAGAAAGAGTGAGCAGGGGAGACAGGCAGAGAAAGAGAGAGCGAATCCAAAGCAGGCTCCATGCGCAGAGTGGAGTCCAACGCAGGGCTTGATCCCATGATCCTAGGACCATGAAATGAACCCAAATCAAGTTGGACAGTCAACCAACTGAGCCACCCAGGCACCCCCTAGTTATTTTTAATTGGGGGATGGGAGAGGAGAGATGATATTTGAGAATATGGCAAAGCCAGGGACTGTACACACACACACACACACACACACACACACACACACACACAAGCAGGCAGAAGCAAAGGCACAAAATTGTGTACAAATCTCAAGTCCCCTACATTTCTTGAAGTTCTTCCCATGATTATTCTGGTAATCTGTGAACCAAACTGAGATCATCTGATCGAACCTATCCCATATTTTAAAACAAAACAAAACAAAACAAAACCTGAAGCCAACAGGATTACAGCAGAATCAAGTGACTTCCTCAACAAAACACGTTTGTTCGGCAAGCTGAGACCAAAACCCACATTTTCTGACTCCTAATTAAATGCTGTTTCCTCCAACAGTTTCCTTTGCTGTCTTCCATTATCCTAGTGGGGAAAGAGTGAGGCTTCTCTGCTTTGTGGAGGTCTCAGACGGAATATTTACCAAAACTTTTGCACATCACAAATATTTGCATTCTTCCCCACCAAACTAATGCTTCCCATTATTTGCATAATAATACCCAGGAGGGGAATCGGGCAAATCCGTCTTTGGCGTACATGTCTTAGATTGTGTACTCAGATTTAGCTGTGATAAACACAACATAGCTACCGTCTAAACAAATTTTTATGAAATACTGACAAAGGCCTGAGATATTATACATCAGTTAAGTCAGTGCTATCTGTATCCAGAAAACTTTAGAAATATTTTACTCAGGGAAAAAGAAAAATAAAATGTAGACTTTTTTTTGGCAGGGTGGNCTATCACTCAAACTGTGTTGACTTTGCTACTGCTTTCCCAGATCCTTCTCAAAACTAAAGGATTTTGTTCTGGCATTTTAATCAGTGATTAACTACTCCCTTCTTTTTCCTGCTGTGTCAAGTAAAAGATCCATATGCCTGGTGTTGTCGGGAATTTGTTAGGCTGTAGATCATAGCTGTGGTGCAAGACATGATGCATCTCAAGGGAACGAATGAAGCTATAAAGAATGTAAAGAGTCACGGGGTTAAAGCCACATTAGGACAGCTGTTAGGTTAATGAGGGCCCTGCTCTGGAGAGGAGGTCACTGTATAGAAAAATATGAACCCCTCTTTATTGGTTTGATCCCATGTCCTCCGCAAGTTAATGGGCTTTTCTCATTCTCCTTTGACATTCACTGAGCCAGACGTGAATGCTGGGCACTGAGCAAACGGCAAGGGCTTGAGATTTATTCTGTCCCCCGTCCTGGTTTTCGGCAAAGGCAGACATGAGGTACAACAACACTGAACGCTCTTTTAGTTTCCCATCACTCTCTTTGATTTCTTTAAAATCCGTGCTTATTTTTTGACTCTGAGTTCAGAGCTGATCTTCTATCTGTCGAAAGGACAGACTCGGGATGTGGGCTTGACCAATAGGGAGTATAGAGACCAAATCCTGGAATCTAGTGGGCACGCAACAAAAGTTTGCTGGAAGAATGGAGATAGGAATGGATCTGACTTCAGATTGAAATCAGGTCATCACAGAGCTATAATAAAAGCAACTAGATTTGATGTATATAATATTTATAACACTGTTCTGTAATATCAGAATACATACACTACATATATTCCATAACATAATATTTAGTTACACTTATTATCATAATTTGTGGTTAGTGGTGGTCATTTCTGGAGAGGAACACTGAATCCCCATGTATCAGGTAGGGAGATTCAGTAGTTCCTGCAGTAAAACATTTGTACTGTAAACCTCCACATATCTGCGACTCTTGCCTTCGCTCACCCTTCCATCCACATCCTGCTTACAAAATCTGTTGCCTACTTTCCACCTCCGAATACTTTGGCCACTGTCCTTTCCTTTCCACTCCCATGGCCACTGACCCGTTTCATGCCCCGCCCTCCACTGCCTATCACATCAACTGTGAAAGCAGAGCCTTCGCCTGAAACCCAAGGCTCACAAGTTGTCCTCAGCCTGGACACCCAACCATATTCCTCCCTGCCCCCTCCTACCTCTTCCTAGCTTCCAGCCACATTCAACAAACCACTGTTCCTTCAACATGAATGGAAATGAAAGATCACCAGATATGTAACCCAAGTGTTTGTCCACATCGTTCCTCTTACTAATACACTCATGCCACCCTCCCTGACCAGTGAATTTCTATTTAGCTTCAAAAGTTCATCTTAAATCTGGCGTCTTCGTGAGCCCTTCCTGTTACTCCAGCAAGATCTCTTTCTTTCCTCTTCTCAAATCCCACCGCACTTTGTTTCTGTCTTATAGTACTTATTATACCTGTGTTGTTGTTGTTTTTATTATTACTTGTGTTTACTTCATTAACTATATCAGACTGCAGCTCCTTGAGAGATTTGTCTTCATTCATCTTAGTATTCCTTCACTTTGTTAGCCCTATGATAGATGGAAAGCCAAGGTGAATAAGACAAGTCTTCTGACTGGGCTCTGTGACCTGGAAGAGGCTATTCCTGTAAAAGTCTATGAAAGGAGAGGAAATCAGCTGCAAATCAAACGCACTGATCAATCTAGAGACCAGATCAGCGGACCCGTTCACTGCTGAGCCTCCAGCCTCACTTTGACTATGAAAGTCAGGTAGCTGGGAAGAACACGGCATTTCCAGATGAGGTAACCTAAGGAGTTTCAGGATACCCTAAGACATTTTAAATCTTTCAACCAGTATTTTACTACCTTTAATCATGGTGAAAACATTATTCAATCAACCAATGGAAACATTTTACACGAAAGCAGCCTTTCCAGAGAGTTCAGAGTACTTCTATAAGATCAAAAGATTATTCGGACTATTCTTAAAATAACATAGTTACTTAAAATGCTTCTCGACTTTAAAATCCTTAAAAGGGCTTTTACTGTATACACCTATGTGCATCATCATAATTGAAAGACCAAGAAAAGGAAATATATAGAATCCAATTGCCTGTATCAGTTACTAGTTCTATGGTCTTAGGTAGTTACTTAAATACTCTGACAAATAAACTGGGGACAATGACAGTACCAACCTAAAGTTGGTACTCTTTACCTCTGCTCTCTCTCTCAAAATAAATAAATACACTGTTAACCAAAGCCACTAGAGAGAAAGGTGGGAACTTTATACTACTAAAGGCTACAACTCACAATGAAGTGCCATCCCTAACATATTTATTTCCTTGGTTTAAAACCTGGTTTAGAGGAGAAGGCACTTTTTTGTTTCCCATCGGATTTAATCAGGGCGTGGGTGTTTCGAGTCAGTACCTGCACTCGGGCCTCTGTGAGCTTCGCCCTCTGCGCCAGCTCCTCCCTGGTATAAATGTCAGGGTAGTGGGTCCTCTCGAAGGCTCGTTCCAGTTCTTCGAGCTGTTCTGCTGTGAAGGTCGTTCGGCTCCTGCGCTGCTTTCTCTTCAGGGGCAAATCCGGTTCAGAGTCAATGTCGGAGCCTTCATCCGACTGGGGTGCTGAGGCTAAAGGCACAAGAGAGAAAAAGCAATAAAATGGGAGTCAGAAAACAAGTGTGCCCAAGCCCAAGCCTTAGTGATTCAAATCCTAATGCACATTCCCAGTGTCTTCCCCTGGACACCAAGCCCCTCTCTGCAGTATTACATTATTAAATGATATTTAATCTCCTCCCCTATTTTGTCTCCAAGCCCCCCAGGCAGAAATCATTGTTCTCTGCATCTGTCAGTCTTGGTCCATTAGCGATCTTAGAAAACAGGGACAACAATTCTTCCATTTGTACAGCCCTCATGCTTAGCACTTAATGGGTACTCCATTTGTGTTATGAATGATTCAAATTTAATTTGGCTCCAAATTAACTTTCTCCAACTTTTACATGAGGAAATCTGTTTAAAAAGGTGATTCTTAAAAAAAAAAAAAAAAAAATTCCTGGGGTGCCTGGGTGGCTCAGTCGGTTAAGCATCCGACTTCGGCTCAGGTCATGATCTCTCAGTTCATGAGTTCAAGCCCCGCGTCGGGCTCTGAGCTGACAGCTTGGAGCCTGGAGCCTGCTTCAGATTCTGTATCTCCTTCTCTCTCTCTGCCCCTTCCCTACTCATGCTCTGTCTGCCTCTCAAAAATAAATAAATGTTACTTAAAAATAAAACGTTTTTAAAAATTTTTTAAAAATAAAAATAAAATTTTAAAAACTTCCAAAACTGACATAGTATCTAAGAAGTCCTTAATAGTTACAGGATTCCAACAAATTTATAGATTCTCCCACTTCTGTAGAAGAAATCATACTTAAATTTAGTATCTTATCACCAGATATTGAGAAATATTTAAGAAGAGTTTAGATATTGTTAATGTAAACCTCAAGAGCAGACCCAAGAAAAAGGAGGCATAGTTGAGTGACCTGTCCCTAAATGAAAAGTTCCAAGCCTGGATCTCTGCTGAATGGTGAGCAGATGCCCAGAGACAGCTGCTTAAGTTGAGGTACACAGTGAGAAATAAAGACACAAATGCCTGTGATCAGAAATTAGTGCAACTGTGAGATGGTCACACAGAGCAGAGAAAACCAAACACAGGGCCCTTCTGAGCACGGGGCCATGAATGGGTGACTGTGTCGGTCATGTGTCCCTGAAGCCAGCCCTGTTGCAGGCCCCTCCCCCGAAAGTTTGAGTTGGTCTGTGTTAGGAGACATCAGGGAAGGAGGTTTTCCACAGTTAGTGTGGGAGCATCTCCAAAAGAGAGGAAGGAACTGGGAAGTGAGATAGGAATTTGCATGAATGATACAATATGGCATCTGTGAGTTAACGATACAGTATCTGTCAGCCTAGAGGTCATTTTGAGGTGTGAGGGTGTAGCAGACAGAGTGCTCTGGCCCGGGGAGCAGCTCTCTGCTGGAGGCCATGGACATGAGGACAGTAGTGGAAGGCCTTCGGAGGGCTCTTCAGCCACATACTGTGAGTGGAGCTCAGGACCCCAAGTGCCCTTGCTACTGAGCCAACCCAAATGCACTCTGGAAACTCCCCAGATAACGGAGGGATCCTCTGGGGAAGAAGCTGAAGCGTGCTATCTGCAAGTGAGGAAGGAAATCCAGAAAACTGTAGATTATTAATGCCACTGTCAAGGTTACTCCTTTGCACACGCAGGCTGGAGGGCCTGAAATACGGGTGGTGCCAAAAGCAATGACAAAATGCAAAAAAACCTGCTAATTCCATTTTATCTTAAACTCAAACACCTCTGCCCTACAGAAATCGAAAACTTCCATTCTACTTCAGTATAAATTATAAGCTGCCCAAAAGGGGTACACGTCCAACATAACCCCTAAATATAATTTTAAGTTTTTTAGTATTTAATACTTTTATAATGTATTCACACTCAAACGTTAAAATTGAGAGAGTGAATTAACAGTGACAAATTAAAGAAAAACAAATTCCTGTGCATGAAAGCAAAATGGAAACATAATATGTAATGCATCTACTGTATGTGAGCTATTAGGCTTGGTTTTTCCATTATGTTATCTAATTTAATATAAAATAGTCTAGTTTTTTTTTCAGTTTATTTATTTTGAGAGAGAAAAAGAGATAGAAAGATAATCCCAAGCAGGCCCCCCAGCCCGATATAAGGCTCGAACTCACAGACCAGAAGATCGTAACCTGAGCCGGGATCAAGAGTTGGATGTTCAACCGACTGAGCCACCCAGGCACCCCTAAAATGGCCTAATTTGATACAAATCTTGTTTGGAAATACTTAGGAAATAAAACTAAACTTTCTTTAAGTGTGGGAATATTTTAGAGGAGCATTAACATGCTAAGAAATGTGCCATACGTTGCATTATAGACTTCAAAATCACTTATGTGTGTATGTTTGATAAATGCGAGTCCAGTTAAAAGAGCAGTAATTTAAAAAAAAAAAAAAGAGCAGTAATTTGTGCATCATACTAGGGCACTGGATCTTGAACTGCTGGAGCATCAGAATCACTTGAAAAGCTTGTTAAAACACAGATTGCGGGGCGCCTGGGTGGCTTAGTCGGTTGAGCGTCCGACTTTCACTTAGGTCATGATCTCGCGGTCCGTGGGTTCGGGCCCCGCGTCGGGCTCTGCGCTGACTGCCAGCTCAGAGCCTGGAGCCTGTTTCAGTCTGTGACTCCCTCTCTCTCTGACCCTCCCCTGCTCACGCTGTCTCTCTCTCTCCTAGAAATAAATTTAAAAACATTAAAAAAAAACCCAGAAAACAAAACACAGATTGCTGCCCACCCCCCTTCCAGAGCTTTCTGCTTTCTCAGGTGGTATGCCAACTTTGCTGACCCTAAATGAGACTTTGAGAACCACCTCTACAGAATATTCCACACTCTCATTTTCTCTCTCAAAATTCCCAAGTATATAAAATACTCCCTGCTGTAATTTATCAAAACAACCCTCCACATACATAATATACTTCTCACGCAATGGATTAGTCATTCTAAAGCCATGAAGGTCCATAAAATGTTTCTCTTCCCTTCTTCCAGTGTCTGTTGCCCTGGCTTTTCTGTCTTCTGTGAATTCAGATGCAAAACCCAACAGCCTTTAAGGACTGACCAAGAGCTTCCTCCGCCTGAGAGAACCTAAACTCTTTGCTTGTGCCCTTTCCCTTACTATGATCCCATTAGGATAATAGTATGTGGAAATTTTCATGTTTCCTCTGGGGGTCTCTAGGGTTATTAAATCGTCCCAAGTAAATATGATGTGCCATGCACTGTCAGGTCAATTAATCAACATCACCTCTCGTTTCTGAAGAAAAGGGGCTGCTTACATTAACAAGTACCAATGAGAGTTAACTCTGAGGGTCAAGACCACTGTGTTTCAGCTGAACGATCCACGTCCCCCTGAATATCAGCTCTGTGAGCTCACAAAGGCTCTCTCCTCCTTGTTCCTGCTGGAAAGCCTTGGAACACAGTAGGTGCTCACTAAACCCATGTTGACCGAACGGAAGCACCAGGTAGAATTTAAGTTTTGGACCAACACTGACTTCTCAGCCACTATTTTGCACCTTTAAATGGACATGCTGCCTTTCTGAGTCTCCCAGCATGCACTGACATGAGGTTTGGGAGTCCATAGATCCTCAAAAAGTATTTGGAAGTTTTTGCAAGTATTTGCATAACTGTATTTTTCTAGAAAATAATTATCAGTTTTTTCTGAGGACTGTGATTTTTTCCAAAACAAGATGATCACCAATAGCTAGTAATTAAAAAGACTCAGGGTAGTCTTTTTGAGGTCCCCGGGTAGCTGAGTTGGTTAAGCACCTAACTTCAGCTCGGGTCATGATCCTGAGGTTCACGGGTTCAAACCCCATGTCAGGCACTGTGCTGACAGCTCAGAGCCTGGAGCCTGCTTCTGATTCTCTGTACCCCTCTCTCTCTCTGCCCCTCCACCCGCCTGCTCACACTGTGTCTCTCTGTCAAAAATAAACAAGCATTAAAAAATTTTAAAAAGACTCAGAATGTCTGGGAGTTCAAGAAGACAGGCTTTGCCACCAAAAATAAAATTTTCTTCAATAAGCTAATAAGTCATTACTTGTATTTCTAGATGTTTATTCAAAAGCAGTCCAGTGGTTGTGTCTAACTAGGAAAGCCTCCATAAAGCATCATTTCAAAAGACACTGAAGAAATGACTTGTCTGATCTTTCTGCTGGAAAATTGTCTGAGCCAACAGATCCTTTCTGGCAATACGAAGCCACAGTTGCAGCAGTTAATTCTAACTCGTCCCCATCTGTACACCCCAAAAGGATGTGGGCTTTAAAATATGTTAAGTCAGCAACCAAAGATGAATCTACCAGCTAGGAAATGCTAGCTATTTCTAAAGATGGAAACACCACCGTTTCTTGTATCACCCAATAGAAATAAGATGCATTGTTTACGCAGAACACAATTTACAATAGTGTCCTGAGTTTGAATCATTCAGTTCTTACCAAAAACAAACCTGATACCCGCCATTTTCATAGCAAAAAAGAAAACATTTTGTTGACGTTCATCTAGTTTACATAGTCAACGTTACTCTAGATACTAGAGACAAAGCGCTTAATCTTGCTAAATATTGCACCAAGTGAAAACAAGGCTTTATTTTTTTCCCAGACAGCTCAACACAAAGAAATTATAGTTTTTCTAATACTATGGCTTGGACACTGCAATCAATACCAATAACACAATTATCTAAAATAGATTGACAGGAAATAACAACTAGAATAAATATAATCTCGCCAGTAATATAATCTCTTTGGATTATTTCTGCTGTCTAGCCTTAGTATTAAGAGGAGATTTTCAACTGCATTTGAGTTGCCCAGTCATATTCTATACATGCCTTCACAACGTTTGCTTTATTATTCATTAAATAGAGATATTGTTCCCCAATTTGAAATCCCAGAAAAGCTCTCATAAGAAACCCACACCAACACATGATATATGACTTTTTAAGTGGAAATTGCACTGCTCTAAATTGCATAATTCTCCAATTTTACCCCAATCCATGTTCTTATCAGACTTTGAAAGTTTTGATTCTATTTTCAAAACCTCCTCACAAGCCATGTTCTGACTTAGATGTTAGTGTAATTCAATGTCTCCAACAAGCCTGGAGCAAACCTCTCTCTTACCAATGTGAGCACACAGAACGCCTGTGAAATAAATACCCCTTTGTACAAAAAAAGGAAACTGAGACTCAGAGACGATATTATTCAGATCACATGACTAAGGAAGCTAGGATTTGACCCAGGCCTATGGGGCTTCAGAGGACATGCTTTCTCTCTTCTAGTCTGGTACGTTCTAAATACGTGCTCAGTCCCTTCTTCTCTCTCTCTCTCTTTCACATGTGTGTGTGTGTGCATGTGTGTGTGTGTGCATGCACACACGCATGCACACACAAAGTCCTTTTAAAGAGAAATACCAGAAACAAATCCAAACAGGAATTCCAATGCAAATTACTTAGCCAATTGGCACCAATGACTCTTATTTGTCCCATATTTTCAAAAACCTCCTAGAATCAAATGAAATTTGTGAAAACACAACAGTTTAATATTATACATCAAATCAATTTTTTAACTGAATTTAATTCCATTCAATGAACATTTATGGAATGCTTTGTATAGTCAAGTATAGTCGTTAAACAACAATAAAGCCCTAAGAAATGAATCCACTTGCTGAAATACTGAATTTATTTGAGAAAACAAAATAGTCTGACCGTTTGAAGTCTCCCTTAAGAATCATCACAGACACCTAGTCCTAAGATCTGGGGTCAATCTGGAACATACTAGATTGTTCTAGGATGGACAATCTAGCAGCTGAACTGATCATTCATGTTATATCTTTACTAAACCCTTTTTTTTTTTTTTTGCTATTAAAAACATCTTAGGAAAAGGATCTCAAGCGCTGTAAAGTAACCTCAAACTGTTTTCAGTCGGAAGTGCAGGTATAAATAACTTGACATCTGTAAAGTTATGATTTCACATTAACTCTCAAGATTAACCTTGAGAACATGGACATCATCAGTTTAAAAGAGAGAGAGAGAGAGATATCAAGCATAGGCAACAATCATACTCCACAGGATTACAAATTCTTCCTTCGGAAACAAATCAAACTGGGAGGAGAAGGCAGAAGTATTTACCACCAGCGGACCAACCATGAAGTTTAATTAAAGAAGGAATTACAGAATTAGAGAGTATGTCTTTGTCCGTTAACCCCTTGTGACCTCTTCCGTAGCCGGAAGAAATATTTCATCCTAGTTAAAGCTATTATACATGAGATCTTACCTCAATTTTATAGGGATTTAGTCACGTGGACTTCTACAATGATCGGTTTCCAGACCAATATAACTCAGAGATGGGAGACAGGCAAAAAATGGAGAAACAAAATAATTCACAAGCAGGAATTTGGCACACTGTCTTTCTTCTCAGCAAGACCTTTCATTTGAATAATTAAAGAATCAAAACATGACAACCATTTAAACTCTATGTTTGTCCCAGATATAATGCGATGCAATTTATAGACACAGAGGAGGTGGGGTGGGGGGGATCTCTCTCTGCGGGCTCTGAGGCTGAACGTCATCATGGGTCATCCCACTCTAAGATGGCCCCAGACCAAATCAGACAGTCTTTTCATCTGGACTCATCTTTGCAAGCTCAACCTGTCTGCGTTGTACTTAAAGCTGTATCTTGCTGACTAAACAATAATAATATTACAATACAAAGTAAAATAAGACTCGTGCCTGAGAGCTCCCTGAGATCGTGTCCTCCTGTATCTGAAAGTTTTAGGGTACCTCGCAGGCATATCCCACAAGGTCTTTCAAGGGTCAGCTCAAAGTTTGAGGGACCCACCTGGCTAATTGCAGAATGTCCCCTGTGCTTGTGAGTTTGACCATCCAACATGAAGGGGACGAGGGGACAGCTAACTGTTTTCTGATGTGAAGTGGCCCTTTTTACACTGAGAGAGATGTGAATGACCTCTCTCGTGTTTACTCGGGTGAAAGCCAGGAGGAGTGAGGCAAGACTGATATTCCCTCACAGACCCAAAGTAAATGACAAATGACATTTTCCCTTTGTGATCTTTGGGATTTTTGTTGACTTATTTGGAGGCCTTTGTTGGATCCCAAGAAATGGCCTGTGGCTGCGGCCTATTCTACCGATTTCCACGCTCCATCTGTGGAATCCATCAACGGGGCATTTTACCCTCATTCAGGGCTCTGACACCTGCCTGGGCGGGAGCAGCAGACACAAAGAAAGCCGGGAGTGGATGAGAAAAGGGAGGTTGGGGGGTTTTTTGTTGGTTTTTTTTTTTCCAGTGGAGGGAGGGGGGGCGAGGTTGAAATAGATGCACAGTAGGGGTTAATCCAAGGCAGTTGAGAGACTTCAGCACCTGGAAGCTTCTCTTCCACATTAATTCACAAGCTGAGAAGTAATCAGCGGCATTATTTTTTTAAGTGTGTTTAAATCGTATCTCTGTCAAGGAAAGAAAAGAGATACAGAAAGGAAAAGAGACTCCCGGCTGAAAGGAACACACGGAAGACTGATGACCAAATCCAAAGGTGGATGTAGAAAGTGTGCCAGCGACCGGACAGACAATACAGCATTCGCATGAACTTCCCCAAAGTCCTAGGATTTGAGGAGCTGTTAATCTTGCTGGTGGATAAACAAGGAGAGATGGGTCATCACCTCATCGGTGGTCCCTGTGGATGCGGAGGGGGGTCTCGTTTTGTTTTCTGTCGCCTCTACAACTTCTGCAAAGGTGACAGCCAAGAATCCTTAACAAGTACCCCCCCATAAAAAAATAATAATAAGAGGAGGTAATACGTTCTATGGCAAGAATATTCTGAGCTTTCCGGCAGAAAAGTTCTTTTAAAAACGCTCAGTCTAATGAAGACCCCGCGGCCACTTCCCCGCTAGCTCAGGCTCCTGCCCCGCAGTCCTGTTTTGGGGGCTGATGGATGNNGGAAGCCGCCTTCTCGCAGCACGGGGTCATTAGAAGGAAAATAAGCTCCTGCCAGGTTGGTGCTAATCAAAATAGCACAAATAAACCCTGACACTCAACAACTCCCCGAGTGCCTGCCGCCCCGGGAGGAGAGCGCAGATTGGTTATGAATCGGGCGGCCGCGTGTGCTGCACGCCCGCCCGGAGTTCTCGCAAGGGCACGACACGGACCGTTGGGTGTTTATTTAAGATAAGGGCTGACGAGCCGCCAGAGCGGCCAGGCTGCCTCCGAGGCGATGAGCGGCGCGGCCCCCAAAGACCCCCGGAGCCTAAGGTCCCAGTAACGTTGAATTTCAGGTGCGCGCGCATCTCCAGCCAGGTTACATCCAGACACCTGAACTCTGAACGGAGTTCGGTCCCAGCCGCCTTCACCTTATCATCCGAGGCTCCGAAGGGCTTCTTTGTAGCAACAGGGACAGAAAGAAAGGCTTTTTCTTCCCTGTTCATCACAGCCCCGCCAGTGATTACTCTTAGCAGCTTAGCAGCCCTCTGAGCTTGTATATTTCAGTAAAATCCTGCTTGGGCCCTTTCTCTCCCCACCCCAGTAAAGGAGCATCTTGTCTTAAGGGAGCCACAAAATCGGGACCAAACTGTTTCAGAACCTCCTTCCACAGACTTCAAGTGCAGGAGGCATCAGGACTTGCTTAGAGACCCTGACCGCTGACCAGACTACCTCAGTGGCTTCTTAAACCCCCAATTGTAAGACCCGTGCGTCTGTGTGAAAAGAATCGCTCTTAACAAAATGGATCTCCGTCACCGCTGAGAGAAAACTGAAGTCGCCCTTCCCTACCCGGCCCCGGCAAACCATTTTTTTTTTATTTGCAATTTTCTTAAACGGCTTTTTCAAAACGCCTTGGTAACTGCCACCAGAGCATTTCAAAGAGAACCAGACAGGAAAGCCCCAAGAAAATGTGTTGCTATTCAATTAGGAAAACTGATTAGTTGACTAATTAATCAGTTAACAGCTTTCTAAGAATAGTCTCCCATGATAAGAATTCCCCCCCCCCACCAAGAGCTTAAAAGTCAGTCATAATTAAAATTAAGAGCCAGCGCTCTCTCTGTGTTAAGTCTCCGCGGCCCTAAAAAGCAGGAAAGCCAAGGTCTGGTTTCCCGGGACGGGGCTGCGTGGAGCAAAGAAAGGTAATTTGCACACTGAAGGGGAACAGGAAAACAGTAGTTCTCGTGAAAGGAAAAGAGCCAAGTGACTTTTATTTACAATTGCCAAGAGAGAGGCCATTATTGGCCATATGTGCCACAATTGCCCTCTTATCTCGGGCTGGCCATCATGTCCTTTGGGAGCTGTTAATGAACTGGGTAATTGAGCTGCTGACATGTGTTACCAAAACAAAACAATAGGAAGAAGAGACAAATGAACATTTTATTTGCCAATCAGAGTAGGTTCGCCTTTTCACGGGGCTGCCGCTAAGTTACTGACTGAATACATAAAACAGTGCATTGAAAGCAAGCAGATGCAGACACAATAATAGTTAACTGACAGCTTCTGGTCCATCTGTGCTTAACATTTTGTTAAAGAAATTACTTGACTTGCTAAAGAGACCAATCATACAGCTGCCCCGAGTGCTACATTATAAGAGATAAATCATTAGCTAAACTGTTTCATGCTTAAAATGACAATGCTTATTAACAGTTGTGCTGGGACATTTTTGTCGGCACAGCTTGACACAGTTATTACTTGCTAAAAATGTGACGACTCATAGATTTTCAATAGAAGGGAGTTGGGGGGATCGGAACAGTACAAACCGTTTGAAAGAACAATAGGCACTTTTAATCTCTCACGATTAAATCTGCATTTCTAAAATGTTACAAATGGGGGGGGCACCTGTGAAATGGACCACAAGATTATGTTCCATGTGGTAATTATGTAGCTTTCTTCCATGTGCGCGTTATGTATTCAGAACCGCAGAATATCAGAAATGCTCTCATTCTGGGTTGAGTTCTATTTATTGTCATCAATGGTATCAGAATAAAAAGTAGTTCAAGAAATAATTGTGTCTAGCCACTTCACTTTCCCAACCATATTTACCTTCCTCCTCTGGAAAAGTATCTCTTTAATGGTGGGGGACGGGGGGCGGGGGGAGGGAGAGAAACATGTTGCAAAAGACTTGCTTTATGAGAAGATTTGGCTTATGGGTTTTTACTGCATCTGAATTGAAACCACATTTTTTGGTCCGAGCGTGGTTCATCCACGGCCTTGCAGAACAGCTTACTTCTGAAATCGTGTCTTTGTAAACTGGTTAACCAGAGGCGGAACATGGATCCCTCAAAGACCTTCTTGTGAGATGGCTCCTTCAACATTCTGGGCAAAATTAAGTCAACAGTAGCAATAGTGATATATGAAAGGCTTGCTATTCTGACTCACTGGCTGCCTACTAGAGCCAACCCCTGCCTCCTTCCTCCTTCATGTACAGGCTCTTTCATGTTTCCCAAACCCCTATTGGAGGAGCATTGTCATCCCCATCTTACGGATGAGAGCGGGGAATAAAATGAGGCTTGGGGAGCAATGTAACCTACCTGATCCATGAGGACTCAGAGAGGTTATCCAAATATAAGATCATAGATATCAAATATAAGATCTAATTAGCATTGCCATTTGAGAAGGAAGATTGATGTGGGCTGGAAGAAAAACTGTAGCCAAGATCATCACATTTTTTTCTTCCTGGTCTACACTGCCAGGACTCAGATGTCACAGTCAACTCTGTAACTCAGTTGTGAAAACATGACCATAAAAGGTGAGCGGTGTTCTCAGTGGTGGTTAGTGTGTGTGAAAATTCTGTTATGCGCAGTTACTAACAAAGATCGCAGGCTCTGGAAAGGAAACCTTAGCTATATATACACAGAGCTTTAAAATAAGACACCATCAGATCCATGACACAGGTGACCAAGACAAAGGACCACTCTGCCTTCACCTCGATTTCCCACTGTTGGATATTTGTGCTACTATGTGCATCAGTCACTTTCAAGTCAACAAGTAAATGCAAAGCAGAATCTATAAAAGAGGGAACAAGCTGCACAGAGAGCCTTTCAGGGGGCAGAGAAACAAACGAATGCGATTATGACCCTTAATAAGACAGGACGATTAGCAAAGACACATTCAATCCAAACAGTTTTATCGACAACTAAATTTTGCCAAGATTAGCATGACAGGAGATATTTGGAAAACACACACACCCACACACAAGAAAGGCAGATTTTTTTTTTAATTTTTTACAGTTTATTTATTTTTGAGACAGAGAGAGACAGAGCACGAGTCGGGGAGGGGTAGAGAGAGAGGGAGACACAGAATCTGAAACAGACTCCAGGCTCTGAGCTGTCAGCACAGAGCTCGATGCGGGGCTCAAACCCAGGAACCATGAGATCATGACCTGAGCCGAAGTCGGACACTTAACCGACTGAGCCACCCAGGTGCCCCAAGAAAGGCAGATTTAAGAAGAAAGTTAAATATGACACCTTTTGTGCCAGAAACCTACATAAAGAGATGGAGGACTCACAGCCTGGATAGACCGGGGCAAAGCATTCCTGCAGAATCATTCAGAAACCCTAGGCCAGTCCCTTCGTCTTAGAGCCAAAGCCCGGAGAGCAGGCAGTGTTGCCCACAGTCACACATGCTTAGACAGTGGCTGATTCCATCCTTGGCACCAAGGATGCAAAGATGAATAATGTGTGGCGCCTAAACTCCGAAAGTAACACTCAGATCACAGAGCTCCTGCTGCAGTGGCTCTCTCTATGGAGGCAAAGAACGGGTATATATAGAAGATAGCCCAGCCATGCCCTGCGGCTACAGAAGGATTAAATGGCCTCTCAAGGCTGAAAAACCCAGATACATTATTTACCAAATAACAGAGCCATAGTTTCGGTGAGCCTGTGGTCTTTAATATAGAGATCAAATTAATACATAAATGCTTTAACTGACACCTCCCATATGGCATTTCAAGATTGTTTCTTGGCTTTTTGTTTTCTACGGGATTCCACGAGGAAGAAAAGGGGCAGCACAGGAAGCTTGTTTTGAACATCCGAATCTTATCGGGGTCAATTACGGCTTGTTGGAAGATAGAAAGAGGTAATCACTGAACAGAAATGAAAGAGGAAACTCTTTTCCTGGAGGCAACAGAGGAGGCTGAGCTTAATTCTCGCTGGCACAGGAATTAGTAGCAACATCAAGGTCACCATCAGAAAGCATTCACGGAATACCTACTGTGCAAGAAACTTCAGCGGAGGCTGGGAGGAAGGAGCTAACAAGGAAGAATCAGTGATTCCTTCCCTTCAGCCCCCAAAGGTATGAGGCTCAGGGTCTGGGAAGCTGGCAAAACCGGCAAGATGACTAAGTACAGGATATGAACGATTTATCGCCATCCTTGCTTTCTGAAATTTTGTGTTCTCCTCTCTGTGTCTGAGCAAGAGTCGCCATTGAACTCAGAAGAGGTGATTCCAGAGGTCTGGGCAAACAAAGCTGGACGTCCTGGCGGAAGACCTCCAGCCCTGGGGACAAGCCAATTGGGGGGGGGACATGCCCACTGGGCCACTTCCTCTCTGCTATGGGGAAAGCTGCTTACCCCTCGAAACCAGGCTTTTCATTAGTAAACGTGGCTCAGTACACCTGCTTCAGAGGCTGATCTAAAGGAAAGGCGGGTGTTTGTAAAGCACAGAACAGTTCCCGATGAGCAATATATCCTCAGCAAATGTGGCCCCCTCTGCCTTCCTTCACCACCATATTGTCCAAGCCCACCAGGCATAAAGGAATAGGATGCTTAGAAGAAAATGCTCTCTCTAAGTTAAGACTGAGAGAAAAGCTGCCACGGAAGCTTTGTAGAAATTCCCAAATTTGTGAAATACGAGCACCGTCCAACGTCTCATGTGCTGCCTCTTCCAAAGATCCTTCCCATAATCAGCCAATATATATGTATCCACTTAAAAAGGATAGTCAGCTCTTGCTCCATATCTAATTCCCTTTAAAATCCAAACTGTGGGCCAGGGTACTCTACTCCCCCTGACCCAAGGCACGTGCCTGTGCTGTGCGTCAGTGTTTAAGGTAGCTCTGAAAGTAAATAAATTCTGTGCTCCCAAGCACCTCAGGGCCTGAACAAGAAGGCTGGTAGATCAAAAATCAGGCAACTAGCCTAAAAGAAATTAAATATACTTGGCCTCCCCTCTATGCCAACATTCATTTTGGTTTCCATGGGAAAGAGCTTTGAATCTGTTTGCTTGGAGGCAAATTCTCATCTTCTTTTATGTCTACTGATATATGTCTAAAAACCAAAATGAAATATAGTTTTGAGCACTTCACTCTCGGATCGTGTTGATTGGTGTCCACGGCCAGTGTAAACAGCTCAGGCACCCAGCCTCAGAAGATAGTGTACATATGGATATAGATATAGAGAGATATAGATCAAGGATTTCTTCCGTAGCCGGCTTCTGTGTGAATTACCGGACAACTGCCTTGCCCCTCTACATTGCCTTTTCAGGAACAATCTTTCAGGACTGAAGGGAAATTATTAGGAAATGCTAGGTCGAAGGGAGTAATGGGGAGGAGAGAAGAAGGAAGAAGAGAAGAGGGTCAGCTGTCCATCTTAGCAAAGATGAGTAATAATGCAGTAAGTGATTTCAGAGTCACTGGGTTGACCACAGGTGCTCCCTTCCCAAAAGACTGATGACAAGTCCTTTTGAGTGGGGAAAGCCTGCTCTGAGGGACGAGAGAGGGAGAGTGAGGGTCTGAAAACATGTCCTGGTCCTTGGCAGGTTTGAATAAATTATGGACCCTCTTGGATACCGACCAAAGATAGTCCTATTCATGTTTTCCACCCACACCAGCCAGTGGTTTTAACTGGGAATCACCCCATCAGCATGTCAGGATGGTGCCAATATTGAATCCAATTCAAACTCAAGTCCTACTCTTCACTAACCAACCATAAGTTTATTCCTAAGGAGAGTTTCATGGACAAAATATATTTCCTATCTTCTGTGCATCTCTGTTTTCACATGATAAATGTATATTACATTAAAAAATAAAATTTGGGCAGTGCCTAAAAAAAAAAAACAGTGATAATCCTAGAATCCAAAACAATCACTATTGATTTTAAATTAAGGAGTTAGATTCTATAAATGGATGTTTGGTTGGATGGATGGATGGATGGAGCAAGAGTTAGATATAGATTGACCAAACTTCTTTAATTTCTTTCTTTCCATTCTTTCGTTCTATATATACTATTAACAAAATGTAAGTTTTTAAAAACTCTTTCTTGACTAACTACACATTTAAAAAGTAAATAAAACTCTTCCAGCAAGCATTCAAATGAACTTATCTTTACTGCTTTAGCAATAACAAATTTGGTTGATAGTATTATTAATATGTGAAAATTTAACGTTGAGTTCTGAAATTATGTAGCACTATTCCTTCCCATTTACTCATATGCACCTGCAGATACATTTGAATGTACAAATATAAGCATTTGCCCGTCTCTCTACATAAAGCCCAAGATAAATGACATGTATTCACATTGCATTCACAGGATGCCAGCATATAATTCACTCAAACAAGCACAGAAGCTGTTCCCATACATCTCACTATAAATAAGCCAGTCTTATTTAAAAGCTTCCCAAAGGCCTAAACCATCCAACGTGGTTGTCTTTACTGACTGTTCCTCCCAATCCTTATCCCCATTTCTTTTTTTTTTTTATTTTAGTTTTAATGTTTTATTTATTTCTAGGAGAGAGAGAGACAGCGTGAGCAGGGGAGGGTCAGAGAGAGAGGGAGTCACAGACTCTGAAACAGGCTCCAGGCTCTGAGCTGGCAGTCAGCACAGAGCCCGATGTGGGGCTCGAAACCACGCACCGCAAGATCATGACCTAAGCGAAAGTCGGACGCTTAACCGACTAAGCCACCCAGGCGACCCCTTATCCCCATTTCTAACTAGGCTATAATTAAGCAAGAGAGGGGGCCCTAAACTGCCTTCTCCCTGACAGAAGAAGCCAAAGCAGGATTTGTTAAAAGCTAGAAATCATTTTAAATATCATCACACCGTAAGGTAAGGACCTTACAGATTCAAAACAAAACAAAAAAACAAAACTGAGTTTCAAACAGATGAAATACCTTTAGCATCACCTGGTTTGTTAGTGACAGAGTTAAATCTCAAACTTAGATCTCCGAATTCTAAATTTTGGTTCTTCCCTTTTTATCACACTGTCAACTCGTAATTTTTTATGGATCTGTGGCTGACTTGACTTCTATTTTCCATTCAACCTGATAGCTACCTACAGTCCCCCTAACCAGAACCACTGAATCTAAAAATGAATCAGGGGCGCTTTGGCTGGCAACTCTTGATCTTGAGGTTGTGAGTTCAAGCCCCGCATTGGGTGTAGAGCTTATTATAAACAAACAAACAAACAAATAAAACATTTTTAAAAATAAATACGAATGAAATGAGAAGATGCACTTTGGACTCACACTGGGCCTTTGGGGGAAGGGGGCGGTGTGAAATAAACATTTAGCCTCTCAACCATTCTATGTACATCTAACCATTACATGATGCTGGTTTTGTTCCTGCCTTTTCACATTATTTATTATGTCTTTATAACAATTCTGTGAGTTAGACATTATTATCCGTTTTTAAAAAATAAAGTTGACACTCAGAGTGTTTAAAAGGATTTGCCCAAAGTCTCAACAAGCCAGCTAGGCGTTAGCCAATTAAGTGTTAAAGAAGATAATCATGAGGTCTTCCCTCTTAAAATGCATGAAAATGATTTCCATCATCTTAGTACCATTAGCAAACCTCTTTGCTCAAGTAACATGTATATTTAAATATAGAGGACTAATAACCATTTTAATAAGAAATAATGATTAATGTATTTCTGAGTAAATCAGCTTGAAAATGTAGAAAGCTACTCTGTTTAAAAAATTTGTTAATGTTTATTTATTTTTGAGAGACAGAGCGTGAGCCAGGGAGGGGCAGAGAAAGAGGGAGACACAGAATCCGAAACAGGCTCCAGGCTCTGAGCTGTCAGCACAGAACCCAACTCAGGGCTCAAAGCCATGAACCTTGAGATCATGACCTGAGCCAAAGTCAGACGCTTAACCAACTGAGCCACCCACGCACCCCGAACACTATTAATTAAAGTGAAGTTGAACATATGCACAAATATCTGCTAAGGGTTCACTGTGTGAAATTGTTTTCATGGAACTGGAACAAACACACTTTTCCAGAATCCCATGTGCTTGTCAAAATGGACCCAGGCCTGCTCCTATGTTGACTTTCCCACTCTAACTAACTGTTCAACCTGGAGTGACCTGCCCATCTTGACATGATGTCCTCATAGGTCCCCAAACTCAGGTCCACAAAATTTCCCAGGAGCCTCCCATCCATCAATACCCCTCCTTTCTCTGGACTGCAAGAGCCCTTCATGTTTTCCATATATTCTGCACACGTCCTTTTCAACTGAACTATTGACTTAACTTTGAGGTCAGCTCTTTTGCAGCCACACATTTCTCTGACTGACCACTTTCATGAATTAGTATAAACTTAGCTGTGTGTCCCAATAGTGCTTTTTCATTTAAGGAGTCAAACAGTCAGAGGTCAGCAGAGCAACTAGTAAGTTCATACAGACAAATCTAATGAACACAAATACAGCCTTACTAAGAGCACATTTTGAGGGATCTTGGTTCTTTGCTTGCCAGATGAGGAGTCTGGTGAGCAAAAACTTAGAGGCCATTCTAAGAGCAATGGCTTTGTGTGTCCAAGTTCAATGGTTATTTTGACTGCCATGATGCTGAAGAATTTGCAGAAGAAAAGCTAACTGATGGCATCATGGCTTTATCACAAAAGAAGGAAAGAATAATTGAAAGAAGCACACAGACACCATTCTACCTCAATCTTTCAGAGGACTCCAGTTAATTTGGAAGGCATCCACAGGCCATAGATAAAGAGACTTTCTCTTGGCTTTGGTAGTTACCAATGAGAAAAAAAATATGGGAAAGTGTTGAGTAGACTGTAACATTTGCATAACATGCATGTTTTTCTCATCATCTTCACCACCATATTGTTATTAGTATTGTGGGAGATAATACAGCACCAATTATATAAAATGTATTAGCCAATATTAAATTAAAATGGCATTACATTAAGGCTTTCACTTTCTCTAGAAAACTATGAATGTATAAGAGGTTCTTCTTTGATCAACTAAAGCCACTTGCCCTTCTTTTTCCCAAACTTCTCAAATTTCTTTGAATACAGGAAGACACCAACAGCGTTTGCATGCTCCTTTCCCAGAGAAAATCTTTCCCTTTCACAATTTCTTCTTCAATCTTAGGCCTCACCGAAGATTAACTCTCAACTTCCAGAATCCTGCTTATCTTTCAACAAAGACGTTCTTCTTCCCTTCCAGAAAGGCTTGAGTAAGTCCCAGCCTGAAAATATAGAGCCAGAAGCAGATCAATGTTTTGTGGAGCCCAAAGATTCTAGTTTGGCAGTTGGGAATGCTTCTTTTAAAAAAAGAATAGGGGCACCTGGGTGGCTCACTTAGTTGAATGTCCAACTCTTGATTTCAGCTCAGGTCATGATCTCAGGGTCGTGAGGCTGAGCCCGGTGCTGGGCTCCACAATTGGGTGTGGAGCCTGCTTAAAACTCTCTCTTTCCTCCTCCCTCTGCCCCTCCCTCACTCTCTTGTATGTGTGCACACGCTTTCTCAAAAATAAATAAACACATAAGTAATTTTTTAAAAACATAAAACTAGCTTAATTTTGCATGTTTTACCAAATTACATGCCCATGTGACACATCGTTGAGACCTCTGCAGGAATTTGAAAGGAGTCCTTATCAGTGAAGGTTCTGAGGTTTGCTTTGTTGTAAACCCATTTCTGCTGATGAATCTCTGCTAGAGCCGGAAAGTCCCCAAATGCAACGCTTGCTTTCTACATCCACGCTTCCCGCCACAAAAGCTCTAAACATCCATCAACAATAGCAATGACAACCCATTCTACCACAAGTAGCAGGGATGGACAAGTCAACCAATACTCATAATTATAAGCTACCTAGAATCTTCCACAGGGGCGTGGCATTTCTTCCCCAATTCTGCTGAAATCAGCTATTGGGCGTAGCCACTTCTACAGCCTGGGAGTAAAGCTTATCCTATAAACTATAACAGATGGAGACATGCACACAGATGGTTCAGAGCCTCAGCATAAATACGGGAAGCCATTTTGCTTTGTTTTCTAACCTTAAGGGAGTATCTTGGAACCTGGAACATAACCCAGGTAGGGACCTCACGAGTACGGTGACACGCTCACGAAATCACTACCATGAGTGTGGCCCCTCTGCGTGCATGTTGCTTACACTCAACCAGGACCTCAAAAGGAATGCAACTGAAACGTTTTGGGAAATTCTACTTTAAAGATTTTTCTGCAATAAATATGTATTACTTTTATAATAGAGGAAATAGTTCCAGTATTGAGAAGTACCCTCCAAAAAGCTTGGGTATTTTTAGGAGAATTTGCAAGCAATCTTGTGAATGAATTCAATGTGTTGGCCAGCATGTGAGGTCTTTTTGTACCTACTGGAGGATACCACCAGCACCCGCCCAAGCTTGAAAAAATATCAGAGTAATAATCATAAACGCCACAAAAACGTTGTGCATGTTAATTAACTTTGTAACACCTTGCCTGGGAAATATTTGCACCACAGAGACTTGGAAAGAAATATTGTGAAAAACGAGACTTGCACCAGACCTAGGCCTGATACAACACTCTAGAAATTGAGGTAGAAGAAATGGGGCCATCGCAAGTTTACAAGGAAAAATAACGCTTTGCTTCAAGAGTTTGGCTGTTTCAGGCACAAGGGTATCAGAGTTTCGCTCAGCGAAAAACTACCTTGCATTACTTCTTTTTTTTTAATGTTTATTTATTTATTTTTGAGAAAGAGAGAGCGAGCAGGGGAGGAGCAGAGAGAGAGGGAGACAAAGACTCTCAAGCAGGCTCGGAGCTGTTAGCGCAGAGCCCCATGTGGAGGCTCAAACCCACGAACCATGAGCGGAAGTCGTATGCTTACCCAACTGAGCCCCCCAGGCACCCCCCCCCTTTCTTCTTTACTTGCATCTGAAGATGTGGCTTGATTCTCATCTGAGAGCTCTTAAATCCTGAAAAGGATATAGGATCTCACATAGCTTTAGCCCAAATGACTCACTGGGGGCTAGGTTTCTTTACATTCCTTCACACTTGTAAATAGATCAAGTACTAATTTCCACTTATCTGAGAGCAGTTCTACCACATCATGTGAGAAAGATTTATTACACATAAAATTTTGAGCTGAAATTTTGCTAAGACTCCACAAAATTAAAAATGTATATTTGCATTCATGGACCATCTACCCCACCACTTCAATGGTCTTCTAGAAGTACTCCATTTGGGGGGCACCTGGGTGGCTCAGTCAGTTAAGCGTCCGACTTCCATCCAGGTCACGAGCTCATGGTTCGTGGGTTTGAGCCCCGTGTCGGGCTCTGTGCTGACAGCCAGCTCAGAGCCTGGAGCCTGTCTTCAGATTCTGTATCTCTCTCTCTCTCTGACCCTCCCCTGCTCATGATGTCTCTCTCTCTCTCAGAACTAAATAAAAACATTAAAATAATTTTTTAAAAAAAGAAGTATTCCATTTGGATAGTCAATTTTGGGTGAGTGAGGAAGGCTATCAACCCCCCCCACCCGCCACCCTCCCACTGTCACGTGCTTTGCTGAATAACCAGAGATGCCAAGAGAAAGAACTCTAAGCATGAGAATCACCACAAAGATGTGGCACTAGGAAAGAAAATGATTTCTTCTACATTAAAGACGTGAAGGTCTACACCAGGGACCAGCCAGGCACAAACCACTGTCTATATTTGCATGTCCTGTGATCTAAGGATGTTTTTTTACTTTTTTAAATGGTTGGGGGAGGGGGAGGATCCAAAGAAGCATAACATCAGGGGCGCCTGGGCAGCTCAGTGGGTTAACTGTCTGACTTCAGCTCGGGTCATGATCTTGCAGTTTGTGAGTTCGAGTCCTGCATCAGGCTCTGAGCTGTCGTGCTGACAGCTCAGAGTCTGGAGCCTGCTTCAGATTCTGCATCTCCCTCACTCTCTGCCCCNTGGCTGTCGCCCCACTCCCTAATCCTATGCCCTGATGCCCCGTACACCACTCCCGTCCTTTTTATCTAAATAGCCACCGCCAGGGCAGCAACNCGGCTGTCGCCCCACTCCCTAATCCTATGCCCTGATGCCCCATACACCACTCCCGTCCTTTTTATCTAAATAGCCACCGCCAGGGCAGCAACTTTACCAATGCGATAAACAAGGAAGCTAGAGGCAGCACAAAAGAAAGACGTATTTTATTCTCAGGATCCTGGTCTCAACCCAGATGGTCTGTTGGGCACGTTGCCTAAACTGTATTACTCTCATATTCCCCATTTGTAAAGGAGTAATAGCAACCCACAGGTGATTATGAGGAACAAATTTACAGGGATATTAACAGTCTCTGGAAAATGTAGAGTACTTACAGAAATGTAAAATAAAGGTAAGTTATGGTGTTGAAGTATAAAATGTACATCCTGGGGGCGCCTGGGTGGCTTAGTCGGTTAAGCGTCTGACTTTCGCTTAGGTCATGATCTCGCAGTTCGTGGGTTCAAGCCCCGCGTCGGGCTCTGTGCTGCCTGCCAGCTCAGAGCCTGGAGCCTATTTCAGAGTCTGTGTCTCCCTCTCTCTCTGACCTTCCCCTGCTCATGCTGTCTCTCTCTCTCTCTCTCTCCTAGAAATAAATAAAAATATTTTGAAAAAATGTACATCCTGGTTGGACATTCGTATGCTAACTTTCTCAAACGCTAAAACACGGTGGGATGTGATTCAAGGATTCAACACTTCATGCTAAGGAAGACCCAGCATATCAATCAGTCTAGATGATGTACCACCAGAAATTGCAATAAAACAAGCTGTCAAAGCTTGTTTTAGACACACGCTCCTTTTCCCAGGGAGAAAACAAAAAGGTCAATGTTTTTCATAACTTTGGCACAAAACTTTTCTCTAATTTTACACTCATTTACTCACAAAATGCCATTTCGTGCCCACTCCATTTCTAAGGCTGTGCAAAGCAATGCATGCAAAAAGGTGAACAGGACAGAGCTCATGCCCTAACAAATATCAGATTTTTTAAATCTGACATCCAATCTCCAGGAAACGGCAGTTGCAAATTTTTTTTTTTGGAGAGTTTCACTTCACGTTTTCAGTCAGACATGTTGACGGTTAACCAGATTACAAGTGGACTCCCAATCCCAGCTTGTGTTCAGTAGATATATTCTTTGCTGGGGAGATGGCAAGGGGCTGGCTGTCAGAGTCTTGTCTCACCCTTACATTCAGATTGGGTTAGTTGGATTGAAATATGCTGGTCTATCCTGACATGCTTCCTTCTACAGTAAGCACCATCAATGCTTAAAACATACGAGGTTACCCTGAAGGTCTGAAATTCAGGGACTCTTATATGTCAAGAAAGACCTTGGTTTCCCAGAGTCTCCGAGTATTATACAAAGGCATCTCTGAGACCCATCTCTGGGTCTGCCCCGACAGTGATGGCGACATCAATGCCATGATTACTTAAGATGCAAGAGAGTATCGAGGCTGGCTGAGAACGCCCAAAGATCTCTTCGAGATCTTATTTTCATAGGATTTTCCTATCACTGTAGGGTATGAGCATATCAAACACCTCAGTAATACCAAAACACATGTATCACAGAATGCCGTGTGCCTAGGATCTACTATTAAACATTCTATTCTCAACTCAGCTGAGCATGTTGCAACATTAATAGAAACAGAGATTGTGTTTGGTTCAACAGCCAAACACATCTACAGATTTCACTGGAGAAAGAGGGAATGTATAGTCTCCAAAAACATGAGCCATGGGATCTGAGTTTAACACTGAGAATGAGTCAGGCACTCCCACCCTCAAGGTATATGGTAGAAAATGTCAGCCCTGCCTAAATGTGATCAAAGTCACAAGGAGATGGGGGTGGGGGGTAATCCTTCCTGCTGGGGAGTCTGCATTAGGTGATAAAATCTTAGCATCGTTGATAAGGGGGAATATTGTGCAAATCATCTATCAATACCAATGCCTGCATCAGAATCACCTGAGGTGTTTGAGGAAAATGACCACGTCTAAGCCCTTCCCCAGTTCTGCAAACTCCAAACCACCTGAAACTGATCCAGAAATACTCTTTTAAGCAAGGAACCCAGAAATTCTTTGTAATAATAAATAGCATTTGTGTAGCATGTACCATGTCAGTCAATGTTCTGAGCATTTTACATACACTAACTCAGGTTCTCATATGTATGACTGGTAGATTCCATGAAGTTGGTGAAGCACTGGGCTAGAGTTTAGAGTCACATGCGGAGAGTCATGTGACTCTGGCTCTGTCATTTTTCTGGCACTATGGCCCTCGATGGGCAACTTAATCTCCCCCAACCCCAAGGACCTCCTGTGTAAAACAAGGGTGATAATTCCTACTTTGCATGGTGTTGTGATGATGGCACTTCTTTTCTCCTTCTTGGGGGGTGGGGGTAGAAGGGGATGACGGCATAGCTGATACACATAAAGCACAAACTAACACTCTGGAACTCCTCTGTGAACTGACAGAGTGCACACTTTCTTACAACCTGAGCTCAAGTGCATTTGAGAAAACATTCCTAACTGGGCAGTGATGATATATATTCATATATATGCTCAGTCATAATCCTTACGCACAGTTGCGAGAGCCTAACTTGAGAATGAGCAATCACCTCCCCTATGGCTCGTGCCGGGGTCCTGTCATTGGAAACCTCGGAGCCCACGGACTCCTTTCTTCCTTCTGGGATTGGGGGTGTGCCAGAACCCATCACATTCCGCCTCCTCTTGAGTGTTTTCACGGTTTCCACGAAGGACTTCTTCTGCTCACAGAAAACCATTCTTCCCTCCACCCAGCCTCAAGGACGGTGCTCACCAGCCCCTGGAAGATTCCCTGATCCCCGCTGGACCTCCTCACCTCTGCTAATGCTGCTCTTCCTCTCCAAGCCCCCACCCCACCCCCACTCCCCACCCTGAGGTCCCTCCTTGATCCCTGGGCTCACACCGAGGAAGGCTCCCTCTCACTCCCTCTCCACTCCCACCCACCGAGACAGTCCCCCCTGGCCACAAAGACCCCCTAACCTCCTCCAGGCTCTGCAGGGAGACTCCGAAACTGCTCTTTGTTTTCTCTACTGCCAGGAATTAACTTTCCTTCCCTAGTAGCCTGGAAGTCTCCATTTCTCATAAACACAAAATAAAAATCCTGTGTCTTACAGTGATGCTTAAACTGACAGTGTTTTACGTGTCCTTTTCCTAAACTACTCAGGACGTGAATACCAGGGAAAGTAACCCGACTCCATCTCAGAAAGCCGGCATTGAATTTGATGAACTGGCTCTCCATTTTGAAATTTTACACTGTCCCCAGGCTGACTCTCCCTCAAAGCACAGATGTGGCCACCCAACTCTAAACTCTAAACTTTGACTCAACCTGCAGCGCTGAAATGGCTCCGGTAGCCTGGAGATACTTTTGTTTCAGAAGGCAAGTTGCAGACAGTAAATATAACTAGTAATAGTTACAACATGCGTATAACCTGCTAGTAAAATCTAGAAAATACTCACAGAATGAGCACACAACAGGGGCAACAGGCCACAGGCTACTTTTTGGTGAGGAAAAACAGTACTAAATGGGNGGGGGGGGGGGGGGGAAACTTCCACAAAGATACACACTTGAAACCGTCTACACTTCGTTTAAATGTCTCCGAGTGCCTTCTCCCAACGGGGACTCAGTCAATATTGCTTCAAGAAATGGCTCAGCATGTTTAGACCTTCAGAATTTCTAATGCTTCACCCTCTTTGTCTGCCTATCGGAGTTGTGCACATCCTAGTCATTCAAGATGGATTGGGATTTGTTCCTTTGCTTTTAACTCATGCAGCCAAACATAAAGGGCCAATTAATAATACACTTTCATGTTTTCAGCGTTTGTACAAGCCTGGGACAGTTATTTTTTTCTGCCCCAACAGCAACCAGAAAAAGTGAAAACCTGCAAGGCTAGTGAATTTTTATTTTTTTTTTATTTTTATTTTTTTTGGCTAGTGAATTTTTAAATAATTCTTTGAGGCTTTATCACGCACACTACGGGGACTCCTGTTGTCCGTGATCTCCACCGAGCAACTGCCTATTTTCCAGACACTACTGCAAAGTCACCCGTCATTTTGTGTAGGAAAGGTCACCAAACGAACTACCTGTCTCCACTCATCTGTTTGAAAGCCCGGGGGCCATGCACGCCGTGGCCACCGATCCCAAAGTCCCACTGCGATATTTTTCCAGGAAACAATGAGGAGTCCCGGGGACCCCTGGGGGCCTTTGGCATCTGAGAGCTGCGGGGAGCCCGGGGCCCTCAGGGCTGGAAGGCTCGTGGCCTCTCGGGAAGGCACTTTGGTGGCCGCGGGGAGCCGCCTGCACCGCGGGCCTCTGTCGCGCCCTGGCTCGGAGCGTTCCCACACCAGCGGGCTGTGGGAACCCAGGCGGGGACAGAGGAGCCTTGTAACGGGGACAAACGAAGCTTCTCGGGGAGAAGAGAGGAAAAAAAAATTCAGGGAAGAGGAATATTCGAGAGACAGCCTTCCATCCTAAAACCGACTTGGTTTTCCCGAGCACTCTGNAAGAGAGCTGGTGCGTCTAAACCTGGAGTATTTCATCTGCAAAGTGGGCATATTTCCCTGCCAGCATTGTTTTTGACGATTAAACTACATAATATATGTGAAGCTTTATTTTCCTACAACAGCTACTGCTACTATTATTATTACTCCGTGTTAATTATAAGTGAGAAAAATTTTTATTCCATTATTTAAAAACCTTTAATAAATATTATAGGGTAATTTTTAAAAAACTGAATACCTTGCCACAAATTCATTTAAATACAAAGCTTATATTCAGAGCCTGAAGGATGGCCTCCCCCCCTCCTTTTCATTGACCTAGAGATAAACTTTGACCCCTTGTTTGATAATCACATTTTTCTGAAGATGCCTTGTTCCTTTCAAGAACAGCAGCTTGACCCCCCGAATCTGGAAACTGACATGCTTCAGTCTACCTCTTTCCTCCCTCTTAGGCCTGACAGCAAGAACCTTTAACCTTTAGACTCGATTCCTAAACCTTGTATATTGTTTGCAATGAGAGAATATTTGGGGACAGATGGAGAATTTGCCTCCTTCTAAGTTTCATTGGGTTGCTGACTATATCTTTCAAAAGCGTGGCTCTGAAATTCAGTTCTTAAACAAAATGCTCTTACTGGTAATACTGAGATTTTTTTTTTCTATTTTTTTTTCTGAGTTTTATTCTCTTGGGTCAAATCTGGGATTGACTGCATGGCACTGATTTAACTCACACTATAAAAATCTCAGCCCCTGAGGCACACCGTGAAGTGAGCCGCTAAACTGACCTCAACCAGAAAACTGGAATAAGGAAACTTTTTCCCGCAGGTTGAAACTTCCATGGCTTCCTCAAAAAACAATTAAAATGTAAAATTTTCCTCAACCAAAGGTATCCTATATTTTACCTTAGCCACAGCAGCTGAGCTCTACTTACCAGGAATGATTTGTGGGAAAGCAAAAACCTGCTCTTACTGCTTCTAAATGAACACACACATACTTGTAAGCAATCAACACCATTTATCCAACAAAAAATCATTGTTGAATAAACCCATTCCCCACTTCCGGCTATGTTCTGAGATGGAAATTCCTATTTTCTGGAATCGTATTACATTAAAGACAGGAATCACATTGCTCCTGCCTGTTTTATCTCTAGATCAAAAGATACAACCACAAGATTGTACAAAGCCAAGAAGCACTTTGCAGGTAATACATGATATATCAAATATAAAGACTAGGCATGGCGTTATACCAATCGACCTCTATTAAGAACATCAAAATAAAAGGTATTTATAATTCCTAGTCCAAACGGAGAAATGACACTGAGAAATAACGCTGATTGTGTTTAGAGAAAGAAAATGCAAGTGCCCATATTTTTTAAAGTATTTCAAAGCCAGAGCTCGTGCTACAGAATTCAACACTTTTGTCTTTTTCCTTTTTGTTTTAATGGGGGGAGGGGGGGAATCTCATAGCTTGTGCCTTAGAATCAGAAGTTTAGTATTCTGGAGTGATCGTTCTTACAGATACTCGGTAGGAATTTGTTTGATCTGAAGGTAAAGTGCTGGTTCAGTCTGATTGGCCTCAATGAGGTTCTTTTCTCTACTGACTACCAGCTCTCCGTGACCTTGGATCAGTCACTTAACTTCTCTGAGCCTTGCTTTCTTCATCTCTGAGGTGGGAAACGTAACGCCTTTGTGCAGCTCATCACAACATTGAAACGGCTAATAAAAACTACATGTTAAAGAACTATAGTAAAATGAAGCATTATAATTACCATTGTTGGATTGTGACAGTTGTACTGAGCTAGATTTCTATTTTTAAGTTAAGAAATAAAAAAAACTACTTTCCATTTACATGTGGCTGTCTTCCAATACCATATGGTCTTAGTGGAGGAACAAGAAAAATCTTTCTGGCAACGTATACTTTAGGAATAATGCTTTTCTTAGCACCATTGAAGAACCACCTAGAACAAGCTAGACTCTGTATGAGTGAATTCATGTCGCCACAAACGCGTAGCACTGTATCTTCAATGCAGTGCAGCCTCAACGCGAAATTCCTCAAATTGCTTAACTGATAAGCTTTAACCTTGGTATTCATATCAACATAGAGTTTTTAAGGAGGAACCTGAATGAAGCAGACTTATCTAGCCCGAAGTTTCCAAAAGCAGGTCGACACACTGAACTATTCTGGCAGACCTGGCATGCCCATGACAAGCTGCCTAACTGTGCAGGATGATCAGTTTTAACAGCCTCCCAGAAAGTCCAGAAGTTTTACAGCAATCTCTGCCAATCCGAGAGTCACGTGTTGAATCCTTGATTATGTTTGAGATTCACATGTTGAATCATTGGTAAGTGTTTACTGGGAATTCTGTTCTTAATGTTAGAAAGTGGGTAGGGAAAAAAAAACGTGTTTCATACCTGGCATATGTGTCAATCTCTGTAAAACATTCAATGTTCACTGGAACTTGGCAAAGAAATTCTAGACTCGGAGGAAAGGATACCAAGATTATAACATCTCTCTCCTTATCCCTTTCTGAAGCGGAGCAAGGGGTGGTTTTCTTTCTTCATTCGAAACCAGAAAAAAAAAAAAAGCGAAGCTTCCTGCCATCTACTTCCCTCCCTGAGTTTCTGATATTTTAGCTTTTAATTCATGGGCCAGAACACTGACCTGGAAACCCTTAATATTGCACATTTACAAGTGTTTTTGAAAGGACCCAAGGACTTAAAACCATATAAATTTAATAAATGATAAAAAAGCCAAGGGTAGATTGACCTGGTCTTCATGAACATGCATCAAATACCTTCCTTGTTCTCCGAGATCGATTTTAAATGTTGCATGACAAATGCAGGAAGCAGGTGAAATGCATGGTGATTCAAAGTTCATCTCTGGGGTAGACAGGACTTTCCTCAACCTCTCTGACTTACAGCCAAACATTTCACCAAAACCAAGCACTTACCCAGAGGAAGAATTGGTCATAGAACGACATTCCCCATTTGGTCGATAATTTTATGAATTTTATATGTAATAGAAATAGATTCATTTTATTATCACTGTCTGATTTCTAAAAGTTTTAACAACCAAAACAAAATAGCTTTCAATAAATAAATTCTTCCCAGGAGAAATCATTAGTAGATATAGACAAATGTATGTGGAAAAGCAGCGGAATGGTTACAAACAATTTCGAAAAAGAAGAAGTTGAAGGAATTACATTAGTGGATTGTTGTGTTTTGTTTTGTTTGTTTTGTTTTTTACATTAGTGGATCTTAAGAATTACTACGAAACTATAGTGGTCAAGACACTGTGGTGTTAGCAAAAGGATAAGCACAGAAATCAATGGAACAGAATAAAGTAGAGAAAGAGACCTATACAAATATGGCCAGTTGATTTTGACAAAAGAGCAAATGCAATTCAGTGAAGAAAGGACAGTCTTTTCAACAAATGGTGTTTGAACAATTGGACATGCAAAAGCAAAAAATAAATAAACAAACCCTGCCCTATACATAAAGCCACAGGCTAGCATTGATCAAAGATGGATCCTAGACCTAAATGTAAAATCTGTACTTTATACAAGAAAATCTTCATGACCAGAGGCTAGGCAAAAAGTTCTTAGATGTGATGCTGAAAAACACAGCCATAAAATTAAAAATTGACAAACTGAATTACATTGAAAACAAAACTTTTGTGCTGCAAAAGACACTTGGAAGAATTAAAAAAAAAAAAAACAAGCTAGAGACAGAGAGAAAACATTAGCAGATCATGTATTTGACAAAGGACTTGTATCCAGAATATAAAAAGAACTCTCAGAATTTAACAATAAGAAAACAAAACAGCAATTTAGAAACGAGCAAAGGAGTTGAAATAGACACTCACAAAAGAGAATATACGGGGGGCAAAAAAGCACATGAAAAGATGTTCTATATCATTAGCCATTAGGAAAATGTGAATTAAAACCATGATTGGGTTTCACAGCACATCTGTTAGAGTTAAGATTAAAAAAAAACAAAACAAAACATACTGACAATACCAAGGCCTGGCATGGATGTAGAGCAACTAGAATGTTGGTGTATTGCTGGTAGATTTCAGACTGGCACAGCCATGGTGGAAAACAGCTGGGCAGTTTCTTACAAAGTTAGAAAGTTAAATAAACACTTAACATGTGACCTGACAATTCCACAACTTGGGGCTTACTAAAGAGAAATGAAACTTGTGTTCACACAATACCTTTACACAAATATTTATAGCAGCTCTGTTCATAATGAACAAAGACTGGAAGTAGCCCCAATGTTCCTCAGCAGGTGAATGGATAAAACAGCTATGACATATCCATTCAACTGAATATTATTCAGCAAGAAAAAAGAATAAAGTGTTGGCACACGCAATGACTTGCGTGAATCTCAAAATAATTACACTACATGAAAAAAGCCAATCTTTAAAAGCTACATATTGTGTGGTTAGATTTATAGGATTTTTTTTTTTTTAATTTTCGTAATTTGAGAGAGAGAGCAGGTGCACACACAAGCAGGTGGAGTGGTGGAGGGAGAGAGAGAGAGAGTGAGGGAGAGACAGAGAATCCCAAGCAGGGTCCATACTCAATGCAGAGCCCAATGCAGGGCTCGATCCCACAATTCTGGCATCATAACGTGAGCCGAAATCAAGAGTCCAATGTTCGACTGTATCACCCAGGCAGCCCAATTTATAGAATATTCTTAAAAGACCAAAACAACATTGATGGACAACAGATTAGTGGTTTCCAGGAGTTAGGGGCAGGAGGAGGGTGTGATGTGAAGGGGATAGCAGAGAGACTTTTAGAAGGTGACAGAACCACTCCCTGCTCTGATTGTGGTGCCAGTAACATGAATTTATATATGTGTTAAAATCCCAAAAGAGAACAAGCACACACATGTTCATAGCAGCAGTATCCATAATAGCCAAAAGGTGGAAACAGTCCAAAAGTCCACCAATGGATGAACGGGTAAACAAATTGTGGTATGTGCATACAGTGGAGCATTATTCGGCCATAAAGAGGGATGAGGTACCGATATATACTACAGTATGGATGAACCTCGAAAACATTATGCTAAATGAAAAAAGCCAACCATAGGAGATCATATGTGCTATGATTCCATTTATATAAGATATCCTATGATCTCACTTATGTAAAATAAAAACTATTCCAGAATAGTTAGGGACATTGAGACAGAAGACATATTGGTGGTTACTAGGGACTCGGGAACATTTCCTTAAGGGTACAGGCTCTCATCCTTTTGGGGGGATGAAAATGTTTGGGAAGTAGACAAATCTGCTGGCTGCACTACATCACGAATGTACTAAATGCCACTGAATTGTTCTATGTTCTCTGAATTTCACAAATACAAGAAATCCAAGAAAGTCTATTTTACTATATGACAATTTCATAACAATAAATTTGACGTCCAATAAAAAGAAGGAAACTATAAAAATGCAATGACTTGGTAACTCCTGGCTCCAATTACCTCCTTGAACAGAGCATAAAAGAAGAGTAAAGATGTTACATTCTAGAGGGCTTCCCATTTCTGTCCATTAGGCTCCCTTCTTCCTGAAAAAGTTCCTGCAAAATGGTCACTCAAAGGAGGATTTTTTTTGGTCCAATTAAAAAAAAACTCAACTGTATGAAATTCATTTTCATTTCAAACAGCACATACTTAACAACGATGTTAACCTGACCTACCTATTGGGACAGCAGGGATGGACCTTGAAGGCATGACCCTAAGTGAACTAAGTCAGACAAAGACAAATGATCTTACTTTTACGTGGGATCTAAAAAAGTCAAATTCATAGAAACAGAGACCAGAATGGCAGTTACCAGGGGCTGGAGGGTGAGGGGAACGGGAAGATGTAAGAATACAAACTTCCAATTATAAGTTAAATCAGCTCTAGGATCTAATGCACCACATAGCGATTATAGTTAATATTATATGCTTGAAAGCTGCTAAGAAAGTAGATCATCAATGTTCTCATCACAAAAAAGAAATAGTGAACAGGCGACGTGCCGGAGGTGTTAGCTAAGCTATGGTGGTAATCATTTTGCAATACATAGATGTGTATCAAACCGTCGTGGTAGATACTTCAAACTTCCACAGTGTTATCTGTCAATTAAATCTCAATAAAGCTGGGGGGAATAGTGACCTACCTAGCCTTTGGAAAATGTGGTTGTGTTTAGAGTATATTGCCTATTCATTTGTAACAGAAGAGAGATGAAAAGAAAAGAGTGTATTTTGCCTTTTGTAAAATGTTTATTTCTGAGAGAGAGAGACAGCTTGAGCAGGGGAGGGGCAGAGCAAGAGGGAGACACAGAATCCGAAGCAGGCTCCAATCTCTGAGCTGTCAGCACAGAGCCCGACGCGGGGCTCGAACTCCCTGACAGCGAGATCATGATCTGAGCCAAAGTCCGATGATCAGTGGACTGAGCCACCCAGGCGCCCCTTATTTTGCCTCTTAAGGCTGAAGAATTCTGGTGACAGGACCCCTTTTTGTCTTCAGATGCTTGTCAATTCCCACCTACACTTTGTGTTTGGCTGCTCCTTGTCTTTGCCCATGCTGTTCCCTCTGCCTTTAATGCCCTTCCTCTTCGGTGCTTTTAGCTCTGGTCAACTCCTAGTCATCTTCTAAAACTCAGCCGTGAGATCTTCTCCAGGAAGCATCCCTGAATCTGGGGATGACCAAACAATTTTCTCCTGCATTCCCACAGTGCCTCGGGCTTTACAAGCCCTTCAGTGGGTGATTGGCAGTGATCTGCTCATGAGACCGTTCTCCCCACGCACCCCCCAAGGCAATAGGCTTCTGAAGAAGAGGGGACATATCTTGTTCATCATTAGTCTTTCCAGTAACTACCGTAGAGTAGACATTCGATAAGTGTGGTTGGTTTGTGCAGATTGTTGTGTGTTTCTCATAAGACAATCTGAATTGGTGTCTGAACAAGTTCTAGTCTCTCCTCATTCACGCAGGTTGTTACCCTTGCTTTATGATAAATTCCGATTCTTCAGGTTCTATATTTTCCCAGCGGTTCTAAATTAGCTTTGGGTGGACTTCTAGTATGTAGAACAAGGTTTTTCTTTTGTTTTAGAATACCAGAAGCTAGGGGCGCCTGGGTGGCTCAGTCGGTTAAGCGTCCAACTTCAGCTCAGGTCATGATCTCGCAGTTCGTGGGTTCGAGCCCCGCGTCGGGTTCTGTGCTGGCAGCTCAGGACCTGGAGCCTGTTTCAGATTCCATGTCTCCCTCTCTCTCTGCCCCTCCCCCACTCATGCTCTGTCTCAAAAATAAACTTAAAAAATTAAAAAAAAAAAAAACACCAAAAGTTAGGACATTTGGCAAGTCAGACTTTAAACAATTCCAGAACAGGAAGATGGTTTTGACTTCTTTAGCTCGTGTACTCACACGTAGAATCTGACAGAGCAGCTAGAATTCTCAGTTAATGCCTGTGAATGAATCAAAGTCTTACCCAACAAATCAGGAACGTAAGCCATCTCCTCCCCCTGGTGCCTACCAAGGGTTTCTCTCCAAGGGTTTAAAGGCAGAACAAAGCCAACAATGCTGGAAATATCCAGTAGCTGACCTAGGTTTTAAAGGACCCCTTTTTTTCTTAAAATTTTATTTTAGAGAGAGAGATCGCATACACAAGCAGGAGAGACAGAGAGAGAGAGAGAGAGAGTGAGTGAGAGAATCTCAAGCAGGCTCCATGCTTAGTGCAGAGCCCGATGCAGGGCTTGATCCCATGACTCTGGGGTCATGACCTGAGCCAAAACCAAGAATCAGATGCTCAATCAACTGAGCCACCCAGGTGCCTCTTTGAAAGACTTTCTTTTTCTTCTTCTTTTTTTAATGTTTATTATTTTTGAGAAAGAGAGAGAGAGAGATAGCACATGAGAAGGGGAGGGGCAAAGAGAGAGGGAGACACAGAATCTGAAGCAGACTCCAGGCTCTGAGCTGTCAGCACAGAGCCCGACGTGGGGCTTGAACTCACAAACTGTGAGATCATGAGCTAAGCTGAAGTCAGATACTTAACTAACTAAGCCACCCAGGTTCTCCTGAAAGACTTTCTTTTTAAAATAGATTTACAAACACAGGAAACAACAGGTGTTGGCAAGGATGCAGAGAAAGGATGGGGTGCCTGGGTGGCTTAGTCGGTTAAGCGTCCGACTTTCGCTTAGGTCATGATCTCGCGGTTCGTGGGTTCGAGCCCCGCGTCGGGCTCTGTGCTGACTGCCAGCTCAGAGCCTGGAGCCTGTTTCAGTCTGTGACTCCCTCTCTCTCTGACCCTCCCCTGCTTACACTGTCTCTCTCTCTCTCTCTCTCTCTCCTAGAAATAATTAAAAAAAAAAAAAAAGGATGCAGAGAAAGGAAAACCCTTTTACACCATCAGTGGAAATGCAAACTGGTGCAGCCACTCTGGAAAACAGTATGGAGGTTCCTCAAAAAGTTAAAAGTAGAACTACCCTATCATCCAGCAATTTCACTACTAGGTATTTATCCAAAAGAAACCAAAATTACTGATTTAAAGGGATACATCTACCCTGATGTTTATAGCAACATATCAAAAATAGCCAAATTATGGAAAGAGCCCAAATGTCCATTGACAGATGAATGGAGAGAGGATACATGGTATACATATACAATAGAATATTACTCGGCCATAAAAAAGAATGAAATCTTGCCATTTGCAACCATGTGGATGGAGCTAGAGAGTATTATGCTAAGTGAAATAAATCAGTCAGAAAAAGACAAACACCATATGAGTTCACTCGTATGTGAAATTTAAGACACAAAACAGATGAATGGGAGAGGCAGACCAGAAAACAGACTCAGAGAACAAACTGATGGTTGCTGGAGGAGAGGTGGACAGGGAGACAGGTTAAATGGACGATGGGTATTAAGGAGAGCACTTGTGATAGACATCGGGTGTTGTGCATAAGTGGTGAATCACGAGACCCTACACATGAATGTTACTCTATATGTTAACGGACAGGAATTTAAATAAAAACTTGAAAAGAAATGAAATAAGTAAAATAAAATAAAATAAAATAAAAGTGAACTGAAATAAAAATATATTTACAAATACAAAATCCAGGTACAAAGTGAATAGTCACTTAGAATGGGGGAAAAATCACGGTAAGTTAGGGGCTCCCCCATGGTGTCTATCTGCCCAGGCGATTTGCAAGGAACGCTTACGCAGAAACCATCATGACTGCATCCTGGTTTCCTCTCCTCACCTAGAACACCTTACGACACCCAGCAAACTGCCCACACTCTCAGGGGTTCAAGGACGTTCCTGGGAATCTCGCCTCTGAGCCACACCCCACAAGTAAGTTCACCAAGACAATGTCTGATGCTTACTGAGGGGCACTGCGGGTCAATCACAATGCTATATGGCAAATACTATAACTGGCCCCTTTTCATAAATCTACCAGTTGCAGAGGCGCTAAGGCCACTCCCTGAAAACAGACCCCGTCTTCAACACTTGTTCGATGTGGCTTGTCTCCCCAGAAGCCACAACCCAGTTAAGCAGTGTGGCAGTTGGGACCCAGTTAAGCAGTGGGCAGTAAGTTCTGGAGTCAGACAAACCCGGACTCTGAGCCCAGAACTGCCTTTACAATATGCATTACTCAACCTCTCTAAACTTCTGCACCCTTAGCTATAAAGTAGGATGCACATTCTCATTATGGCTTTGTTGGTATCTGTCTGGCCCCTAAAGGGCTGACTGTCAATTCAGGGATAAATTCTAATTGGGGGGAACCATTAAAACCAATAGATCCCAAAGATCACACAGATTCCAGGAATTCCCTATGTGCTTCTCGGATGCAGCTTTGCAACGACAGAACTAGGTTGGTAGCGTTATAAACCTAAGAAAGCACATGGCGTTGAACCTGTTTATAGCAGGAGCTACAAGTGGAATTACTATAACTCTGCTCTGTAAGCTAGAGTCAGCCTTTAGGATCTAAATTCACCAAGGAAGAGGCAGAGCACCTGAAATGATTTATCTTCACTTCCGAACCACAGTCCCACCTAAGGGAGCACGTGATCCTCGTAATCCAGGCAGGTGGGCAAATTTAAAATGGGAGGGAAACAGGATCACAAACTGCTCTTCCCCTTTGCGGTTCCCCAGCCTTCACTTTCTGAAACAGAAACTGGGGGGTTCATGTGGGAAAAGGAGTAAGAAACAGAGACTAGAAAGGTAAACGCTGGTGGAAATTCGTAATACACCCAGGAGTGGGGGGAGCATGGTGACAGCAAAGCCCCGGTCTTCCTACAGAGCTGATTTTTTAAAAATATTTTTTGTTATTTATTTCTAGGAGAGAGAGAGAGACAGCGTGAGCAGGGGAGGGTCAGAGAGAGAGGGAGTCACAGACTGAAACAGGCTCCAGGCTCTGAGCTGGCAGTCAGCACAGAGCCCGATGCGGGGCTCGAACCCACGAACCGCGAGATCATGACCTAAGCAAAAGTCGGACGCTTAACCAACTAAGCCACCCAGGCACCCCATAGCTGATTTTTTTTTTAATGCTTTATTTATTTCTGAGAGAGAGAGAGAGACAGCGTGAGCAGGGGAGGGTCAGAGAGAGAGGGAGATACAGAATCCCAAACAGCTTCCAGGCTCTGAGCTGGCTGTCAGCCCAGAGCCTGACGCGGGGCTCGAACCCACAAACTGTGAGATCATGACCCGAGCCAAAGTCGGACGCTTAACCCACTGAATCACCCAGGTGCCCCCATGAGAGCTGATTCTGATCTGAAAGGTACATCAGTATTTTCAGTATTCTAGGATCACAGAGATTTCCTAAATCTTTCCAGGTACTATGATTTTTAATCACTCCGAAAAAGAACATGCGAAGGAGTCCTTTGAAAAAAGAAATGCCCTCCTTCTAGAAGTAGAAAAGTTTCCATGGCTAGTACTGGTGAAATGTCCTGGCTCATTTATTCTATTTCTACTGCCTGTGCTTCTCCTCACTTTGCAATTATTGTTTCCTTGGGTTTTTTAATTATTATTTGGGGTTTGGGGGGTACTTTCCTCCCACGACACCTAAGGGAATTTACAAATTCACCTAGTTGAATTTCAAATTCACATAAGCTGCCACTGTTCTGTTGACTTGTTTCTGTGGTGGAAGACACCTCTTACCCCCTCAAACATTATTCTGTCTTAGCATTAAACAGGACAAGGATGGATCATGTGTTGGTTGACTCTACTATACAGCTCAAGTCGCTACTAAATTCAAAAATTAACCGTTATCGTTTGTTTCTCTAGTTTTGTATACAAACCATCACTGGTGACCCCCAAATCAAGATTTTTTTTTTTAAAGGAGAGTTTTCAAGCACCAGGGTATGACTGGTGTGTTAAAAGGCAGAGTGATGAAGTACTTATTTCCATAATGGACTTTTTACAAAGGGCAGAAACGTTTATATTAATAGCTACGTTCTGGAACAGTATGTCAAAAAGCTGGGTAACAGATCCTTCAGATCTATTACCATCCCTCCAAACAAAATCCATTATGCACAAACGCAACATCAAACGACAGTGTGCAACAGCCCATGTTACAAATAATCCGAACAGTCCTCAGGGGCCTCTTTAAAAGCCGACCTCTGCGTTTTGTGATTCAGAGACACCGCGGGCTCGACCTATCTGCAGACATTTACACAGGTGCTTGGGGCTTCCTCTCTCACCTCTCCACCCCTGGGGAAGCCTGGAAATCTTTTTAAAATGAGTTGGCTCACACTTTCAAAGTAGCGCTCCGTTAACGCTTTGTGTCTTTCATAACGACCGATAAAAGTGGAATCCAAAATTATCCCTGCTCGACACTCTAATAGAAACCAATCCAGCCTCCCATCAGAGCCCAGGCCCTGCCTCCCCCTCACCCCTCCAGGTGACGTCTGCAACCCGGGCTGGGCCTCGGCCAGNCAATGGGGGAAGCTAAGAGACCAATCCGACTTCACTCTGAATCTCCTCTTCTCCACGGGGGCAGAGTGGAGTGTTGGCCAAATCCTTCGTATTATTTAAGCACAGCTTTTGCTGGCTACATTTTTTTTTTCCTAAAGAAGAACTTTCCTAGATGGGTAAACATGTTTGTCTTTAAGGGTTGTTAAAGAAGAAACCCGGCATGGTTCGGCCAGCTCCAGATGAAACGAGTTAAGTGATTCTCCGGCATGCTAATGTTTGAAAATGCCATATTTGTGCCATATTTGGGCTTTTTACTAGGAACGCGACTTCAATGCGGCCCCCGCCCCCCTCCAGCCTCCTCTCACCGCCCCCCCTCCTCCTTTATGTATATATGTTGCATAATTATGGAGCAGTGAGTATTTATCACCTTTTCTGGGCAGTAAGCAGAAAGAAATACAATACCATTACTTCCAGTTACTGCCTTTCCCAAGATAATTAGGTAACACAGCAGAGGGAGCCTCCGTGGGCCTAATGCTGTCCAAGTTAAGTGATTGACATGGCTCTGTCTGGCTGCTCTATTAACTGTTTCATTTTGTTGCTATTTGCAGTTTGCTTGGCTAATACTCCGAACAAATACAGACTGTTTCTTTAGCCCCTTTTTTCTCTTTGACCTTCTCCTGCCCATTTTCTTTGACTCACTTCAAACTGCCTTGAAAAGGCCTGTTGAATACACACAGTCCATCAGAGGCCCAGGTCCATCCCTACCCTTGCCCTGAATGCCTTACTTCAAAGATGGGCCGCATTCTTTAATTGCCCTTTGAATTAATATCAAAGGGTCACAATGCGAGTGCCAAAAGAGAAAGGGGCTTTAATGAAGCGAAGAGCTGCCATTCATTTGCAGATAAGCACGTTTTTATGCCTGAATGGTCACCGCGGCTGAAGGCTTGGGGAGGGGGAGGCTGTCCGGAGAGGTCTTTTCCTTAAGTAGCGATTAGTTCAAACAAACAAGAGTAAACAAATAAAAAAAAAAGTCTACAAACAGAGACAACAGAAAATAAATAATAAGGCTAACTTCGGGAGCCGGCACGTCCCCTCCCAAACATCCGTTTAAAAAAAAAAACAAAAACCTCTGCATGTAGTTAGCAAATCCATTCACTCTTCTTAATCCCATATTTCAACACTGAAATTCCAAGGGCAGCACTCACAAGGAGATAAAGTATTTCCACTTTGTGCCGCAGGTAACACCGAGGTAAAATGGGAAGGCTATAAAATGAGGGGGGAGGGGGGGAAACGTAACTTTTCTCAAAAAAAGAAAAGAAAAGAAAGAAAGAAAAATGTCCCAGTGCTCAGGACATAGTTACTCTGGATGTGAACATTTGTGTTGAAATTATTGATGCTTCACTAACCCTCCCAGCACAGAGAATTTAGTTGGAGTCTAAGATAGTATAACACTTGTATCCATCAGTCATCTCTAGATGTAGATGAGATGTGTCCCAGGGAAATCACCATTGGGTGGCCGCTGCCTTCATCTGTCCCCTCGTGATACTGAAGCTGCAACAATAGACTGAGCCTACTGGCAGTGCTGGAGTGCTTCAACAGAAGGTGAAATACTGCTCAAATCATAAGTGATCCCAGTGAAAGAGTAAACCATGCTTCTCCTCTCCATCATTCTCCTTTTGGAGAGGCTGGTGATGAAGGAAGGACATTAGTCCCAGTGAATTATCATCAGCTCAGACAGTACCCGTGGAGCCCGGCTACAAAGTGGATGGCTAGACACAACATTCGGACCATCGCCCGGACTTTCTCTCGTGGGCGGATGCCCGCTAAACAGAGTTTAGGTTACTCTCCGTGGTGTAACAAGGAAGGTCCTTGTCCACATGTTACACAGCCTCCGACAGTGAGATGCCGATTTTGAATTAGGTCAAGAGAAAGAGAGAGAGGGAGGGCACTCGCTTATCTTTGAAGAAATCAAAACCATCTTCTCTTCCCTGGCCTTATTTTCCATGAGCTTGTCCATCTGGTTCATAGTTGTCAGAACCGAGGGAGAAAAGGGCAGCAAATAAATGTCAGAGAGGCAGTCAATCTGCATAAATCTCCAACTCCTTCCAGAGAAACTCCTTCCTGGCCTGCTGGGCCTTCTAATCTTGTGACATGAGCCAACAGGCATGAGAACAATGTGCAAATCAAAAGCCTTATTTTGCCCAAATCCAAACCCCTAACAGCACTTTCTCCCATCCCGCTTTTCAACCCGAAATGCACCAGGGTGCTGCTTTGCAGTAAAGCAGTGTGATCTCCACAGCGAGGTCCCTTCTGTCCTGGATACGGAAGGAATTCTGTGTATTTTGGACTGACCACAGGAAGATCCACTTAATTCTTATTCGACCGTGCCCTGAGAAAGCATTAAGGCAACTCAATCAGCTCCCAAATCTTGTTTCAATCAGTACAAAAGCAAGGAGCAGATTAGAAGTAAATAATACTTCATATTTGTTCAGAACTTCGAATGTGTTCAGGGCCACTACTATATGCAAAGCTTGCAGGTAGCGGAGCAAATATCATCACTTCCACCTCCGAAGAATCCAGATCAGAGTGGCTAGCGAGTTTCCCTTGATCACACAGCTAGTTAAGAGGGTTGAGGTTTTTGGCTCAAAAAGGAAAGTCACTTAATCCCAAAGTCTTTCATGGAATCACAGTTATATCTGGTGCAGAATTAGATTTCGGCAGTCCAAGGTGCTCTGCTTTTTTTTACCAACATCCACAAACAGAATAAACTTCAAGACACTGCAGAGCCAGCTTAATGGGCCACGAGAGAAATGTCTGGACCCTGTATTTCGATTTCATCATACAGTTGCAACCACTGATTAGCTCCATTCATACAAAACAATAATAGCGATGCCAACAGTAATGATTATACTTTGCATTTATCCAGGGCTTTACACCTACCAGTGTTTTCACACCCACTATCTGATGTCATTCTGTTCTTTTCGGATAGGGGAAAAATGTTTTCACTTTAATTTCAAGTGCCTAGGAATGAAGCCACATGAATCTCTAATACGCCCTGGTGTCAGGTGAAGTAAAGCATTGGGAAGTTTTCAAATCGAAACAGCCTTCTCCCTAAAGCGGCCCAAGTAATAGGTTTCTTATTTCCTATGTAACTCTCAATAAAACTAAGGGGCATTCGATACGCATGTACAATTTATATTCCCAAGGGACAGATCGTTCATGCTGGCATTCTCTTCTCCAGCCACCTTCCCATTCACAGCTGGAAAAGGAGTTTCCGAAATTCAGGTCCAGGGGAAACACCCCCCTCTGAACCTTACCCTGCAAAGCGCCAAAATGCAATATGAGTGCTGCCCCCAACTTCACAAATAGCTGTTTTATTAAAGGGCTTTCCTAGACGTAAGTGGAAGTCTTGTCCAGAGGCCAGCTGGACCTCTGTCCCGAAGGTTTTCACTTTGTCTCTCTCACCAAGTCATAATCACAGAGCTGCTGGCTTTGCACACCGCCCTCCAAACAGACAACCTGGCCCAGAGATCTGATGAATATTTAGTGCCGGCGACACAGCCGCACAGCTCCTAACTCTGTCTCCCCGTTAGGAATCAGAAGCACGCTTGCAAAAAGCTCTCACCTTCCGTGAAGAAAACGCAGAGCAGCCTGTCCTGAAATGTGCAAACTTAACAAAAGTTGCATTCGCTTGGCTTCTTAAAACACGTGAAGTCTACCTCTTCCGCTCTCGCCACTTCTCCCCAAAACCAGCGCGGAGTAAGTGTGGTGTCAACGAAAGAGGCTTAGAGGGGAAGAAAATGTGATCTAAACAAACCTCTAGGAGCAGACATCCTGCTCAATTGGGAAGGCTTCAATGGGAAACATTTGTTATGAAGTAATAAGAATTTGCATAATTTTGGGGAAGACTGTTTTCAAAGTCATTCTCTTTTTCACCTGCTTAGGCCTTTGCCGTGTATGGCTTTGGTTAAGTTTTGTTGATGGAGGCTCATGTTTAACCAACTGTTTTTAATTTACAAATTAAACTTGTCAGAAGTAGAAATCCTTCCCTTGGAACTCTTCCAATATGTCAAGAATTAATTCTAATGAAAACGGCATTGCCTAAATGCAGGATGGCCAGTCACTTATTTTATTTACACAAAGTCCTTCTCAGTTTCTTTGATAAAAGCAGCTAAATCTTTTTCCTCTTTCATGTTTTGTCAGCACTTGATTTCTTTTGTCCCTTGGCTATTTGCCTAGCTGTGGACAATGAGACAGGAAGAATAGAAGCAGATTGTTGGAATGGCCCTCAATAAACCTAATTATGACATGTTGACTGCCCTCACCATGACACAGTCAAGGGACCCAGGCTTATTCAATTACCCTTGCCAGGTTTCCCTTTCAGACCTAAAGTTATCCTTTGACTGTTTGTATTTCTGAACAGTATTCATGTTCATTGTGAAAGAAAATCCCCCGGACTTTGAGGGGTTTTTAAGTTGATGCTGTTATTGTAGCTAATTTTTATTAACTGAATGATAACATGATAAAGAAATAGACTTTTGTTATGTAATAAGAACAAATCAGTGTGTGCTGAAAGTTACACCTCTCTTTCCTTTCTCTTCCAGCCAGCCTAGCAGGACATGCATCCTGAATTAATAAACAAAATAATTTCTTCAACCTGCATGTCCCTTACAACATGATACGGAGTCGAGCTCCACAGAACGGGACCGATGCTTCGATGTGATTCTTCTTAACTCAAAAATAATAATGACAGGATGGGGGGGGTGTGTGCGTTTTGTTGTGTTTTCCTTTTTAAGCACTGAGAAGGTTCTTTGCCCTATTAACACCAGAGAACATACGTTCATTGATACCTTTACGCCAACAGCTATTTCTTCAGCTGTTTGAGATAAACAGGATGAACAGTATTTAATTAAAACTCTGGCTGCTGGTTGGACAAGCCCTTTCCTCCTCGAACAGATTGTTCAAGAGATCACGCCAGTGGTTCCCGCAAAGCCAGTGTATAAAAGCTGTGTGTCAAGTGAACAAAAGAGTGGAAAAATGAAGGAATGCCAAAAATCAGCTCGTGATTCATCCTAGCTTTTAAGTCAACTAGGTCTGATAGAATTAATATTCAATTGTATTTAAAGCTGCACAAAGCTTAGCAAGAACAATTGTTTTGTAAGTTACAGCACCTCTGGGTAATTTCTTTTTTTTTTTCTTTCTTTTAATTTTCTGCTGAGAAACTCATTGTTCTTTCTAGGTAATGTGGTAGCCCTTCGGACAATAAGAGAATAAAAGTTCAACCACAATATGACAAAGTAGGTGCTATAATTTCTTAAATTTGTTCGTCAGCTCATTTCCTTTGTTAGAAAATTCCCATCATTTGAATAAAAGCAAGTCTAAATTGTAATCTGCCCTGCTAGTGAATTCGGAGTTTGGCGTTTATTTGCTTTCGAGGGAAATTGCTTTTTTAATCCTAATGTGAGAAAACAACTTCACAAAGGACCTTCAGAAATGAAATATATGGTATCCTCAGCGTTTGAAGAACGTTCCGAATAAGTTCTCTCTAGAATGGTTTCTGCTCGGCTGGCCCCCTCCTTGCACCCAGCAACACTTTCATTTTCTCCAAATCCTAAAGGGATATTTTTAATCTCAAGCATCCAAAATGAACTGTACAACAAAGTCTTTCAGCATCGTTAATATTAATAATTTCAGCGGAATATACCTCTACCTTATATTTTATAGACTGTCACTCTATAGTTAGCTGTAGCATTGAATTTCACTTCTTCAATGCATATCAATCTGTATGCACATTAACTTTAAAATCCCTCTGAGCGCTCGCAGAAACAACCGAAATAGCACTCTACTGAGAAATAAAAAAACACCTCTTTTAACAGCACAGCGGAAAACAGTAAATGCCTCACCACTAGAAGGTTGAAGTGTTCCTCCAAAGTGTTCAAATTACCTTAATCAACGAATGTAACCTCCTGTCTAAAGGAAGTTAAAAAATAAGTCCGCACTTGCTACTTTATAGTGGAAATGTTATTAAAATATCCAAGATGTCTCAATATTTTAACCTGAAGCATATGTACTTTTGCATTCCCTAAAATGCTTCAATGTTTTTATAGAGTTAAATAGAATGGCAACTCTTCTTGGAATCTCCACTAGCACTTCCCTAAGAAAACATGAAAAAGAGTAAGTAGAGGAAATCAAATACTCAGATCGAGTACTGCTCACCAGCCCAAACTTGGCAAAGCATTATAAACGCCTGCTGTTCTAAAAGTTCTATGGTTATCTTACTATTCAAACTATATTAAACAAATATATGCCATAACTCACCAATTCAACTTCTTCAAACCTGTTGGGAGCACAATTCGTGGGCAGTGGAAGTCAGAGGTTTGCTTGTGGATATGGAAAGGGGAGTCGACAACATGAATTGTTTTGATTTGTATGGAGTTACTCAACAAAGATTCTAATGTCAGCTAAGAGTAGCTAAGATCAGATTTCTTCTTTAATCTGCAGGTCAAGTGGTGACTTTCTCTCTTATCACATAAAAATTTTAATTTGCGATTCAAAGTTCAAAATCGCAGTACATTTGATCTGAGTACGGGATAATGACTAAGAAAAATAGAAACAAACTCTTGCGTATGGTACACAGTAGTTCTTATTATTCTGAATGTAGAAAGGGATAGAGTTTCTGATGCTCTCATTTTATAATGTTCAGCTTCTCTTTCAAAAGATTAGTTGATATTTTGTAGCAATATTTGCTCACATGTGTTTCCACAAATCTATTTGTTTAAGATAAAGAAAGCCTTAACAAACCTTGAGCCATAGATTTTCAGATACATAAGAAAAATTATGCATGCACAGATTAGCCTGGATATTTTCACGCTCTAAAAAGTCTTCAAAAAATGAATTTTCACAATGCATTTTACAATGTTAATATCATTTGGTCTTTACAGTTAAGGTTCACTGTATTTGAATGCTTCATTGTCTGTTTTGGGAATATATACCTAAGAAGTCAATACGTAGATGTTGACTTTTCAAAAAAATTTTTTCTGCAAAAATAAAAACGTAAAACGTTGGGGAGAAAAAAAATTTATTCAAATCTCATCTTGATAGGCTATGACATCTTGCCTTGATTTGTTTTTAATGTAACAAAATTATTTCTTACATTCTTTTCAAGTTTCTAAAACCCTTCATTGCAAAGTCCTTGCAAAAACAAAAAGTTTTCAGATTTGAAATTATCTACTGTTTAATCTTCGAGTTTTCTCTCAAACTCTACTATCCATGAAAAAATTTAACTGATTCAAATGATTTTTTTAATCACGAGTGTCTCTGCGTGTCTTTTAGCCCAAGGCAAAAAAAAAATCCACTTTATCTGATTTAGTTTTTGACAACTACTGATGAGAGAGTTAATTTATGTTTAAAATACGACAGCAGAACCAGATGAAGTGAACGCACCGTTGTCCAACTCTCTCTCCTCAAGCCCAGTTTCCCGGGTCACCTACCAGAAATCTCGTGTGTCCCTCTCTGGTCACAGGGAAATATGTCCTCTCACAGATGATTTGAAAGAAGGAATGTTACTGTCCTTAAGCAACTCTAACTTCAGGGGAAGTTCTCCAAACAACACCCCCAGGGTTTTCCAGACTCTTCTGGAAGCCACAGTTTTGACAGGAGGTGCAAGAAACCATGCATCGCCCCGTGTGGATGGGGAAGAGCCCGCGGGTCCACCTGTTCAACAGTACAGCAAGCTTCTGTTCCCACCCTCACTGTCCCAGCACCGGAAATCCTTCCTTCCATAGACAAGACAGCTAGGAGTTTTCCTCGCCTTCTAAGACATCCTGGCCCTGAGTCCCCGGCTTCCCAGAGGCCCCACTGTTTCTTCAAACAGCAACCTGGGGCTCCCGAGAGTCTGCTGAGAAGAGACGCGGCCACCACATCCCACCAGAGCTGGGAGAGACCGTAGGCTTCACCTCGCCCATGCCTCTGCTTCTCAGAGGAAGGGAGAAATGATGCCCAGAGAGGCAAAGCAACCTGGTCATAGCAATGGAGTCGGAGACCTACAAGAAACATCTAAAAACTGCCTAATCCAATTTTTCCAGCTAAGGAAACCAAAGTCCAAAACAATTTAAGGCTCTTGCCCACCTCCCCATGTCCAGTGGATGGCTGGATGGATGTTCCTCATCTTCCTGTAAGGAATCTGCCCAGGATCCCTCTAAGGAGGTCCCCGCCAGGACCTAGGATGCTGTGTGGTGTAAGGGCCACACGGGTCAATTCCCAGTAGCTCTGGGTTGCCAGACCCAGTCTTTGGTTCCCTAAGTAAACAGGAAAAGGCATGAGAAATGAGGAAGCACAACGGCAAACTCTAAGGTCCAAAACACGGTGGGTTTTATTATTACTATCACTGTTACTGTGTTGCTCTCACACAGGGGTGCCCTCTCCACGCTCAGGCACCGTCTCTGCTCACCTCCGCCTTTCCCACCCTCAAAACAAGAAGAAGGGAAGACACAGCTTTGAGGGGCCTGAAGCCTTTATAATTCAGGCAGCCCCTTTTGAGAAGCAGATGCCAACATATCTCCATTCTGCAACATTTGCAAAAACCTAATGACATGAAGATGCTGTAGGCACCCTTCCAGAGCTTGGAAGGGCCCCCACAGGTGAGGAGGGGCCCTGGAACGTAAGATTCATTCGCTCTGTGGTCAGCTCACCTCTCTGACAAGGACTCCTTGTTCATCCTCTACTTGAGGGGGCCTGGAGGAGATGTAGACCATTTCTACATGCTTGTATCTTCTGTCATTACCTAACACTTATAAAACCTCGATCAAGTCTGAGTGCCCGCTTTGGGGGCTCAGCAGGAATCCAAGGTCATTTAATAGTCCACAAACATGACAGGCTATTTCTCAGCCCCATATATCATGGATGGAATAAATCCCAGCTGTTCCACTGAAACACTCATGGCTCACATCTTCCAGAGCAATGTGTTGCTGAGGCTCTCCAGGAGCCCAGGACTAAGAGTCTAGGAGTCTCTGGCCATCCCGAAGACACCTAGAAGTGCTCCAGTGTACTTTCTAGAAGCTTTCCCAGCCAAGGGATCCACCACGGCTGCCCCTTGGGCCCTAGGTCTCTAGAGGAGGGAGCCTCACTTCTTTTGACCTCTGACATCTGTCCAGGTGCCATGAGAAATGGGAGAGCTCCTATCAGAAGTCTGTTCCTCAGGAGGGTTTTGAGCTCTGAGGCAAAATAGGGCCCTCAGTGCCCTCCCTGCCTATGGCTCTAGGCCAGAACAGACCTTTATGTTCTTCAGGAAGCCCAAAGGAAACAAGCTAAGGCATTTCCCTGGCACCCAGGAAGTGTGAAAAATCCACCTGTGATGAAGAATGCTCTTGGCCCCACGGGGACCCCCCTCCTCCTGGGTAGCTCAATGGTGTACCATACCCGGGAAGGCCATTCTCACCAGTAAGAAACTCCCTCATTTCAGAACTAATCTCACAGGGATGATAGGATCCACAGGGGTGTGATTTGAGGGAGACCAGAAACCCATCCCTTGCCCCCCCACCCCCACAAAAGTCTCCTTCCCACATGGATACCTGGAATTCTACCATTAGAGATTTATTCTTCCATGCTAGCGTATCAGCTTCCAGGGTCCTTTGGAAACTGGAAGCATCCCAGGAAGAGGTAACGGGCTGAGTCTCGGTGTGAATGAGGAAGACCTTGGCGGAGGCGAATGCTGTGTGTGTGTGTGTGTGTGTGTGTGTGTGTGTGTGTGTGGAGTATGGGTGCACAGGAGAAAGATAAGCCAGGTGAAAGCAGGACAGGGGTGGGGACACGGGGAAGGAGAGAAGACGACATCCAACACCAACCTCCCTCTTTTTACCCAAGAGCAGCAGAGAGAGCCNGACTTGGAAGGCAGAGTATTGGGGGTGGGGAGATTTTCAAACATCCCTGTAAAAGGCCCAAACTTGTTCTGGTAATATCATTTCCTATACACTGTAGTTTGAGTGACAGCTCTACTTTTCCTGAAGCTTTTCCAAAAGGATTTTCCAAGCACCACGGATTGCTATGTGAAAGATGGTCATTGTCTTTCCAAATGAATTTAATTTGGGCTTTCAATTAAAATAAAAATAAAAAGGATTCATTTCCGGGGGGGAATTGTTAGCTTGAACCAGTAACATTAAATTATAGTAATTCAATAAAATGATAAAGTTAGACAGCAAACCCAATTCAAGACCAAATCCGGCTCTCTGTGTCATTTGTATTTTGTAATAAGGAAATTGTTCCTCTCCTTATCTGCCCAAGGTGTATATACCTCATTAGAAATAAAAGCCTGTGCAGGGACATAGTTTCAATTTCCTAAAAAAGAGGACAGACCGCATGACACAGGTGTGCCACATAATGAGGACTTGCTCCCACCTGCGTAAGAGCTGACTGTCCCCACCCTCTACCGACCACTATAGGAACCTCTGAGGCAAAACAAGGCGAGGTGGCCTTCCCAGACACCAGCGGGCTTTCTGCTCAGGAATGCTCTGAGACACACCAGCTGACAATTTTCCACAGGCCAGAAGAAGACACTGAGGAGTCAGGGCCCAAAAGGTTCCCTGAGAAGAGCCCAGAAGCTAAACCCCAAATAGGCCAGTTGAGTTTCCAGCCTGGCCGCCATTCTGGAATCCATCCCCTGTGTGATGGGGGGGGTGGGGGGGGAGAGGNACCCCCCAAGCCCCAGACTCTTCAGCCTGGCTCTTTGTCGTGTCTGACCTGATGCTGAGATCCCAGTCTTCCGTTTGCCATCTTTTTCTTCAGACAAAAATTCTACAAGTATTCAGAGCTTGGCAGGGCCGGTGACCACAAGCAGACATTGGCTCCCAGTAAGAAACTATAGACGTTGCCTTTCTGCTGCCCTCTGATAAATGGGTGTCGCGCACACAAACCCCGGATGCGCCCTGTCTGCACAAGAGCCAAGCAAGCCTACCACCTGGAAAGTTTCCACACTGGATGGCTTCCCAAGTCCTATTCCTCCCTGGCGTGTTGCTAGTCAGCCGGAGGCACCGTGAGGAGACCCCATTTATTTGCCGGACTTCCTGAACCGGACTCCCAGCCCCTTTTAGAAATGGTCTGGGAAGATGTGAGAAGTTCCAACATGTTTCAGTTAGAATCAATGATTCTGGACGCTGAGATCCCATTCACTTGGGAATCATGAAATGGAAAGTTGAAGTCTTTCCCCCTAATGAATTCATGGGTCCCTTTTGATTTAAAAACAGAAACAAAAACATGGCAAAGGGACAAATCAGAAGAGGGAGCTGCTCCCCACCAATATCCCTGCTTGCTGACCCTGAGCCAGTCCGCCAGAGAACACTCTCCCTTCACCTGTGTGGACGGGAACACTGTGGAGATGTGTCTAGAATCTCAAGTTCCATTACTCTGCCGACAAGGCTCTGAAAACCGCATCCTTCCCAGGGTCTAAATTTCTGTTGGGAACCTCACAGCAATCTGACAAACGAATCAACATTTCTTCAAAATTAACCCCTCCCCAGCTCCCCTCCCCAGCCCCCCCTCGCCCCGCNTTTGCAGGGAGTAATCAGATGTCACAAATTATGGGCCTGATTCCATCCAAATTATGCACAGAGCTGGGAGAGGGGAGGGAAAAAGCTGCTTTTGATTCTTCTCAGCCCTTTACAGATGCTCTTGACACCAGGCCTGTTTACATGTTCAAACTGACTCCTTTAGATTTCCATAAGCGAGTCAGAGGGAAAGCAGAGGGAGGACCCAGAAGGTTGGCCTAGCTGTGTTCTGTCCTATCGAAGCACACACCAAAGTTCTAGTAGGAGGACTCACCTTCCTGCCTCTGCCTGGCACCGCTGTGTTCTGGGACTGGCGGCGCGAACAGTCAGGAAAGGAGACTGGTTTTGTTTTTTTTGTTATTTTTTTTTTTAAAGCCAGATCAAGATTTGGATTTTCAAAAGCAAATCCTAGCTCCTAGCTTATTCTCCCGTTTCTGAAGGGCCCATTCCTAAAAAGGAATGACTTCATAACATTCATTGGCATCCCCCGCCTTCGGTTTTCCCAAGAGGGTTTGGAGAGGGTTGTTTTTCTCATACGGTTGGAACACAGTTCTCTCTGGCTCATGTCACAGGTTTGGGCTTCCAGCGTAGGTACGCCAGGTACTCAGCCCCACCAATGACTGAATTCCTGGGCATCAGACTGAAGGGAACATAGGCTGAAATGATTTGAGGGAGGCAAGGTATGTGCAAAACCATAAAAAGTCCTTTGTGCATCGGAGGGAATGGATACACACTCCTTAGAAGTTTGTAAAATTAAAAATGGGCCTTTCCCAAATTCAAGAAACCCCCAGGAGCGCCCAGCCAGACCTTCTCAAGAATTAGAAATACGAGACCATGTTTTGTTGTTCATGACCTGCTCTCCTACCAGCTCAAACCTCATTTGGTGACCCTGAAAGACAACTTCTCTTTTGTAACCAAACCATCAGAATAAGTTGCCACTAAATTGTTATCAAATTATCCATAGATTTTCTAGCACAGGAAGAAAAATAACTAAGAATGCTTAACATAAATATGTTAATAAATGATGGGGGTGAGGAGCACCAGAGATAAGAAAAAAGAGGAACCAAAATGTAAAAAAAAAACCAAAACCAAAAACAAAAAACCTTCCCTTGGATTGAGAGATGGCTCCATTTGGAGTAAAAAGAGAGGAGAGGAAATTCCCAGAGGGTAGTTGCTATTGGAAGACCAACTTCCTAAGCAGAAATTTCAAAATCTATGCTTCTGTAAATGTACGGTGGTAGAGAAAGCTCTTTCATTTCTCTCGTGCCCACGGCCACAAGCAAACATGCTCCCTCTCCGTGCTTTCTAAGCATCCCATGGTTTGTTCTCGACACGGTACCAAAATGCCACCGAAGCCATCAAAATCGCAAACGCTTTCGCTTTGTCCCTACCATGGAGGAGTTATTTTACAAATAAACTCACACACGTTAGATGGGAAACTACCTAATTCTAAATAATCATCATTTGTCATTGCGATGGAATAGTATACAGCTATATAAACAGGCTATGGAGCCCATCCGACCCTGACAGTGGACTAATTGCTGAGAGATAGTCTCAAGTGAAAAGAAAAAAAAAAAAAATCAAGGTGCCGAATAGTTTCTATAGTGAGCTACCATTTGTGCGAAAGGTGGGAGAATATTTTTTAGAGAGAGAGAGAAATGTTACATCTATGCGTAGATGCCCTAGAAGGGCGACCAAGATACTGAGTGACACGGATGGGAAGAACACCTATTACACTTGTTCCTGTAAATCCTTCTGTGTCTTTGGAATTATGCACAGAGTGAATGTCGTACTCAGTCTAAATAAATGGGATGATTTAAAAATGACGTCTGACAAAGCACATATTTCTTTTGAATGCTTGCATCAACAAGAGTACAATCCCCGGAATAAAAGAATGCTTCCCTTTTGAGGCTGGGAGTTGGCCCCCATAATCCAGGAGNTCGCCAGCGAATTTTTATCAGTTCACTGGGGGCCGCCTGCTGGGACGCCTAAGCCCCAACAGCTGCATAAACTGGCTGTGCCCCAGCCTGACCTATTTCAGAGACAGGTCAGACCAGTGCATGCAGGGATAAGAAAACAACCTTCCTTCTCTGCAGCGGCTGCACTAGCAAGCTGCTCCCGCCGCCGGGGAAATGCGGGCCAGGGTCTCTCCAGCCCCCCAAAAGCCTCGCAAGCCAAGCTACTTTGTTTTCAAGTCTCGCACTGCACCCCAGAAAACACCCAAGTTCTGAGCTTTGGGAACTGGATGGAGGCAAGTGGAATAGAAAGGTCAGTGAAATGTATCCTCCAGCTTAACGAATGCTATTTTGGAAAGTTTCTTTCATATTTCTGAACTCGAATCTGATAGGAGAGGGGTTAAGAAGAATCATGCACAAACAAAGAAGAATGCACAAAATCTCACGTGCGGAGCTAAGAAGATATTTAAGGGCAACGAAGGAGGCTGAAGAGGGGATAGAATGAGAGATGGTGCAAAAGCAATTCTGTAAAATGAAGCATTGCTGCAGAATTCACGAGGAGGAATGCACGTATGAGACCGATTTTCAAAAAAACAGCTTGTTTGTCGATCTCTGATGGAGAGAAAAGAACTTGTGCAAAAAAAAAAAAAATCAAAGGAAAGTTTGATATGGAGGACTCTTAAAAAGCCAAGTTAATCTGAGAAAAGTAATCTTTGTAGAACTAGGAGAAATAATTTAGAAATATCTTTTGACATCTCAGTGAATGGCTTTAGAATTTTGTTATTTTTCTTATCTATTAAGACAATAAAATCTATTACATTAAATAGTTGCTGACGAACACAATTTTTTTGACTCAGTGAAAGTGGACTTTGTGTGTGTGTGTTGCTTCATTGTTGCTCCTAAGCCCTGAATTAAGCTTTTATCTGCCTTTGGGCAGAGCCCATCTGCCAGCAGGCTGATCATTTTCTCCATGTTCAGAGGGTTTTCTCTCCCAAGATTTTGAATTTTCCTATCACACATATAAGTTGTACATAACTTACATCTTCTTGTTTTCTTCTCATATCACCCTAAGGAAGGTGGTATGATGTGCCCATCTTACAGACGTCAAAACCGAAGTTCAAGGGGATCACACCTGAAATGTGCTTGGTCTCAATTTCAGAGTAAAATCAGGGAAGCAAGAATGGGCCACTTTTACCTCGGGGTACCAGGCTCTTATAATGCAAACAAAGGCAGGAAAACGGACTTTGGAGTGTGATCAAGTCAGAACAGACAAGAAACACCCAATGGCTTTAGTGAAACTTAATCAGGAAACTGACCAAGTAGGAATTTAAAAAGAAGAAACCTGTTGCTTTTCTTATAATAAAATGAATTGGACCAATTAATTTTCTTTGGTTCAGGTTAAGCTCAACCATGGTAACACACACACACACACACACACACACACACCAAGATTGAAATCATGATAATATATTTGAACATTGGGTGAACTTTAATATGTTTGAAAATAGGCTCCAGAAGTCTACAGTTATTTAAAAAGAAAATGGTTTTTGAGGTGCCTGGGTGGCTCAGTTGGTTAAGCATCTGACTTTGCCTCAGGTCATGATCTCACAGTTTGTGGGTTTGAGCCCCACGTCAAGCTCTGTGGTAACAGCTCAGAGCCTAGAACCTGCTTCAGATTCTGTGTCTCCCTCCCTCTCTCTCTTCCCCTCTAACTGCTTGTGCGCTCTCTCTCGCTCTCTCTCTCTAGGCCCTATAAGGGTAATAAGGAAGGTATTAATATCTCCATACAATGCCCAAGTGCCTGTTGATTGGATAAGTTATGTCTATTTTATGGNGTAAAATCACCAGCCTACAAATGCAAGCTTTCTATTAAAAATGAAAATTTCTGTGTGACCATGTAATATTTACTATGAAAGTACATTAAAAACTAAATCAAACCCATAATTGCAAGATAAATTGCACAACAATTAACTTTCTTTTCTTAACTATTCTACTCTAACTTATTTATTGTTTCCATCTAATGACATAAAAACAAGGACATTTAATTCTGCGATAGTTTCCAGAAATATGCCTCCCAGCCAATTATAAAAATGCTGAAAATTTACATTTAAGCCTCCGTAAAACTATACTATTTGAATTCTCAATATGACCCTGGACATTTGTTAATGCTGAAAATCGGTGGTATTTCCTCTCCCTCAGCCAAGAAGAATCTCCCATCCTTGTGACAAAACATTTTTATCAGCTGTTTTTCAATGGAATCCATCGACTGGCCCCTAGAACTGAGATTTTATATTAATATACTGTGGTAGAGGCATTGAATCTGGCCAAAGAAAAGTACGTATAGTCACAAAATCCCTAAATGAGTTGAAGGAGACAAATATACAGTTAGTTTCTTATTGGCTGTCATGACTTCTCATTTGTTTTACTGAGGGAGATTGATTTCCCAACCACTGCAGTCAGGAGGGCATAAAAACTCAGACTACTTTGATCAAGTTGCTTCACCCCAAAGAGAAGAGTTTCTTTGTAGTAGTTGCTGTTTACTTAAAATCCTGCAGCAAAAATCGAAATGCTACAAACTTTGCTACATGCCACATGCAGGATAAAACTCTTTCTCAAGGTTTTCCTTCTTAGGAGAAATGAGCATCAACTCAAATTCTAAATTTCACATCACCCTTTATTTCTATGGACTTTCTTCTACCTTAAAGAGAAGTGGCCACTTCCATAGCAGAAGTCTGTGAGTCTTAATTTTTATCAGGAAGGAAGGAAAGCCAACACTAAAGGTGAGAATTCATAAAACCTTGCCTCAAGTGTCCTCAGCAACTACTTTGCACAGTTTTCCTATCTGCTTTTGACAGTGATGACGTTTCTAGCTCCTCTCCCTTGAGTAGACATTTTATAATGTTAATGGGCACTTTGATGACTGCACATGTTCCGGTAGCTAACTGGAAATTATACATTTTGGAAGCATAATCCTAATACAGATCATTTGAGAGGAAGCTTTCTTACAAGACAGATGTCCTGATACCAGCAAAAGTTCAATGCTACTGGGGCTCAGTGTTTGGCCCAACCTTGCAAGGCACAGCTGAAGGGCGCACTGTGACACTCTCCGCCAGAAACTGTCACATATAGGGCAAGAAAATCTTTCCCAAAACAGAGCAGAAGATGGTCTTGTTTCCACTTTGGTGTGCATCTTCTAAGAGAAAGGCAACTTCTGAGATTCCCTTCCACTTTCTCTGAGCATAGTTCCTCAGTGAAAGGCAGCCAATCCTTTTCTTTTCTTTTTTACAATAGTATCAAATCGTATTTATTTTCTTTCTCAACTTGATTGAGATATAACTGACATAAGCCAATTCTCAAATCAGTAATTCTGCCTTGGTACTGAGATCAGACCCAATGTGGAGCTCGATTCTGCAGCCCCCCTCCCCTCGCAATATAGGAACACATAGCCTGATACTCAAGGGGGAATAGTCACTTAAACTCCATATGTATATTTCATATACATGTACATGTGACGTATGCAACAAAGAACGCCCTAATGCTGCATCTGGACCCAGGACAGGGTAACCATAACAGATCTGAGCTGACTCACACTTCCAGCTTAATCTATTTCAGGCAGTTGCTCTGTGCTGAATGATTTGGACTATATCAAAGAACATTTGAGCACAGGTAGGTTATTAATTAATTGGGAGATGATAATAGAAAATATCCATTAGTAATTCTGTACATCAAGACTCATCTTGTTCAAGAGTGAATAAGAGAGAATAAAAACAAAATAAAATAAAATAAAGCCTTATGCACAATTATTTAGGACTGCAATGAACACAATCAGAGAAGGAGATTCAGAAAGACAGATGCATGATACATATTTGAATACCCAAAGCCTGAATCTGGCATAAATTTCACAACCTCAGAGTGATTTGTTGGAATTTGCAAATTAAGCACAGAGATGATATTTCCATAAAAGCCCTTGCAGGAATTTGAACTCCAATAATAAAAGAAAAATCTATCTAAATATATTGAATTCTTAAACTTAAAAAAAAATCTAGTAGTTCATCTAAACATCAACAGCCAAAAAGTCATAAAATCATTCAGGGAATTTTTTCCCCCAGCATTAAACAGCGGGGCTGAATAAGAATTGCGAGTTTGTGCTGTTAACTCAAATTCTGATGACACTAGAAAGTGTAATCCATTGGACAAATAAGCCTTTATTTTGTGCAACTGGATATAGTTTACTGCCAGAATAAGTCATAGTGAGCAACTTATAAATAAACTCTTAACGATGCACAAACTATACACAAATACATATCTACTCCTACATTATAGCGGGTTAAAATTATGCATGAGACTCATGTAAACAAAAAATATAGAAACACATGTAGGGAAATGTACTTAGTGTAACTCCCAGTTTCCTGTGTATTTAATTAGTCCCCACCTAGTTTTACATAAAAATCTGACATCTTTCCTCTCCACCGTTCCACCTTGGAGGGCAACTTTGGCAAAAGCAAATTCTATATTTAGAAGTTTAGGGACGAGGGGATAGTAGCTTCCATGCCTCCAGCCACCCTCCAAAAACAAGAATCTATTTGATGATAAATTCACCATCTTAGCCTAAGCTCTAAACAAGAAATCACCATAGGATAATTAAAAACACCCCATGAATCTCTTCTCTACAAACCTACGACATGTAACTGGTCTGGGTTCCTATTTCTTAAAGAGAATTTGGTCAATCCTCCTTAGAGGTTTCAGAGGAAAAGGAGGATTTTCCAAGACAGATAAGTTGAAATGATCCCACTTTGATCTCTGTGGTTAAGAATCCCTCACAATAGAAGATGGCCACTGAGGGGCCGAGATCCCGGCCTTTTAATGCGTAACAATGCTATCAACAAACAGCTACTTAATCAATATTTGGCCAGAGCTGCTGAAAACTTCCTTTTCAGATTTTAATTCCTAGTTGTAAAACAACCCCGGAGCAGCCAGTGAGATAAGGCATTAAACTGACTGCTTAATTGCCTGTTAGTGTCTTGTTAGTTATATATGTACATTCTTAATGGTTCTTTAATCTTTATTTACCCGCATAAATAAGTTACCTGTCTCGAACCCCGCCAAACTGAACCTTCTCTGTCCCCAGTCCTGGACAAACTCTGCCTTACTTTTTGAGGCTGATGTTGCGACTTTTCATTTTCATTGGCTATTTACTTATGTACGGCTTAAACATTTAACCTTATGGTTAGGAAGGATTTTTTTTGGTCTCGAAAACATATTTATTCACGGATATTGAAACTGAGTTCAATGGCAACGCTCCTATTCACCTGATTGATTTCCGTATATCCCACTCTCCTGAACCGCTCGCACTGGCTGGTTCCGCCTCACCGCCCGGGTGGGTTTTATTGAAGCCCTGGGGACTCTTAAATGACCCTTCAGTAATTATTAGGCACTTGAAGCCCCTAGTCCCCCGTTCCGGTGCTATCAACAATCAAATCAAGCCCCAAAATAAACACACGATTTCAAGCATTAATTAGAAAATCTGCATGTTTTCCATAAGGCTAAAAAGTAAGCATACAGCCGCCAACCGAACAAACAAACAAGCAAAAAAGAAAGAAAAGCCTACAAGATCCGAACTCTGGTGGTTTTCTTCTTTTTCTGTCTTTCTCTTTTTCTCTCTCTCTTTGGTTCCCTCTCTCTCTCTCTCATCACTCCAGCAGGAAAATCGTTACCCTTACTTCCCTGAAAAGGACCCAGGGAGGTGTTTTAATTTAATTCAAGTGCTGATAGTTCCAATACACTTCTGCGCGGGTGCTCTTTCCTCCTGGCCTATCTTAAGGGCTTCAGAAAACATAAAATTCACTCAAAAGACTAGAGGCGACGTTGGGGTCAAATTCAGGATTCTGACAAACGCACTTGGAGAGTGGGCTGTCCACTTTAATAAAGGTTCCGGTGCCACAAACCTAAGGTCTTATATCCCGGGATTTCAGGCTGTGGGAAAGTTCCTCCCCCCTCTCCCCGGCTTTGCCTCGCGCCAAAATGTCCTTCCCTTGCTAAGTCGGGGGGAAGAAATGGCCTTCGCTCCTCCTGACTTCAGTAGCGCCCCCGTCAATGATAAAGTGTTCTTTTCATGATTCCATTGGAAACCAACTATTTCAGTGGCCTTTAAAACTTCTCTGCGTTTTTAGGTGCCTTATCTTCTGCTCGCGGAAAAACCGACAGTGTCCTAGTAACTTCTGAAAACCTGGCAAGTTTTCAAACAAAAAGGAACTCGGGCAAAACTTTGGTCACTTTTACTTTCTCAAAAAAAAAAAAAAAAAAAAAAAACCCNCGACCTATGCTCGGGGTCTCTGAGCTCAACCTTCGAAATTGTTGCAAACCTCCCCCGCTCGCTAGTGATTTTTAAAGGGCGAAAGGAAAGTCCTCTGAAAGTGTATCTCCAGCCTCAATCAAAACATCAATTGGGCAATCTGGCCTCTCTCCCCGAGCACTCGGAGCTGCCACTTCAAAGCCGCTGCAACAAGTCAGTAATTGTAATGTTGCATCTAAATATTTAAGCGAGAGTCTTGCCGTCGCGTGTCCATTTACAGTCTTCATCTGCCCTCTAATTCCATTACGGCACAAAGCAAAAATGTTTCCCAAAACTCACAAACAGGAAAAGCGTCACCCTGCTGGAGGAGGAGGAGGAGGAGGAGGAGGAGGAGGAGGAGGAGGAAGGAGAGATGAAGGAGCAGTTTCTATTGATTAGTCACTGCTTTTGTGTTAAGGGCTTTCTTTAAAATAAGAAAAAAAAATGGGGGGAGGCTGCAGAAATTTCACTAATGTGAGCCTCGGGCAAGAGAGAAAAAGAAGGAGGGGGGAGGTGGAAGGCGGGCTGTGTCTAGATGAAAGTGAGAAGGACATAAAGGAGGCAATTGAGTCGGCTGCAGCCCGGCGAGCTAAGCTTCGAGCCGGCCGGGGCGCAGGGGAGGGGCGGCGCGGCGCGGNGGGCAGGGGCCGAGGGAAAGTTGAAAAGGTAAAGGGGGGTCACCTAGAAGAAAGGCCAAACACTGCAGAAAAACGGGGGCACTTCTGACCTCTTTCTGGGTGCCTCCCTTCCAGGGCCTTCTCGAGCCTGACAAGCGGAAAGACGTCCCCTGGAAAGCCAGCCTCAGCTTCCCTCGCCCCCCTTCCCGGTCCCGCAAGGAAGCGGGAGCCTCCAGAGGGAGCGCGTCCCACTGCGCCCGGCACCCAAAGGTCCTCTCTTGGTTACGCTCCTCCCTCTCCTCCAGAGGACTCAGAACCCTTTATCAACATTCTTTCTATTTTGCAAGTCGATAACTTTTGGTGCCCAAAGAACAGAGGTAATTTTTTTTTTTTTTTAGGTTTCTAGGCTTCCCTTTAAACTACACTTCACTCTGTCCTTTCTCTGGGCCCCATATGCCCTCCAGGGCTTATCTGGAAACGAAGCTAGAGCCGCTAAAGAAACCGACGCTGTATCTTCTCTGACAACCCCAAATTAAATTAGGCTTCAGCCTCTGCGCAGTGTGTGTGTGTGTGTGTGTGTGTGTGTGTGTGTGTGTGTGTGTGTTTTCAACGGCACAGCCCCCGCTGGGGAGAATACTCTGATTTTAAAAATGGTAGCAATTGCCCTTGAATGGCAGCCGGCCCAGCTAGACAGCCCAAAAGACTAGAAACATTTTGTAGGTGAAATAGCCACTTTTTCCACGCTGGAGAGTCCATAAAACTTCCTGGTGCAGCAGCTATTGGAGCTCATTGAATAATTCATCCCTCATTGCAAGCCCATAATGTCTATTCTCGGCCCTTTGTGGGGCTGTTTTCTCTTCTTTTCTCCTTGAATTATAAAAAGGTTGCCTTCCTTTGTTCACATCAAGCTGCTGCGAGCTGGAGCTTTGTCTGGGCCGAGCTAAAGTGTGAGTTTCAATGGACTCTCCAGTCTTTGTCTCCCAAGTTCATCTCCAAGTGTAGATTGTGTAGAGAAGGCCTTCTTTGTAAAAGCTGGAAAAGTTGTACAAATGTTTGACCAGCTCATTTGGGGCGTTTTGTCTCCTGGGCCTCGGTTGCCTGTGCTGCGAGGGAGCGGGGCTCTGCCGCGGGCGCCTCCAGCAACAAGTAGCAAAGCCGTGCCCCCCCCACCCCCTTCCTGAGCCTCTCTGATAGCTCCGGGCTTCTTGCCCCTGTGCCCGCAGGGGCCCGCTGGGTTTGGGATTGGCTGGTTTCTCTCCTTCCTCCCTCCCCAGTACCTCTTGGCTGCATCTAGGCCTGGAATAAAAGCCGGGGTGTCCTCTCTCCCAGGGGACAGGCTTAGGCTAAGATCTTGTGAGTCCCCTGCTTTCAAGGGAGGGAAACAACCGCATACATATCGTCCTGCCTGTGGTTGGGGGTGTCTTTTCTCAGTTGCCCGTGTGTACCTGAGCATCTAGGCTTCTGCGTATCCCCAGAATCCTCTGTTTAGGTTTGGAACATCTAAATCTAAGTGTCCCTGCAAGGCTGTGTACACAGTGTGTGTCGGTTTGTAAAGTTGCTGCCATCTGCCCAGTTGAGCAATGAAGGCAAAAGCAGTGACCAGCTTGCTACCCACATTCCTGCTCGGGAAGCCACGGCCCTGACTCTGGGAGTCACACTGGGTTTTCAAGCCCACGGGAGAGCCGCCTGCCCTTCTAAGGCAAGTCAGAACCCAGCTCTCCCCACCGAAGTCCCGGGAACTCTAGGCTTGGCAGGGACGCCAGGTGCTTCCCGGCCCTCTGTGCCTTTGAAGAGGTGCGACCATCTCCAAAGCCAAAACTACTCACAGGAAAACTGCTGCAGTGACCCTTTTCCGGTTCAACTCCCACCCCACCCCCCGACCCTGGGGCTGGCTTTCCTTTTGAGGGGAGGGGGACACCTTTAGACTCTCCAGACCGAGTGCAGCAGGTATGAGAGAAGAAGGCCGCACTTATGGCTCCAAAGGAGAGACTTTCTTGTGATGATGACAGGTCACAGCCAACAAGGAGCAGGTGGCCTGTACCTTCGGGTGGAGACAGGGTGCAACACCACGGTCCCAAGAGCCCACATCTTAGGCTGGTGTTACTTCCTAGACACACACAGAAATCAATCCCCATCGCATTTGAAAACCACTTAAAAACACAAAACAGCCCACTTACATGTATGTGTGTATGTATGTGTGTATAAGGCAACCGACGAGGTGCAGTTTTGGGGCCCCACTGCCGGGAAGGGTTTTGAGTCCTTCTCTCCCGGCCTTTTCCTCTGATAATGGGAAACTCGGGAAATCTGGGCCTTTCCTGAGGGTGCAAAGGTTCCTTCAGCCTCCGGAGGCTCACAGACTGTTCCCAGCCCCTCAGCCTCTCCCAGACGATTGGTCCCGGACACCTGAGGGCAAGAGGGTCGCCCTGCACCAAACTGCAGCTCGCGGTTCCAGATTCCAAGGGGCTGAGACCGGTGCAGAAAGAAGGTTTATAAAGCGGGGTTGGGGGGGTGGGGGCGATCAGATATTTTTGTTTTAATTTCAAGGGCGTCTCTGGTCTTTCGTTTGAATGCTCCGTACGCGGGTGCAGTGGGTACCAGCGAGGAGAGGCCCCGAGAGGGGCAGGGGCCGCCCTGCGCCCNAGGAGCCCCCGAACCCCCGAGCCCGAGCCCAGGAGCGGCTGCTCTGCACAACTCGCGGGCTCCCTCCTGCATCCTCTTCAGTTCTGCCTCCCCCTTCACCCGCTCACTCCAATCCCCGCACCCCACGGTCCGCTGCGAGCTACCGGGAGCTGCTGGGAGCCGGACGCCCGGGGAGCCCGCACCTCCAAGTTAGGGCCGGGGACCGCCGTCTGTGTCCCTCTTGGTAGAAAGCATTCCCCTTGCTGACTCTATAGACGGCGCTCTGCATCTCCAATCCGAGAGGATTCTCCGGCCAGCCCACCACCCAGCACCCCTGCTGCCGTCTGGGTATTGGGCCCCCGCGGTTGGCGTTAAGGAAGAAGAACCACAGCGGACCCGTCCCCTGCAATTCAACTTTTCTCCGAGGCTGTAAAGGGTTTAAATTTCAACTGCAGAATCGTTTCCTATTGTAAAAAATCAAAAGAAAATGCACTCTCCCCCATTTATTTTTTCCAGATTCCAGTCTGGTAAACAAATCCATGCTCTGAAATATCTCGTTCTCAAAGGGGGGTGGGGGGGGAAGGGAGTTTCCTTTTAATTAAAAACAAACTCTCCCGCGCGCCCTCGCGCTCGCCCCGCGTTCGCCCCTCTTCTCCCTCCGCCTGCCCCCCCCCAACACCCCCACCCGGGCTGCCGGGGGCACCGGATGGTCCCTGGGACTCTCGGGGAAAAGCCGGGCCGTTGCCGAAGCCTCCCCTCCTTTGCGCACCAGGCAAAGCCTGGGCTGGCGCGGCCCCATCTCCCTTCGGTTGGGGTTACCAAAACATTTGTTTCTCTTTAAAAGGGAACATCAATATTAATAAACTGTTGGCCTCCGCCTCGCGTTTCCTGCCTTGCCTCCTCGACACAAACCCTCTTTGGGGAGCCCTTGGCGGTCTCTCAACCCCAGGACCGGCAGCTCAGCCCTCCCTCAGTAAAACACCCAGAGCGCCCCTGGCTCGTGAATATTTCAGGGCCCTGGGAGGGGCTGCCTCCCCAGCGCCCAGATCGATCTTTGGGGTGATTGCGGCTTGGATGACCCACCCGGGGAATAGCGACTGACGGCAGTGCCTAAGGAAGACGTTAATGGGCCTGGTACCTGAGGGCACAGTGTTCCGATCACAGACGGCGTCCTTGAGTAATTTGTCTCGAATTTCCCAGCTGAACATGCCCGGGTTCTCTCTTTTGTATTCCTCAATTTTCTTCTCCACGTCAGGCGTTGTCACCTGCTTTAAGAGAGCAGGCAGAGCAGGCGTTGGTACCCAGTACTCTGGGCCAAACGTGGGGGTCCCACCGCCTCCTAGCCCTGCGGAGTGCTCCTTCCGGAATCCCCTGGGAAGGTCCTCCTCCTTAGCAAAAGGGCCCCATTCTCTGAAGCAGTTTACTTTTAGGAAGGGGTAGAAATGAGATCTCCCCACCCCGTTGACCCTGTTCCTCCATAGGTAAGCTTGGACACTTAGGATATTTAAAAAGACTTATAACATCTTGGGGGGGGGGGTTACTTTCTGATCCCTGAACATAAAGAAAGCCAACTCTTTACACAGAAACATGAAAACGAAACTAAAAGAGGGAATGTTTGAAGGAGAAGCAGAAAAATCAAGTTACAGCCACAACTTGTACCTCTCCCGAAAAGCACAAGAGTTTAGCTACTCTGGAGAGCAGAATGCAATGCAAAAGGTGATTATATGGGTTTAAAAAAATTAATCAGAGTGGATAACAAATATGGGTACTTTGAGAGACTGGCCCCCTTTTCCCCCCAATAAAAGTCATTTCTAGAGATTCTGGGAGAGGTTGCAAAGGGATCTGGGGGTGGGAGGGAGGAGGGTTTACCAGAATCCTCCTTTGGATTTTGCCCTGTGGCAACTAGAAAATTATATTGGATTTTCCTCACATCCAGAAGAAAAGACAGACCCAGTGCAGTCCCCTCTCACTGAGCCTTAGCCAGGGTGACTCTTTCATTTTTTGAAAGGAACCAAAATAATTTGAGGATAGCACCAAACTGCTTTCTAAATGCCAAGTCATCTGCTCATTACAAAGAAAAAAAATCACCCTAGCTTTTGACTCCCTGAAGACAATTTGGACCGCGGGAGACTGGGGACAGAAGGTGGGAGAGAAAATATTTAGAAAACCAAAAGCGGTTCTGTAGATTTGGAAAAGGCAGTGCAGCGGGTCAGAGCTGGGAAGACTCTTGGGGAGAAAGCCAGCAACAGGTGGGCACGTACAGTTGCATGCTTTCAGTGTTTGCCTATTAAAATAATTTGATGGCTATTCTAGGGTGCTGGGACATTTTTTTTTTTAATGTCACATCTCCTTTGCAAAAAGGCTGGAGTTTTCCTTAGCGTTTATCAAGGAGCAGCCGCCCAGGCAGCAACCTGGCCCCACCCCCCACACCCCTTTCCAGCCACGAAAAAGGACTCCTTGGAAAGCCCCAGATGCTCGCCCTTGTCCCCTGCCCCGATCTTCCCTAAGCCGGGAGACCACAGGCCCGGAGGCCTCCGGGGCCCGGCCCGCCTGCTCACCTTGGGTTTGCTGCCTCCAATGGCCCCGGGGCGGATGGAGCCGGTCTCCTGATACCTGCACAGGATCTTCGAGACGCAGCCGTGGGACACGCGCAGCTGGCGGGAGATGACGCAGGGCCGGATTCCGTGGTGGGCCATCTCGACGATCTTGTGGCGGATGTGGTTGGGGAGCGGCCTGCCGTTGATAAACACACCACCGAGCTGGTTGACGCGGCCCTGGCCCAGGGGAGTGGACACTGGGAGCAGAAGGCGAAAAGAGACGCAAAGGGAGAGTCACTTCGGGGGAACAGAGAGCAGCCGGGAAGATGAGGCCACCTCATTCCTTTCGCCGCCGGACGATCCGCGTGTTGCAGCCGCAGCTGAAACTGTGAGACATCCGGCTCCCAGCCGCAGCCCCTTCCCCAATCACGTCCGTGCGAAGTAGTAAGCACTTCGGGGGCACATAGTCGTGTGTGAAGGGGGAGCAAGGAAGGCAAACGAACTGGCCCCAGAGCAGCTGTCTTCTCTTTGGGCCCCGAGAAAGGGGCATCTTTGGCAGGGGGTGTGGCGGGGGGGGGGCGCGGAAGGGAAGACCCTGGGACCAGTACCTTGAGGCTGGCTCAAAAAACAGCCTCCTGGCACCGAGAAGTTTACCCAGACGCTGGCCTCCGGGAACACCACTCGCACTAACCCCTGTTCAATTGGAACCGCTCCCTTTCTAAGGGACTTGGAGGAGCTGACAGCCCGTGGGGTTTCTGGCTGAGAGTGCAGCAGCCAAAGGTCAAAGAGGGTGCCCAAAGGAGGCCTCGGGTGGTGGCGCCTGTCACCTGTTAGACCTGGGGACCGAGATGACAGCGGGGTCTGCTCGCAGACCCCTTCACCTCCATCCATGCTCTGGATACGACACTCTAGACCCAGCCTGAAGGGCGGCCGCGCGGCGGGATCAGCTTCCAGCGCTTGTGCCCCAACCTAGCAAACCATCCAGAAGGGCTGGGGCTTCCAAACCTTCCTGCCCGGGATTCCCTGCTGGAGGCCTGCAAGGCAGTTCCCCAAAAAGGTTTATGGAAAACTTCGAGGCGCCCCTGGAGATGAATGGAACTCTAATGAATTAATCCGTTAATACTAAGAATTCCAAGCACGAAGCCACCGGGCGTCTGCCACTACACTTTGCGGCCGGCAAGAGCATTATTTCGGAACTGACAAGAGCCTAGCAAAGGTCGGCGCAGCCGCGACAATTTTGAACCGCCCTCGGGTGGACAAAACGCGGAGATGTTGCTTTCTGGCGCTCGGAAGCCGGCTCAGCCCTTCGCCACCACGGCCCTTGCAAAACCGCAGCGCCAAGCCGACCGGCCTGGAGCAGGCCTGGCCGCCAAGCGTCGAGAGGGTTTTGCAGAAAGAACTGCGCTCCGTTTGCAGGGAGAAAATCCAGCGGCGACCTCTCCCCGACTGTTACCCCCGGGGTAGGGGCGCCCAGGGATGGGGGGCGCGCCGAGGAAGCCTGCGGAGACGCTGGGTAGGGGTGCAGCAGCCCGGCTCGGGCCCCAGGCTCCGCGCGGCGCGGAGGCCCTCCCTTACCTTCCAGGGGGAAGCCGCTGCGCGGGTAGTTCTGCCCCGGGCCCGGCCGCATCATCCTGGGCACGGCTCCGGCCAGCGTGGTCATCCTGGGGGCAGCTTCGCCGGGCAATTATGTCCAGGTGACGGCGAAACAGAAGCGCGAGCGCGGTGCTGGCGACCCTCGGGAACTGCCCCGAGCGCGGAGAGCCCCTCCCCAAAAAGGCTGGAAAGAGAGGGAGGGACGCGCGGAGGACTGCGCGCTCCGGGTGGAGGGAGGCTCGGGATGGAACCGGGGAAAGGGGCGGCCAGGGAGGCCCCGGAGTCCGGGATCGCGAGCCCAGGGCGGAGAAGTTTGGTTTGAGTCTGGGCGACTGGCCCTGCGGCTGGGGGCGCTGGGGAGGGGGCTGCGAGCCCCGCGTCGAGCCAG